>NC_134831.1:117646594-117997769 GCF_004210375.1 Tachypleus tridentatus
TATCAGTTGCACCACCAATTTTGATTTCATTTCTTTAAGTCGTACATGCAATCCTTTTCGGTCGTACTTTTCCTTTTCACACCTAGGGTGCTTTTCACTAAATAGTCTTTACATGCTGCCATTTTATTATTAATTTTTGTTAACCATTATTCTAGAATGCCGGTAAATATCCATTTTACCCCCCCCCCTCCTCTCCTTTACTAAGGTGTCAAACAGATGTATAACTCAGGTAAGTCTGCCATTGTAACTTTGACGGTATACGTGTGTGTTTTCTGTCGAAAATATATTTTTTAATTTGTCAGATTATGTATCAAAGAGTTAATTGTTTGCGTCTCCTTGCTGTGAAACTGTACTTCGCATTTTGGAGCTGAAGATGCGTTGTAAGAGTGACAGTCAAACCCTATTCTACGAACAGAGTAGTCTCAGAGTTTGTGGTGGGTGATGTGATTATCCACCAGTTCAAGGTTTGTTTAGTGTGTTATTTTCCGATAATATCCAAAACACAGTTTTTAAATTGTATTTTGGTATAAAGCAATGGACTAAAAAAGTAGGATACTTGTATGAAATGTGACCTCACTGATAAACCATGGGTACATAATGTAGTCACACTGATAATATAATCGAAAAATTAAGGGTTTAAGATGGTCTAAACATCCTTTTTAGCCTAACACTTTCTATTCACCACGAAAACATTTCAAACAACCATCTGAAACTTCAACCACGTTTGTACGTCCCGGCTTGGCTAGGTGGTTGAGGCACTCAGCTCGTAATCCGAGAGTCGCCAGTTCGAATCCGTGTCACACCAAACATGTTCGTCCCCTTAGTTGTAGGGGCGTTATAAATATGACGGTCAATCCCACTATTCGTTGGTAAAAGAGTAGCCCAAGAGTTGGCGGTGGGTGGTGATGACTAGTTGCCTTTCCTCTAGAACGAAATTAGGTAAATTAGGAGCAGCTAGCGCAAATAGCTCTCGTGCAGTTTTGCGCGAAATTCAAAAACAAAATAAACAAATAGTCAACCAAGTTTGTCAGATGAGTGGGTGCAACCCCACACACCCAGGTTTCAGATCTTGTAAATTGATGTGTAACCTTATTTCTGCCTAAAATATTGCACGATCTACTAAGTCACCTTTAGTTTCATATCTGTTTATTTAAAAGACATTATTTTTCTGGAATTAGTGGGTTCCGCACACTACATCTGACAAGAAAGTGTTTTCTATTTTGTTTTCTTTGGTTCTGAAAGAAACCAACATCGCACACCATAATTTTTAAATTATTTGTCTCTCGTTAAAGTCAGAATAAACTTCTAGTAGCTGTAACTAAACCACTTGTCTAAAGTTAAGCCTTCCAGTAGCACTAGAAACCGGGTTTTGATACCCGTGGTGGGCAGAGCACGGATAGCCCGTTATGTAGCTTTGTGCTTAACTTGAAGCAAACAAATCTTAGATAATTTTTTTTACAATACTTATCACATGTGTGTTGAATTTGGATTGCATAAAGCACATTGAAATTATTTTAATTTTAACCATTTTTTTGTGTGTAGTTAACCCACAGGTATCGAAACTCTGTTTCTGTCATTGCAAGTCCACATACATGCCGCTGTGCTACTGAGGGGCGCTTTTAACTGTATATCAGTTATAAACCTTTAATCATCATCGGTCTTAATATATAACAGTTGTTATAAGTTATAACGTAAGTGCACCAATTAGTGCAACCCCGAACACTGTACGTTTCCCAAATGTATATCATTCATTTAACAAATATACGTTCCTGCACGCCTCTTTCTAATTTATTATTTGAGTTCAATGACAAGACATAACACACGGGTACACACTGAAATGCAATATGTGTTGTAGTAATTAGTATATTTTTTGAAAATTGTATTTATGCCTCTCATTTGTCATGATTACGTCATTGACTCCTACTTTCTCGCCACCTTCCCGACGCCCCCTAGTGGCACAGCGGCATTTTTTCGGACTTACAACGCTAGAAACCGAGTTTCGATACCCTGGGTGGACAGAGCACTGATAGCCCATTGTGGCGCTTTGTGCTTAATTCCAAACAACAAGAACCTCTCTCACCCTAAAGAATGAGATTATTTGCGCCGCATGGGGAGGCGAGCCCCACATTCTGGGAAACGATCCTATACGTCATACCATTTGAGCCATCACTACAGACTTCACAATCTTGATTAATATTGTGACTCCAAGTCCTTTTTCTCGTGATAATAGAAAGCCACGTGCGGCTAGACTGTTAAACTGCACCTAGACATTTCCACAATGCATAACTAACTTGAAGGCTTTTGTTTTCCCGTTTATCTGAATAACAATGAAAACAGAAAACGTATGTTATTTTGGTGACGGAAAATGCCTTGAATTTCGCGCCAAGCTGCACGAGGGCTATCTGCACGAGCCATCCCTAATTTAGCAGTGTAAGACTAGAGGGAAGGCATCACCACCCACCACTAACTCTTGGACTACTCTTTTACCAACGAATGGTGGGATTGTCCGTCACACCATAACGCAAGCATGTTTGGTGTGACGGGGGATTCGAATCCACGACCTTCGGATTATGAGTCGAGTGCTTTAACCACTTGATTATGTCAGGCCGACGTGAATGGAGAGATATGTTTAATATTGCACTGAATTAGGAGACGGCTAGTAATTTTTTTTAGCTCTTTTAATAAAATTTTACCCAAGAAGCTTGGGCTGAAAAAACTCGTCTCATGCTGGCTATGAATTTTCACCAGATGACCACATGTTGTATTTTTTGTTTATTCATTTCTATCTTAATCTTCCAGGTTTTGCTGAAAGTGTTCCGAGAATTTAGTTTTCTGTCGCGTGAAGTGAACGTTCCGTATGTTTTTTGTTTGTTTTGTTTTCCATTACGTGAATTGGTGTAGCTGAGGGAAGACATGTAAGTACATTTGAAGTACCGTCCTCGTCAAGAAACGTAATACGATGATATTGTAAGTACTACACTCTGGTGGTGGTGGGGCTTAGTTCTAACGCGAGTTACTTATTTTTCAACAAACATACCCTTACGAAATAAAACTTTAGGCCTAAATTTCTGCATTTGTTCATCTGTGCCACTTCTTTTAATGCTGCGTGCAGATAAGAAGACCTGATAACCCCAACACTTTTGGAAAGTGGTCCTTTTTTTTTTTTTTTTTGAGAGCGTGAGCTGTAAATAAAGGTACAGAAAAATAGTGACGTCACGTTTTTGTTTTTAGGAAGTGGTCATTGTATATGACGACATTATGCAGTACATAACACAAGTCTGTAGAATAACAATTAGGATATCTGCGTCGTATAGATAAATATCAGTCAACTGACAGACTAAAATCTGGAGTTATATTCGCCACAGTGGACACGGCGGACAACCCAGTGTGACTTTGCTCCAAAATAAACCACCAAACTTTTTAAATATTATTGCAAGGCCCCGTAAGTGATAAAATTATAACAAGAAACGCAGTTGGAAACTTTACCTGAGTATTTTGATGCGGTTCGTTTTTAGCGTCTGTTTTGCTGGATTTCTAGATTTTTACTTATTTATCTTTCGATGTTCGTCATTATCGAACCGGCATGCCCAGATGGTTAAGGCACTCGCGAGTTCGAATCCCCGTCGCATCAAATATGCTCGCCCTTTCAGCTGTGGGGGCGTTATAATTGTGACAGTCAGTCCTACTATTCGTTGGTAAAAGAGTAGTCCGAGAGTTGGCTGTAGGTGATGAGTAGCTGCCTTCCCTCTAGTCTTACACTGCAAAATTAGGGACGGCTAGCGCAGATAGCCCTCGTGTAGCTTTGCACGAAATTCAAACCATTACCTAACCATTTTCAGTTACTTTAAAGGGAGTAAAAATAATCACTTGTTTGGAGGATAGGTAGGGGATATTGAAGTGTTTTTCCATATCGATTAGACTTATCCACAGAGTGCTTTCAAATCATGATTATCATAACTTAAATCTGGTCCTGAGTGTCCGTGTATCACTTACTTTTAAAGTCAATCTTCTAAGCCTGTGGTCAAAGGTTAATTCCCAAGTCAAGTCTTCACCATATTATACTTCTATTTTTCAATACCCAAGGTACCCAATGCTCAGGAACTTTTAATAGCAATCTATCTTCTGCCTGGTAAAAAAAGCAGTTTTACTACTAGAGTTAAATTGAGTGAAATATATGTAGCGTTTCGCTTAGAACATAATCAATCTAATAAACAGAGTCTATAGAAAGTTTATCAATATTCTAACTTTCAGTAAGTTAAAAAAATAAAAGTCTAGATCACATTTTAAGAGGAAAAACAGAAAATGTATTGGCAATGACCCCATAGCGTGACCTCGGAGTGATGGCACTTGACTTGCCATCTGTAGGCTCTTGGGTAAAATCCTATCACCGAACGTTCTCATTCTTTCAGACGATGAGGCGTTGTAATGTTTCAGTCAATCCCACTATTCGATTCAAATAGCCCAAGAGTTGGCGGTGGGTGATGTTGATCAAATCCTGTCACCGAGCGTGCTCACCCTTTCAGATGTGGAGGCGTTGTAATAATACAGTCAGTTCCAATATTAGATTCGAGTGATCCAAGAGTTGGCGGTGGGTAGTGTTGACTAATTGCCACTTCAAAATTAGAAACGGATAGCGCAAATTGTCCTTGTGCAGTTTTGCGCGAAAATTTAAGAGAAACAGATTGTGTATTTAATTTCTATGGTGTAGAAGAAATACATTTTGATACTAGAAACAAACGACCTGAAAACATCAAGTTAATGTTTTTCTTTAAGTGTACATTCAATGTTTCGCCTTTTCAGAAGTTTTCCACTAAAACACAAACCGAAGTTGATAATACAAAGTTTTAAACCAGTGGTTGTTCATAAACGTTTCAGACTCGCGTATCATATCTTGCTCAATTTTTAAAAGTTACAAACTCAGACCTAAGTTAAAAAAAAAACGACCTGGGAACAAAAAAATTACTTTTTTTCCTTGATGATACAGTTGAGAATATGTGGCAGAAGTTTTGTCAGTTTTAAGGGAAGAAAACACTGGGGAGTCTATGTAGGTGAGTGTAAGTGAGAGAGAACACACATATATATATATATATACTGGGAGTCTATGTAGGTGAGTGTAAGTGAGGAGAGAACACACATATATATATAATACTGGGGAGTTTATGTAGATGAGTGTAAGTGAGGAGAGACACATATATATATAAAATACTGGGAGAGTCTATGTAGGTAGGGGCAGAGTGTAAGTGAGGAGAGAACACACATATATATATATAACACTGGGGAGTCTATGTAGGTGAGTGTAAGTGAGAAGAGAACACACATATATACATAATACTGGGGAGTCTATGTAGGTGAGTGTAAGTGAGGAGAGAACATATATATATATATATATAATACTGGGGAGTCTATGTAGGTGGGAGGTGTAAGTGAGGAGAGAGACACACACATATATATATATACTGAGGGAGTCTATGTAGGTGAGTGTAGTGTGAGTGAGGAGAGAACACACATATATATAATACTGGGGAGTTTATGCAGGTGGGTGTAAGTGAGTGAGAAAATACATATATATATATACATATAATACTGGGGGAGTCTATGCAGGTAGAGGGCGAGTGTAAGTGAGGAGAGAACACACATATATATATATATAATACTGGGGAGTCTATGTAGGTATAGGGAGAGTGTAAGTGAGGAGAGAACACACATATATATATAATACTGGGGAGTCTATGTAGGTGAGTGTAAGTGAGGAGAGACACATATATATATATATAATACTGGGAGTTTATGTAGGTGAGTTTAAGTGAGGAAAAAAATACATATATATATATATATATAATACTGGGAGTCTATGTAGGTGAGTGTAAGTGAGGAGAGAACACACATATATATATATAATACTGGGGAGTCTATGTAGTTATAGGGAGAGTGTAAGTGAGGAGAGAACACACATATATATATATAATGCTGGGAGTCTATGTAGGTGAGTGTAAGTGAGGAGAAAATACATATATATATATATATATAATACTGAAGTCTATGTAGGTAGAGGGGCGAGTGTAAGTGAGGAGAGAACACATATATATATATAAAAATACTGGGGTGTCTATGTAGGTAGAGGGGCGAGAATAAGTGAGGAGAGAACACACATATATATATATAATACTGGGAGTCTATGTAGGTATGGGGCAGAGTGTAAGTGAGGAGAGAACACACATATATATATATACACTGGGGAGTCTATGTAGGTGAGTGTAAGTGAGAGAGAACACACATATATCTATAATACTGGGGAGTCTATGTAGGTGAGTGTAAGTGAGGAGAGAACACATATATATATATATAATACTGGGAGTCTATGTAGGTGAGTGTAAGGAGAGAGAACACACACACACATATATATAATACTGAGGAGTCTATGTAGGTTAGTGTAAGTGAGGAGAGAACACACACATATATATAATACTGGGGAGTTTATGTAGGTGGGTGTAAGTGAGGAGAAAATACATATATATATATAATACTGGGGAGTCTATGTAGGTAGAGGGCGAGTGTAAGTGAGGAGAGAACACATATATATATATATATATAATACTGGGGAGTCTATGTAGGTGAGTGTAAGCGAGAGAGAACACACATATATATATAATACTGGGGAGTCTATGTAGGTGAGTGTAAGTGAGGAGAGAACATACATATATATATATAATACTGGGGAGTCTATGTAGGTGAGTGTAAGTGAGGAGAGAACACACATATATATATATATATATATAATACTGGGGAGTTTATGTAGGTGAGTTTAAGTGAGAAGAAAATACATATATATATATATAATACTGGGGAGTCTATGTAGGTGAGGGCGAGTGTAAGTGAGGAGAGAACACACACACACATATATATATAATACTGGGGGAGTCTATGTAGTTATAGGGAGAGTGTAAGTGAGGAGAGAACACACATATATATATAATAGGGGAGTCTATGTAGGTGAGTGTAAGTGAGGAGAAAATACATATATATATATATATATAATACTGGAGGGAATCTATGTAGGTAGAGGGCGAGTGTAAGTGAGGAGAGAGAACACATATATATATATAAAATACTGGGGTGTCTATGTAGGTAGAGGGGCGAGAATAAGTGAGGAGAGAACACACATATATATAATATTGGGGATTCTATGTAGGTAGAGGTCAGAGTGTAAGTGAGAGAGAACACATATATATATATAAAATACTGGGGTGTCTATGTAGGTAGAGGGCGAGTGTAAGTGAGGAGAGAACACATATATATATATATACTGGGGAATCTATATGTAGGTAGAGGGCGAGTGTAAGTGAGGAGAGAACACACACATATATATATAATACTGGGAGTCTATGTAGGTAGGGGGCGAGTGTAAGTGAGGAGAGAACACACATATATATATAATACTGGGGAGTCTATGTAGGTGAGGGGGCGAGTGTAAGTGAGGAGAGAACACACACATATATATAATACTGGGGAGTCTATGTAGGTGAGTGTAAGTGAGAGAGAGAACACACACATATATACATAATACTGGGGAGTCTATGTAGGTGAGAGTGTAAGTGAGGAGAGAGAACACATATATATATATATATAATACTGGGGGAGTCTATGTAGGTGAGTGTAGTGAGGAGAGAGAACACACACATATATATAATACTGAGGAGTCTATGTAGGTGAGTGTAAGTGAGGAGAGAACACACACATATATATAATACTGGGGAGTTTATGTAGGTGGGTGTAAGTGAGGAGAAAATACATATATATATATATATATAATACTGGGGAGTCTATGTAGGTAGAGGCGAGTGTAAGTGAGTGAGAGAGAACACACATATATATATATATAATACTGGGGAGTCTATGTAGGTATAGGGAGAGTGTAAGTGAGGAGAGAACACACATATATATATAATACTGGGGAGTCTATGTAGGTGAGTGTAAGTGAGGAGAGAACACACATATATATATATATATAATACTGGGGGAGTTTATGTAGGTGAGTTTAAGTGAGAAGAAAATACATATATATATATATATAATACTGGGGAGTCTATGTAGGTGAGTGTAAGTGAGGAGAGAACACACACACATATATATATATATACTGGGGAGTCTATGTAGTTATAGGGAGAGTGTAAGTGAGGAGAGAAACACATATATATATATAATACTGGGGAGTCTATGTAGGTGAGTGTAAGTGAGGAGAAAATACATATATATATATATATAATACTAGGAGTCTATGTAGGTAGAGGGCGAGTGTAAGTGAGGAGAGAGAACACATATATATATATAAAATACTGGGGTGTCTATGTAGGTAGAGGGCGAGAATAAGTGAGGAGAGAACACACATATATATATATAATACTGGGAAGTCTATGTAGGTATAGGGCGAGTGTAAGTGAGGAGAGAACACACATATATATATAACACTGGGAGTCTATGTAGGTGAGTGTAAGTGAGAAGAGAACACACATATCTATAATACTGGGGAGTCTATGTAGGTGAGTGTAAGTGAGGAGAGAACACATATATATATATATAATACTGGGGGGTCTATGTAGGTGAGTGTAAGTGAGAGAGAACACACACACACATATATAATACTGAGGAGTCTATGTGGGTTAGTGTAAGTGAGGAGAGAACACACACATATATATAATACTGGGGAGTTTATGTAGGTGGGTGTAAGTGAGGAGAAAATATATATATATATATAATACTGGGGAGTCTATGTAGGTAGAGGGGCGAGTGTAAGTGAGGAGAGAAACACATATATATATATATAATACTGGGGAGTCTATGTAGGTGAGTGTAAGCGAGGAGAGAACACACATATATATATAATACTGGGGAGTCTATGTAGGTGTGAGTGTAAGTGAGGAGAGAACATACATATATATATAATACTGGGGAGTCTATGTAGGTGAGTGTAAGTGAGGAGAGAACACACATATATATATATATATAATACTGGGGAGTTTATGTAGGTGAGTTTAAGTGAGAAGAAAATACATATATATATATATAATACTGGGGAGTCTATGTAGGTAGAGGGCGAGTGTAAGTGAGGAGAGAACACACACACATATATATATATAATACTGGGGAGTCTATGTAGTTATAGGGAGAGTGTAAGTGAGGAGAGAACACACATATATATATAATACTGGGGAGTCTATGTAGGTGAGTGTAAGTGAGGAGAAAATACATATATATATATATATATAATACTGGAGAGTCTATGTAGGTAGAGGGCGAGTGTAAGTGAGGAGAGAACACATATATATATATAAAATACTGGGGTGTCTATGTAGGTAGAGGGCGAGAATAAGTGAGGAGAGAACACACATATATATATAATACTGGGGAGTCTATGTAGGTAGAGGTCGAGTGTAAGTAAGGAGAGAACACATATATATATAAAATACTGGGGTGTCTATGTAGGTAGAGGGCGAGTGTAAGTGAGGAGAGAACACATATATATATATAATACTGGGGAATCTATGTAGGTAGAGGGCGAGTGTAAGTGAGGAGAGAACACACACATATATATATAATACTGGGGAGTCTATGTAGGTAGAGGGCGAGTGTAAGTGAGGAGAGAACACACATATATATATAATACTGGGGAGTCTATGTAGGTAGAGGGCGAGTGTAAGTGAGGAGAGAACACACACATATATATAATACTGGGGAGTCTATGTAGGTGAGTGTAAGTGAGAAGAGAACACACATATATACATAATACTGGGGAGTCTATGTAGGTGAGTGTAAGTGAGGAGAGAACATATATATATATATATATAATACTGGGGAGTCTATGTAGGTGAGTGTAAGTGAGGAGAGAACACACACACATATATATAATACTGAGGAGTCTATGTAGGTGAGTGTAAGTGAGGAGAGGACACACACATATATATAATACTGGGGAGTTTATGTAGGTGGGTGTAAGTGAGGAGAAAATACATATATATATATATATATAATACTGGGGAGTCTATGTAGGTAGAGGGCGAGTGTAAGTGAGGAGAGAACACATATATATATATATAATACTGGGGAGTCTATGTAGGTATAGGGAGAGTGTAAGTGAGGAGAGAACACACATATATATATAATACTGGGGAGTCTATGTAGGTGAGTGTAAGTGAGGAGAGAACACACATATATATATATATAATACTGGGGAGTTTATGTAGGTGAGTTTAAGTGAGAAGAAAATACATATATATATATATATAATACTGGGGAGTCTATGTAGGTGAGTGTAAGTGAGGAGAGAACACACACACATATATATATATAATACTGGGGAGTCTATGTAATTATAGGGAGAGTGTAAGTGAGGAGAGAACACACATATATATATAATACTGGGGAGTCTATGTAGGTGAGTGTAAGTGAGGAGAAAATACATATATATATATATATATACTGGGGAGTCTATGTAGGTAGAGGGCGAGTGTAAGTGAGGAGAGAACACATATATATATATAAAAAACTGGGGTGTCTATGTAGGTAGAGGGCGAGAATAAGTGAGGAGAGAACACACATATATATATATAATACTGGGAAGTCTATGTAGGTATAGGGCGAGTGTAAGTGAGGAGAGAACACACATATATATATAACACTGGGGAGTCTATGTAGGTGAGTGTAAGTGAGAAGAGAACACACATATATCTATAATACTGGGGAGTCTATGTAGGTGAGTGTAAGTGAGGAGAGAACACATATATATATATATATAATACTGGGGAGTCTATGTAGGTGAGTGTAAGTGAGAAGAGAACACACACACATATATATAATACTGAGGAGTCTATGTAGGTTAGTGTAAGTGAGGAGAGAACACACACATATATATAATACTGGGGAGTTTATGTAGGTGGGTGTAAGTGAGGAGAAAACACATATATATATAATACTGGGGAGTCTATGTAGGTAGAGGGCGAGTGTAAGTGAGGAGAGAACACATATATATATATATATAATACTGGGGAGTCTATGTAGGTGAGTGTAAGCGAGGAGAGAACACACATATATATATAATACTGGGGAGTCTATGTAGGTGAGTGTAAGTGAGGAGAGAACATACATATATATATAATACTGGGGAGTCTATGTAGGTGAGTGTAAGTGAGGAGAGAACACACATATATATATATATATATATAATACTGGGGAGTTTATGTAGGTGAGTTTAAGTGAGAAGAAAATACATATATATATATATAATACTGGGGAGTCTATGTAGGTGGGGGCGAGTGTAAGTGAGGAGAGAACACACACACATATATATATAATACTGGGGAGTCTATGTGGTTATAGGAGAGTGTAAGTGAGGAGAGAACACACATATATATATAATACTGGGGAGTCTATGTAGGTGAGTGTAAGTGAGGAGAAAATACATATATATATATATATATAATACTGGAGAGTCTATGTGGGTGAGAGGGCGAGCGTAAGTGAGGAGAGAAACACATATATATATATAAAATACTGGGGTGTCTATGTAGGTAGAGGGCGAGAATAAGTGAGGAGAGAACACACATATATATATATAATACTGGGGAGTCTATGTAGGTAGAGGTCGAGTGTAAGTGAGGAGAGAACACATATATATATATAAAATACTGGGGTGTCTATGTAGGTAGAGGGCGAGTGTAAGTGAGGAGAGAACACATATATATATATAATACTGGGGAATCTATGTAGGTAGAGGGCGAGTGTAAGTGAGGAGAGAACACACACATATATATATAATACTGGGGAGTCTATGTAGGTGAGGGGCAGGTGTAAGTGAGGAGAGAACACACATATATATATAATACTGGGGAGTCTATGTAGGTGAGTGTAAGTGAGGAGAGAACACACACACATATATATAATACTGAGGAGTCTATGTAGGTGAGTGTAAGTGAGGAGAGAACACACACATATATATAATACTGGGGAGTTTATGTAGGTGGGTGTAAGTGAGGAGAAAATACATATATATATATATATACATAATACTGGGGAGTCTATGTAGGTAGAGGGCGAGTGTAAGTGAGGAGAGAACACACATATATATATATATAATACTGGGGAGTCTATGTAGGTATAGGGAGAGTGTAAGTGAGGAGAGAACACACATATATATATATAATACTGGGGAGTCTATGTAGGTGAGTGTAAGTGAGGAGAGAACACACATATATATATATATAATACTGGGGAGTTTATGTAGGTGAGTTTAAGTGAGAAGAAAATACATATATATATATATATAATACTGGGGAGTCTATGTAGGTGAGTGTAAGTGAGGAGAGAACACACACACATATATATATATAATACTGGGGAGTCTATGTAGTTATAGGGAGAGTGTAAGTGAGGAGAGAACACACATATATATATAATACTGGGGAGTCTATGTAGGTGAGTGTAAGTGAGGAGAAAATACATATATATATATATATATAATACTGGGGAGTCTATGTAGGTAGAGGGCGAGTGTAAGTGAGGAGAGAACACATATATATATATAAAATACTGGGGTGTCTATGTAGGTAGAGGGCGAGAATAAGTGAGGAGAGAACACACATATATATATATAATACTGGGAAGTCTATGTAGGTATAGGGCGAGTGTAAGTGAGGAGAGAACACACATATATATATAACACTGGGGAGTCTATGTAGGTGAGTGTAAGTGAGAAGAGAACACACATATATCTATAATACTGGGGAGTCTATGTAGGTGAGTGTAAGTGAGGAGAGAACACATATATATATATATAATACTGGGGAGTCTATGTAGGTGAGTGTAAGTGAGAAGAGAACACACACACATATATATAATACTGAGGAGTCTATGTAGGTTAGTGTAAGTGAGGAGAGAACACACACATATATATAATACTGGGGAGTTTATGTAGGTGGGTGTAAGTGAGGAGAAAATACATATATATATATAATACTGGGGAGTCTATGTAGGTAGAGGGCGAGTGTAAGTGAGGAGAGAACACATATATATATATATATAATACTGGGGAGTCTCTGTAGGTGAGTGTAAGCGAGGAGAGAACACACATATATATATAATACTGGGGAGTCTATGTAGGTGAGTGTAAGTGAGGAGAGAACATACATATATATATAATACTGGGGAGTCTATGTAGGTGAGTGTAAGTGAGGAGAGAACACACACATATATATATATATATATAATACTGGGGAGTTTATGTAGGTGAGTTTAAGTGAGAAGAAAATACATATATATATATATAATACTGGGGAGTCTATGTAGGTAGAGGGCGAGTGTAAGTGAGGAGAGAACACACACACACATATATATATAATACTGGGGAGTCTATGTAGTTATAGGGAGAGTGTAAGTGAGGAGAGAACACACATATATATATAATACTGGGGAGTCTATGTAGGTGAGTGTAAGTGAGGAGAAAATACATATATATATATATATATATAATATTGGAGAGTCTATGTAGGTAGAGGGCGAGTGTAAGTGAGGAGAGAACACATATATATATATAAAATACTGGGGTGTCTATGTAGGTAGAGGGCGAGAATAAGTGAGGAGAGAACACACATATATATATAATACTGGGGAGTCTATGTAGGTAGAGGTCGAGTGTAAGTGAGGAGAGAACACATATATATATATAAAATACTGGGGTGTCTATGTAGGTAGAGGGCGAGTGTAAGTGAGGAGAGAACACATATATATATATAATACTGGGGAATCTATGTAGGTAGAGGGCGAGTGTAAGTGAGGAGAGAACACACATATATATAAAATACTGGGGAGTCTATGTAGGTGAGTGTAAGTGAGGAGAGAACACACACACATATATATAATACTGGGGAGTCTATGTAGGTGAGTGTAAGTGAGGAGAGAACACACACACATATATATAATACTGGGGAGTCTATGTAGGTGAGTGTAAGTGAGGAGAAAATACATATATATATATATAATACTGGGGAGTCTATGTAGGTAGAGGGCGAGTGTAAGTGAGGAGAGAACACACATATATATAAAATACTGGAGAGTCTATGTAGGTAGAGGGCGAGTGTAAGTGAGGAGAGAATATATATATTTATATATATACATGGAGAGCTCAGGTAGGTCTTATTGCAAATTTTATGTTATTTTTATATTAATTATGTCGTGTAATACCAACATTAACTGCAGGTACCACGTTCTGAGAATCCCTGATGTGAATAGTAAATTATAATCGAATGTATAACGAGGGTTTGACATATTAAGAAGTAAAATTTATTGATGAAACAATTAACTGTTACCTATTGTAAACATAAGCCTCTATCAAACTTGTAGATTTAAATAACAAAAGGATAGATGTAAAGGTAAAATAAAATTTGAATCTTTGTACTCTTTGTGTTTTTGTGGAACCATCACAAAGAAGGTGAAAGCGAAACGTCATGTGTCCAGCTGAAGAAAAACAAACGTTTCGTGTTATTATGTCGTTTATTTCTGCTACGGTAGATAAGTATATGAAATATTTGTAATCTGTACTCCAGCAAGGCATTATGTTCCTGGTTGGATTCCTGTGACTGTGTATTATATCTTATTTATAAGAAAGACAACACTGTTTTGTTTTTCTTTGTTGTTCCTGGCCGGGTGTTGTGGCAAGAGAGAGCCCTGCAGGGACAGAAATGGACAGAGAAGCTGCCTAGTGAAGTCAGACTTATTTTGAAACTCAGCGTGAAGTTCATCGGAATTCAAACAAAATTCACGGTTCTTGGCGGGCTCTTACGTCTGTCACCGTGTACTTATTTATTGGGCATCTCAATCAAGAGAAACAACCAATATTTCTTTAGTCACAGCAGATATTTTAATAACAACTGTATCTGTATTGAGCACATAGTATGTTTAGCTAGTAGATCTGTAGTCACGCCTTATAATTCAATGACAGATACAAAATGCTAATTTCAATAAACCAGGCGGTTTTATATGTTTAACTATCCATAAATCTAGATATTTATGTTGATTTATTATAAAAACAAAACAAAAACTGCAATGTTATTGATACTAAACAGCAAGGTTCTAATAACGTTACAATGTTTACAAATATCTTATTCAAAAGTTGTTTTCGTAGTGGTATTTGAATTTTTGTTTTAATGATATCATATCCTTGATTCTGAGCCACTTAACAGAGCAACAATCAAAAATATTCTACCTCCCACCAAACACGCTGAGGTATTGACTGCCTCTCTTATAGCGCACACACATTGGGGTACATTTTGCGGTATAGAGCCCGGACCAACGCCCCCCCCAGTACTCTACCACAGGACCAAACAATGCATCTTTGGATTTCAATTAATAACTCTAAAATTTTTTTCTAAATGATTTCCAGTTTAACGAGTATTGCAAAAAGAAAAAACAGGAATTATTTGGTTCTTTCGTTTATAAGAAGGCCCCGGCATGGCCAGGTGGTTAAGGTACTTGATTTGTAATCCGAGGGTCGCGGGTTCGAATCACCGTCACACCAAAAATGCTCGCCCTGTCAGCCGTGGGGGTGTTATAATGTAACAGTCAATCCCACTATTCGTTGGTAAAAGAGTAACCCAAGAGTTGGCGGTGGGTGGTGATGACTAGCTGCCTTCCATCTAGTCTTACACTGCTAAATTAGGGACGGCTAGCACAGATAGTCCTGCGAATTCAAAACAAACAAACAAACTGTAAGTGTATTTTTGTATTATTGACCTTCGTTCCATATCCTCAATATTAAGGTGAATCACAAGTAGTCTTTATTAACGATTTCTGACTGGAGAGGACAGCAAAGAATTACTGAAAATTGACTTATTTCCTGTAATGTGATTTACTTAAACATTTAGCCTGATTTATTGTGATTAAGGTTAATCACAATTCATTGCTTCTTGTGTACATATACAATTATTGATTTCCAAAAGTGATAAATATAAGGGTTTTCCACGCTAAAAATTACGTTTCAATGCCTACGATAGAGTACAACAAAACATCATTCTAACAGTATTTACATAACTCTCAGTACGCAGATAAAAATTACTATCATTTTTTTATTTAAAAACTTAAGTTTTCAACATTTGGTATCGCTGGTATTTCTACTTCATACAGCTGTTATTCCATTTTTGTTTTTGGGCCCGGCATGGCCAGGTGGGTTAAGGCGTTCGACTTATAATCTGAGGGTCGTGAGTTCGAATTCCCCACCACACCAAACATGCTTGTCCTTTCAGACATGGGTGCGTTATAATGTGACGATCAATCCCACTAATCGTTGGTAAAAGAGTAGCCCAAGAGTTGGCGGTGGGTGGCGATCACTAGCTGCTTTCCCTCTAGTCTTACACTGCTAAATTAGGGACGGCTAGCACAGATAGCCCTCGTGTAGTTTTGCACGAAATTAAAAAAAAACAAACAATTAAACCATTGTATTTTTAATTCAGTCACACATACTCGAAGTCCTAGATTTGGTCGCTTTAACTACTGCCCTGCTTTGATCACGAATTACATTTTTTATAAGCGCTTGTGTTGCTTCTGCCAAGTATAAGGCAGTAAGTCTTGAAAACGGTGTTTTTTTTTCCTCTGATGGTCAGGATTCTTTTTTCTCAGTTGAGTTATAAATCATGCTTTCGTTATCCAGAAAAATGTCGTCTTTGATACTTTTTACTATCAGGATGTCGAATAGAATGTCAGATCAGAAGAGGTCTTATCTTCGTTGTTTTGGTTATAAAATCTTTCATCCCAACGGGATTCTCACCACTCAAGAGCGGACGTTTCGCTTCTCTTTCAGTGAAGCAATAAATACGTGTCGGGAGGCAACCGTTACATGCATTGTCAAAACTATTTTCATGTTTTCCCTGTACCCATTGTTTGGAAGTTCGTGTTTGCGTTCCTTCTTCACTATCATGTGGTACCTTCCTGGAACATTTCTTCCAGAATAGTACAATGTTTCTCTGCATTTTGTTAGCTAAGCTAAGTAATTCTTTTCTTGGGAAATTATATTTATAACCTGTTGTTATAAAAGACAGGCTTGTTATTATGTAGTTTGTATATACCTATTAAAACATAAATGTTATATAGTATTATTTGACAAAAATCTGAACAAATAAAAAAGTTGGGCGACGTTATTGTTTTAAAATTGATCAAAATCAGTAGAAAGGTTTTAGACGAATTGAAGTAATCAAAGTTTGGGTGAATGTATTCCACTTTCAAAGTTAAGATGTTTAGACGAATTGAAGTAATCAAAGTTTGGATGAATGTGTTCCACTTTCAAAATTAAGATGTTTAGACGAATTGAAGTAATCAAAGTTTGGGTGAATGTATTCCACTTTGAAAGTTAAGATGTTTAGACGAATTGAAGTAATCAAAGTTTGGATGAATGTGTTCCACTTTCAAAGTTAAGATGTTTAGACGAATTGAAGTAATCAAAGTTTGGGTGAATGTATTCCACTTTCAAAGTTAAGATGTTTAGACGAATTGAAGTAATCAAAGTTTGGGTGAATGTATTCCACTTTCAAAGTTAAGATGTTTAGACGAATTGAAGTAATCAAAGTTTGGATGAATGTGTTCCACTTTCAAAATTAAGATGTTTAGACGAATTGAAGTAATCAAAGTTTGGGTGAATGTATTCCACTTTCAAAGTTAAGATGTTTAGACGAATTGAAGTAATCAAAGTTTGGATGAATGTGTTCCACTTTCAAAATTAAGATGTTTAGACGAATTGAAGTAATCAAAGTTTGGGTGAATGTATTCCACTTTCAAAGTTAAGATGTTTAGACGAATTGAAGTAATCAAAGTTTGGGTGAATGTATTCCACTTTCAAAGTTAAGATGTTTAGACGAATTGAAGTAATCAAAGTTTGGGTGAATGTATTCCACTTTCAAAGTTAAGATGTCTAGACGAATTGAAGTAGTCAAAGTTTGGGTGAATGTATTCCACTTTCAAAGTTAAGATGTTTAGACGAATTTAAGTAATCAAAGTTTGGGTGAATGTGTTCCACTTTCAAAGTTAAGATGTTTAGACGAATTGAAGTAATCAAAGTTTGGGTGAATGTATTCCACTTTCAAAGTTAAGATGTTTAGACGAATTGAAGTAGTCAAAGTTTGGGTGAATGTATTCCACTTTCAAAATTAAGATGTTTAGACGAATTGAAGTAATCAAAGTTTGGGTGAATGTATTCCACTTTCAAAGTTAAGATGTTTAGACGAATTGAAGTAATCAAAGTTTGGGTGAATGTATTCCACTTTCAAAATTAAGATGTTTAGACGAATTGAAGTAATCAAAGTTTGGGTGAATGTATTCCACTTTCAAAATTAAGATGTTTAGACGAATTGAAGTAATCAAAGTTTGGGTGAATGTATTCCACTTTCAAAATTAAGATGTTTAGACGAATTGAAGTAATCAAAGTTTGGGTGAATGTATTCCACTTTCAAAGTTAAGATGTTTAGACGAATTGAAGTAATCAAAGTTTGGGTGAATGTATTCCACTTTCAAAATTAAGATGTTTAGACGAATTGAAGTAATCAAAGTTTGGGTGAATGTATTCCACTTTCAAAGTTAAGATGTTTAGACGAATTGAAGTAATCAAAGTTTGGGTGAATGTGTTCCACTTTCAAAGTTAAGATGTTTAGACGAATTGAAGTAATCAAAGTTTGGGTGAATGTATTCCACTTTCAAAGTTAAGATGTTTAGACGAATTTAAGTAATCAAAGTTTGGGTGAATGTGTTCCACTTTCAAAGTTAAGATGTTTAGACGAATTGAAGTAGTCAAAGTTTGGATGAATGTATTCCACTTTCAAAATTAAGATGTTTAGACGAATTGAAGTAGTCAAAGTTTGGATGAATGTATTCCACTTTCAAAGTTAAGATGTTTAGACGAATTGAAGTAGTCAAAGTTTGGATGAATGTATTCCACTTTCAAAATTAAGATGTTTAGACGAATTGAAGTAATCAAAGTTTGGGTGAATGTGTTCCACTTTCAAAGTTAAGATGTTTAGACGAATTGAAGTAATCAAAGTTTGGGTGAATGTATTCCACTTTCAAAGTTAAGATGTTTAGACGAATTTAAGTAATCAAAGTTTGGGTGAATGTGTTCCACTTTCAAAGTTAAGATGTTTAGACGAATTGAAGTAATCAAAGTTTGGGTGAATGTATTCCACTTTCAAAGTTAAGATGTTTAGACGAATTGAAGTAGTCAAAGTTTGGGTGAATGTATTCCACTTTCAAAATTAAGATGTTTAGACGAATTGAAGTAATCAAAGTTTGGGTGAATGTATTCCACTTTCAAAGTTAAGATGTTTAGACGAATTGAAGTAGTCAAAGTTTGGGTGAATGTATTCCACTTTCAAAATTAAGATGTTTAGACGAATTGAAGTAATCAAAGTTTGGGTGAATGTATTCCACTTTCAAAATTAAGATGTTTAGACGAATTGAAGTAATCAAAGTTTGGGTGAATGTATTCCACTTTCAAAATTAAGATGTTTAGACGAATTGAAGTAATCAAAGTTTGGGTGAATGTATTCCACTTTCAAAGTTAAGATGTTTAGACGAATTGAAGTAATCAAAGTTTGGGTGAATGTATTCCACTTTCAAAGTTAAGATGTTTAGACGAATTGAAGTAATCAAAGTTTGGGTGAATGTATTCCACTTTCAAAGTTA
Source organism: Tachypleus tridentatus (assembly GCF_004210375.1). Lineage (NCBI taxonomy): Eukaryota > Metazoa > Arthropoda > Merostomata > Xiphosura > Limulidae > Tachypleus > Tachypleus tridentatus. The sequence goes on from NC_134831.1 coordinate 117,666,302, forward strand.
AGATGTTTAGACGAATTGAAGTAATCAAAGTTTGGGTGAATGTATTCCACTTTCAAAATTAAGATGTTTAGACGAATTGAAGTAATCAAAGTTTGGGTGAATGTATTCCACTTTCAAAGTTAAGATGTTTAGACGAATTGAAGTAATCAAAGTTTGGGTGAATGTATTCCACTTTCAAAGTTAAGATGTTTAGACGAATTGAAGTAATCAAAGTTTGGGTGAATGTATTCCACTTTCAAAGTTAAGATGTTTAATCAAAGTTTGGGTGAATGTGTTCCACTTCCAAAGTTAAGATGTTTAATCAAAGTTTGGGTGAATGTGTTCCACTTCCAAAGTTAAGATGTTTAATCAAAGTTTGGGTGAATGTATTCCACTTCCAAAGTTAAGATGTTTAATCAAAGTTTGGGTGAATGTGTTCCACTTCCAAAGTTAAGATGTTTAATCAAAGTTTGGGTGAATGTGTTCCACTTCCAAAGTTAAGATGTTTAATCAAAGTTTGGGTGAATGTGTTCCACTTCCAAAGTTAAGATGTTTAATCAAAGTTTGGGTGAATGTGTTCCACTTCCAAAGTTAAGATGTTTAATCAAAGTTTGGGTGAATGTGTTCCACTTCCAAAGTTAGGATGCTTAGACGAATTGAAGTAATCAAAGTTGGGTGAATGTGTTCCACTTCCAAAGTTAAGATGTTTAATCAAAGTTTGGGTGAATGTGTTCCACTTCCAAAGTTAAGATGTTTAATCAAAGTTTGGGTGAATGTGTTCCACTTCCAAAGTTAAGATGTTTAATCAAAGTTGGGTGAATGTGTTCCACTTCCAAAGTTAAGATGCTTAGACGAATTGAAGTAATCAAAGTTGGGTGAATGTGTTCCACTTCCAAAGTTAAGATGTTTAATCAAAGTTTGGGTGAATGTGTTCCACTTCCAAAGTTAAGATGTTTAATCAAAGTTTGGGTGAATGTGTTCCACTTCCAAAGTTAAGATGTTTAATCAAAGTTGGGTGGATGTGTTCCACTTCCAAAGTTAAGATGTTTAGACGAATTGAAGTAATCAAAGTTGGGTGAATGTGTTCCACTTTCAAAATTAAGATGTTTAGACGAATTGAAGTAATCAAAGTTTGGGTGAATGTATTCCACTTCCAAAGTTAAGATGTTTAATCAAAGTTTGGGTGAATGTGTTCCACTTCAAAGTTAAGATGTTTAATCAAAGTTTGGGTGAATGTGTTCCACTTCCAAAGTTAAGATGTTTAATCAAAGTTTGGGTGAATGTGTTCCACTTCCAAAGTTAAGATGTTTAATCAAAGTTTGGTGAATGTGTTCCACTTCCAAAGTTAGGATGCTTAGACGAATTGAAGTAATCAAAGTTGGGTGAATGTGTTCCACTTCCAAAGTTAAGATGTTTAATCAAAGTTTGGGTGAATGTGTTCCACTTCCAAAGTTAAGATGTTTAATCAAAGTTTGGGTGAATGTGTTCCACTTCCAAAGTTAAGATGTTTAATCAAAGTTGGGTGGATGTGTTCCACTTCCAAAGTTAAGATGTTTAGACGAATTGAAGTAATCAAAGTTGGGTGAATGTGTTCCACTTTCAAAGTTAAGATGTTTAGACGAATTGAAGTAATCAAAGTTTGGGTGAATGTGTTCCACTTCCAAAGTTAAGATGTTTAATCAAAGTTTGGGTGAATGTGTTCCACTTCCAAAGTTAAGATGTTTAGACGAATTGAAGTAATCAAAGTTGGGTGAATGTGTTCCACTTTCAAAATTAAGATGTTTAGACGAATTGAAGTAATCAAAGTTTGGGTGAATGTATTCCACTTCCAAAGTTAAGATGTTTAATCAAAGTTTGGGTGAATGTGTTCCACTTCCAAAGTTAAGATGTTTAATCAAAGTTTGGGTGAATGTGTTCCACTTCCAAAGTTAAGATGTTTAATCAAAGTTTGGGTGAATGTGTTCCACTTCCAAAGTTAAGATGTTTAATCAAAGTTTGGTGAATGTGTTCCACTTCCAAAGTTAGGATGCTTAGACGAATTGAAGTAATCAAAGTTGGGTGAATGTGTTCCACTTCCAAAGTTAAGATGTTTAATCAAAGTTTGGGTGAATGTGTTCCACTTCCAAAGTTAAGATGTTTAATCAAAGTTTGGGTGAATGTGTTCCACTTCCAAAGTTAAGATGTTTAATCAAAGTTGGGTGGATGTGTTCCACTTCCAAAGTTAAGATGTTTAGACGAATTGAAGTAATCAAAGTTGGGTGGATGTGTTCCACTTCCAAAGTTAAGATGTTTAGACGAATTGAAGTAATCAAAGTTTGGGTGAATGTGTTCCACTTTCAAAGTTAAGAGCGCAACTCGTTTTTTTTATCATTATTACTCACCTATCTGTTAAGACGTCAGAGTCGCAACTTGAGGGTCGCGTGTTCGAATCTCCGTCACTGAACATGCTCGCTCTTTTAGTCGTGGGGTCGTGATAACTTATGGTCGATCCCACTAATCGTTGATAAAAGAACTGACTACCCAATTAGAGATAGCCGTCACAAATATCCGTCCAGTATCTTTGCTCCAAATTCCAATCAGTTATGTTATGTTATGTTGTAAGAATATACTGAAACAAGCTTGTTCGACCTTTGTTTAACTATATATTGTTGTCATAGATGACTTAAAGTTGTATATTAACAATCATATTGTTTGTCTTTAATTGACAAGCATCGTATACGACATGCATTGTCGTTTTTTTTAGCAGAACATTTTGTGTTTAAGAATGTATAAAATTGGATTTTTACTTCGTTTTCGCAGAATCGCACTAAGCACTTTGAACCAGTGAGTGCGTTATAATAGTAACAGTCCAATCACATTGTTTGTTTAAAGTAGTTTAGGAAATTATCCGAAACAAACAAACAAAAGAACGGGCGAATAGTAGCCACCCCCTTCGTAGTGGCTTATCTGTAACTGAAAGTTCAGTTTTCCTGGGCATCTTTTGTCACTTCATTACAATACGTTTCAGTCCCAGTATCAAAGCTGATGGGCCACTGCGTGCATTCACTAAGGTCACATTTTTACTCTATATTCGTAAGTATTGTTTGTTTGTTTTTGAATTTCGCACAAAGCTACTCTAGGGCTATCTGTGTTAGCCGTCCCTAATTTAGCAGTGTAAGACTAGAGGGAAGGCAGCTAGTCATCACCACCCACCGCCAACTCTTGGGCTACTCTTTTACCAACGAATAGTGGGATTGACCGTCACATTATAACGCCCCCACGGCTGAAAGGACGAGCATGTTTGGCGCGACTGGGATGCGAACCCGCGACCCTTAGATTACGAGTCGCACGCCTTAACACGCTTGGCCATGCCGGGCCATTCGTAAGTATAATAAAACACACCTTGGAATCTAGCAGAATACGTTATAATAAAACACACCTTGGAATCTAGCAGAATACGTTATAATAAAACACACCTTGGAATCTAGCAGAATACGTTATAATAAAACACACCTTGGAATCTAGCAGAATTTGTTATAATAAAACACACCTTGGAATCTAGCAGAATACGTTTGACTGTTTTAGAGTTTTCGCGCAAAACTACTCAAGTGTTGTGTGAACATATCCGTCTCTCATTTTGACCTGAAAGGCTAGGAAGAGAACACTGGAGCAAGAGCACCTATCTACAACGTTTGGGCTATTCTACTCGCTAATGGAACTTGACAGCCTCTCTTATAACACACCACGGACTTAAACTGCAGAGCGTGTATTGGAGCCAGCGGGATATCAAACATTCCATGAATTCACTGAATCACAATCAAGGAATATTCATCACTGGGCCACGCCTGGCACGGCAGACTCAGGATGTTACTTCAATAATGACGTAATGAAATATTTTCACGTCTTTAGTAACACTATGGCTGATTTTTCTTCATAGCGGATTACATGCTCGACAACCGTCCACATCTATGACATAGCTATTAATCATCATTTGGTGAGAAATAAATGTTTTCGGGTCTTTTGGATTTGTTGACAATGATGTTGTCAAGAAATTATGGATTAAAACCACGAGGTGGCATCGAATAATTCCGGTACTGAAAAAAAAAAAAAAGAATATAAATATCCCCATGAACAAATACAAACAAGAAAAACAAAACAAGAAAACGTCATTTCCTGATTACATTTCGTGGAATTTCTAGTTAAGTATTTTCAGAATAAGCACTTGAAAAATTTACCAAAAACAGTGTTTATTAGCTATGACATAATATCCTATTTTAAGGGTGGCACTGATATTGTTTTTTTCTCTAGGGTGACTTTATGGTATAGAAAATATGTTTGTCGGCAAGTTGGTTTCAACTGCCCTAACCAAAACGGTTTGCGAGTTATGGTGGTTCTCAAACCAGTTTTAAACACCATCGTGCTTACATCTGCCTCAAATACAATAGTATGTGGCTAAACTCTTCTAAAATTCAAATACATTACAGGAGTACTGTCTTTTACTTATAATTGTTAGAATAGCATTAACAATGCGAAATCAATCAATCAAAAGATCGATACGAAACATAGTCTTTTAATTGTAATTGTCAGTGAACCTAAAAATTCGGTTTGTGTGTTAAATAGATTAACATTAGAACAGAATGTTTCAGTTGTTTTTTTTCGTTCCATTTGTTGGACTTCTTTCTTATTTAAGTTTTTTTTTTTTTGTACCAAGTTAAACCTTGAACAAACTTCATTATGTCTACCACAGGATGGATATAATCTCATATTTTTTCATTAAAAGTCCATGGACTTACAGCTGATTGGACTTGAAGGCATGATGACCAGATCATTTATGGAGGAAATTTCCGAAGGATGGTTTTATTATGAGATATATATTATTTATTATGTAACGTTAACCTGAGTTGGAATATCTGCAGATATATCACAATGATACACGACAAAACTTACACCGACTAAGTAAAAAACGTTTACGTCAACGTATGGCATAAAATATTTTTGTAATATACCAGTTATTTGTCATTTACTGTAATATTCCTTATTAGTTGATTACTTGAATAATGACAAAACACGTCCATTATGATGGCTCTAGAGCCTCTTAAAGCAATTTCAGGAGAAACTGGACAAATTGAAACAAGAATAGCTCGCATAAACAGGATGTGAGCTGTATCTAATGTTTTAGTGTTTTCTGTTGTCCTATCACACTTGTCTTTCCTTCTGCGAGCCCAAAACTCGTAAAATGAATGATTACAGAAATTACGAGAAGAGGACGGTTATAGAATTGGTCTACATACATCACTGAGTCAGTTTATATAATTTGTAGGGCGTGTCTCAATTGTTCAGATCGTATATCTTCGTGTAGCCGTCTAAGGAAAGGGCGTGTCTCATATTATAATTATATCAACATGCACTACACGAATGACCCCTCAAAATGTGAACACAAAGTAGGTTAATTTTACTGTGGACGAATAAGCTTGGATGTATGTATTCAAAGGGTGCTCGACACAAGTTTATCTGTGATGCCAGTCATGTAACGTATTTGATTTTAATATGTATTATTAACGTTATCAGCTGTGTTTCGTAAATAAAGGCTTAATCAATGTATCACATCAACAGAACGTACTGCTTACAGATGAAATCTCCATTGCTAAATTAATAAAAATGATTGGAGGCACATTATGGTACAGGTGGTGTTTCACTTACAAACTATATTATAATTTGAGAAAGAACATATATATATATATAAATTGTCAGGATTTCTGTCTTCATTTAATGAGACTAATTATTTTGTTTGTTAAGCACAAAGCCACAGAATGGGCTATGAGTGCCGCGAGTACACAAGTAGTGAAATTCGGTTTTCAGCGTTACAGGCCCTCAAACGTACCGCTGATTGGCTAGAGGACAAAAGAATTTCGAAAGGTGTTTGTTATTGGATAATTACGAGTAAACCAACCACGTGAATCTCTATCCGACATAATTTTATGCGCAAAACATTTGCGAAACCATGATTGTATACAGTTTATTGTAGAATAAAAAACAAAACTTCTATGGGGCTCAACAAAAAAAAAAAATTTTTTTTTTTTACTTATGTCAACTGATTGGCTTCAGTAACACATTTATCATGATTACTTTTGCTTTATGTTCTGTATATACAGGAACACAGTGTTCCTGAAAAATACGTTACAATGTACTAGGATTAGTTTTATACGATTGTTTGTACACGCAATTTCCAGTTAATTGTGTGCTTAAATTCTCAACTGATTTTGGGCTTGAATCTATTTTACATGGTGTTTGTGCATGTAAATTAAGTGTATTGTTAGATTCACTTTACATGGTGTTTGTGCACGTAAATTAAGTGTATTGTCAGATTCACTTTACATGGTGTTTGTACACTTGAATTAAGTAAATGCATTATCCATGCTTTCTTGGTGTTTGTTCACGTACATTAAGGAAATATTTCGATCCACTTTGAATGGTTTCTGTGCATGTAGAGTAAGGATATACGTAGACCTATTTTACGTGGCGATTGTGCACATATATGGAAGTGATGTGAATTACTTTAGTTATCACGACTAACAGGAAGTTAATAATTTATAAGTGAGAAACATGTCCGGAGAACGAAACTGTATTTTATAAATAGAAAAAAAAAGTGTTCAGACAACGAAACTGTAACTTCCTCTCTTTAGCAAGAACAAAAACAATATTCAGTTTATAACACGACCATTTACAACTCTCACTCATTATTGTCGTAGCTGTAAGTGGATTTATTAAATGCACGAGGTATAAACGTCCTGTGGCCTGTGACATCGATCTGGTGACCGACCCGACACATTTCTGTTTGTCGGTTTCTGTGTTCCATCAACAGTTACCCATCTAATGATTGCTGGCTTTAATTGCATAATTCACAATTGTGTGATTACCGGACATTTGCAGTATGTATGATAAAAGACACAACACTCATGTAAAGCTTCTAAAAATGACACGTCACAACAAGATCCTAATGAAGAGAAAGGTGCCGCGATAGGCAGTTAGAGGCGGGCTTATGTAATACTATTAAATGAAAGATCCGGGTTCACCTCCCAGTATTTAAACGAATGTGTCTGACTGGTCCCAGAGAGTTAAAACTAACAAAATAAAGCTTCGTTATTACGTACCACTGTGTTCCACGTGTTAGGATAATTGAATTAAAATGATACAAAGTTGTTTACCGAGAGGCACGTACGATTTTCCATTTGCAGATTTAACGCAAACTTGTGCGATGTGACAAATATAAGGCTTAAGAGTTTCAAAAATACGCTTCTTTTTTTTTTTTGTGGCGTTTTTGATGTAGCATATGTCCGCCGGCGGGTTTGTTTGTTTTTGGAATTTCGCACAAAGCTACTCGAGGGCTATCTGTGCCAGCCGTCCCTAATTTAGCAGTGTCAGACTAGAGGGAAGCCATCATCACCCACCGCCAACTCTTGGGCTACTCTTTTACCAACGAATAGTGGGATTGACCGTCACATTATAACGCCCCCACGGCTGGGAGGGCGAGCATGTTTGGCGCGACCGGGATGCGAACCCGCGACCCTCAGATTACGAGTCGCACGCCTTAACACGCTTGGCCATGCCGGGCCTCGCCGGCGAGACAGCGTAACTTTACGGACATATAACGCTAAACTTCGGGTTTCGATTCCCCGCTGTGGACACAGCAGATAGCGCAATGTGGTTTTTGTCCAAAAAGCGAACAAAGTAACATACTTGAACAATTCATATAAATCTTTACACTTCAAAAATTCAGGAAACGTTAATGAAGAGATTCTTCGTAATGTCATAGAAATAAAAATGTGGTAAACGGTATATTGCGTGGGTTCCAGCACTGATGCTACGAAATAAATATGAGTGTTTAGGAATTTCGGTTTTTTCGAGACTAAAAGCCATCTGTCGGAGAATGTTTTCCTGTCACTTTAGGAGCACTGGACAAGTAGTGATTCTAAACACTTTTCTTCCATCTTAAGTGGTTCCTAGTTTGTTATATGGGGTGGTCTGATGGGTAAAACGATCGACACGCAATTTGTAAATCGCCGGATTTAAAGCTGTCACTGAACATCTTCACAGTCGTGGGGGCGTTGTGATGTGACAGTCAATTCTAAGAGTTGATGGTGGGAGGGGTTTATTAGTTGCCTTCCCTGTATTTTATCGCTTCAAAGTTAGGAATCGTTAACACATGTAGCCATCGTTTATCTTTGCGTGAAATTCAACATGTAAGCACACAAGAGCTTTCACGAGTAGTTAAAATCCTGTTCGATTGAATGGAACAAAAGAACAACTCTTTCCTAAAAGAATGATAAAGCTATTGTTTAAGTAACAACTGAGGTCAAGGAAAACTGATAAAATAATCCAGTGGTTAGCGTACCGGGCTACGTACGCAAGGTCTAGATTTCAAGAGAAAATGCCGTTGAACGTGCTCGCACTTTCCTACTGTCGTAAAGTTATACAAATGACACTCAATCCTATTATTCGGTCCAAGGAACCAGACACTGTCTTTGCGACGACGATTACATTTGGCTGATTGCCTAACCTCTGGTCATTATTTCAAAATGAGGGGCGGTCATACCTGGAAGTTAGGGGAACGTAAAATGCCCTTCAGGTGCAAATTTCCAATTTATTTCATCAATGAAATATATATCATAGTGGTGTATTATTTGTCATTACATTTAGTAAAATAACAACTATATTTAGAAATTATACGATGTGAAACAGATGCGCGCAAACCCAGGTGGGGGCGCTAATGGTCGTCGTTTGATAAATATTTTTTTGTTGAGATATTCATATGAACGCAATAGGTAAAAGGATGAGAGTGGCCAAACTTCCAAATACAGAAGCTTGGTGTTCTGGTGCAAGGTTTACTAACAGAGAGAAAGATTATCAAAGTGATATGTGTTGCTACTGAAAGACAGTTTAAGAAATTAAATACGTAGATTTAATTACACATTTTCTTACGGAATAACAACAAAAAAAAGTAAGATATTCTGCTACGCCGTCTGATAAATTAACGACGCTTATTTCGTGTCAAGATAAAAAAAAACTTTACGCCTGACTTCCTTTGACATAAAAGTGACGAGGTAGTAGAAGTAGACAAGTGATGGCACCCCCTATCTACTGGTTGATTCCAGGTTGAGATAGACTGCAGGTTGATCGTATCCTAAGTAGTTTCCCAGAACTTTAGTCAAATAAAATTAGACAGGTTAACCTTTGCGATATCGTACTTTCGATAACAGAGTGGCGTTGATGCCTGGTTCATAACCTGATCTTGTGTCCGATACGAACCGTATAGTCTAAAATACACGTGTAACTCAAACGTACGGAGTATTTCTTCACCTGTCAACAAATGGCCATTAGCAACTCGGCTCACACTGACGGAAAAAAACTACTCGGGACTTACTTGGAAATTCGAGGATTAAGTATATTTCCTAATTTAGAACCGTGGTATTGGGAAGTTTATTGATACAATTCGTTCCAAATACACATGTGATATGATATGTAATGCTCTTCACGTGTTTCTTGTTTTATGTTCCGCTGATGTTACTGTGGGAAAATGGGACCATTATAAGAGTATTTCAATATCTACACGTGGGTAGAAAAAGACACACTTTGGGTTTTATTATAGTTGTCTTTTGTTTTCCAATTCTGATGACGTGATAAACATCCGCAATTATTGCATTGCAAACCAAGCAGCAAATTAACTAGTTTACTAAAGTAAATGTCTTTCATATGAAGGCTGAGATTTAGACTAAATGTCTTTCATATGAAGGCTGAGATTTAGGCTTACTGCTTTATTAAATATTTTATTATTTAGTTGATGCGTGTTTGTTTGTTTTTTGAATGGCACTTACTCATTTTGTTTTTCGACGGTTTTTAACGACTCTATTAAATATGTTTTATGTCAACAAAGTCAGGTGGCTGTATAACTTGACACCAAGCAATAAGAGAGTAAACAACAAACAAATGTGATATAAAAACCCATTCAAAGGGTTTGAGCTGTATATAGAGTAGTATTTAGTCTTTATTTCAACTAAGCCTAAAGTTATAACTCATACAGTGTATATTCTGTTATGGTGTGAGCGTCTTTCACAATCTGGTGAAGCATAATTATGATTAATTATACTTGTCAGGAGGCATTACGTTAGGCCTTTTATATTTTTAACACTACATTCATAGTATAGTCGTGTTAAAAATATACTGTAATAGGCTTAACATAACATCTTACGATTAGAAAACGTTATAGTCCAGGACTTCAAATTTAATGATGCTATATATTCTGTTATAGTGTTTGGGATTTGCGTGTGATCCGTATGTCATTGCACTCCAGGCACTTATCACACTTCAGTTGTCTTTTCACATCTTGTGCTTTCTAGTTATCAAATCAATCTTGTTCAACACTATACAAAGTACGTATTGTGCGAGAACTATTACTTCAGTTGGACTGATTTATTGTTATATTTTATTATGATTTATTGTTTCGCAGTTTTTCGTTTTTTTAAAATTCCTCTACAATCTGATTATTTATTTATATTCCTCTATTCAAAAGTGTAATTCTAGTCGTATTTATCATGTTAAGAAAACCTGTATCTAAACCTATTTTTGATGTCACATTCATCATTCTAAGAAGACGTGAATTTCCACAAATTTGTAGACAGATTTCTAAGAAGTGTGACATAAAATCCCTTTTATCACAACTCCACAAAACCGTGTTTCCTGTGTCTTCGGGTGCCCACGTGGTTCTTATGAACTTTGTGAGGGTCTGGAAGGTCAATTTACATGCTTATCACGATCTGACGTGTGGTCCCCGCGTTGGGAGTCAATACACCCAAAATAATAGTCACTGAAAGCATCTGCGGGGCTTAATATGTGAATTAGGCCTAACGAGCCCCCCAGCAGGAACCAAAATGCGTAAAGCAGAAAAGAATTATTTGTAACAAGAGGTTTCAAATACACGCCTGGTTCGTACCCCGCCATTTTTAATGGACACAGAGTGCGAGTTGAAACTCCAAATGGTTTAATTATGATAGTTTGACCCGATGTGGTCATAATCTCCATTATTACAAAACCCATAAATGTTGTCATTACTATTCCATTTCTTTCTCGTGAAGCTTTGCGCGAAATTCAAACCAAGCCAATCAGTTTCTTAGACAGATTTGTTTTCTTGAAGCAACAAAATTTAGGCAAATGTTTGGAAGAGAGTGACTGCATGGGTTATTTTATTAATGTATGGCGAAGAATGGGCTTACATCCCAACCTAATGTCATGTTATCATTATATGGCAAAGTATGGATGTATCAGTTAACCATATGTGTGTTACCACTGTATGGTAAAGTGTGGATGTATCAGCTAACCAAATGTGTGTTACCACTGTATGGTAAAGTATGGATGTGTCAGTTAACCAAATGTGTGTTACCACTGTATGGTAAAGTGTGGATGTATCAGTTAACCAAATGTTTGTTACCACTGTATGGTAAAGTATGGATGTATCAGTTAACCAAATGTTTGTTACCACTGTATGGTAAAGTATGGATGTATCAGTTAACCAAATGTGTGTTACCACTGTATGGATGTATCAGTTAACCAAATGTGTGTTACCACTGTATGGTAAAGTGTGGATGTATCAGCTAACCAAATGTGTGTTACCACTGTATCGTAAAGTATGGATGTATCTGTTAACCAAATGTTTGTTACCACTGTATGGTAAAGTGTGGATGTATCAGTTAACCAAATGTGTGTTACCACTGTATGGTAAAGTGTGGATGTATCAGTTAACCAAATGTTTGTTACCACTGTATGGTAAAGTATGGATGTATCAGTTAACCAAATGTGTGTTACCACTGTATGGTAAAGTATGGATGTATCAGTTAACCAAATGTGTGTTACCACTGTATGGTAAAGTGTGGATGTATCAGTTAACCAAATGTGTGTTACCACTGCATGGTAAAGTGTGGATGTATCAGTTAACCAAATGTTTGTTACCACTGTATGGTAAAGTGTGGATGTATCAGTTAACCAAATTTGTGTTACCACTGTATCGTAAAGTATGGATGTATCTGTTAACCAAATGTGTGTTACCACTGTGTGGTAAAGTATGGATGTATCAGTTAACCAAATGTGTGTTACCACTGCATGGTAAAGTGTGGATGTATCAGTTAACCAAATGTTTGTTACCACTGTATGGTAAAGTATGGATGTATCAGTTAACCAAATGTGTGTTACCACTGCATGGTAAAGTGTGGATGTATCAGTTAACCAAATGTGTGTTACCACTGTATGGTAAAGTATGGATGTATCAGTTAACCAAATGTGTGTTACCACTGTATGGTAAAGTGTGGATGTATCAGTTAACCAAATGTTTGTTACCACTGTATGGTAAAGTGTGGATGTATCAGTTAACCAAATGTTTGTTACCACTGTGTGGTAAAGTATGGATGTATCAGTTAACCAAATGTGTGTTACCACTGTATGGTAAAGTATGGATGTATCAGTTAACCAAATGTGTGTTACCACTGTATGGTAAAGTATGGATGTATCAGTTAACCAAACGTGTGTTACCACTGTATCGTAAAGTATGGATGTATCAGTTAACCAAATGTTTGTTATTACTGTATGGTAAAGTGTGGATGTATCTGTTAACCAAATGTGTGTTACCACTGTATGGTAAAGTGTGGATGTATCAGTTAACCAAATGTTTGTTACCACTGTGTGGTAAAGTATGGATGTATCAGTTAACCAAATGTGTGTTACCACTGTATGGTAAAGTATGGATGTATCAGTTAACCAAACGTGTGTTACCACTGTATCGTAAAGTATGGATGTATCAGTTAACCAAATGTTTGTTACCACTGTATGGTAAAGTGTGGATGTATCTGTTAACCAAATGTGTGTTACCACTGTATGGTAAAGTGTGGATGTATCTGTTAACCAAATGTGTGTTACCACTGTATGGTAAAGTGTGGATGTATCTGTTAACCAAATGTGTGTTACCACTGTATGGTAAAGTATGTATATACATGATTGTTTCTATTATAGGATAAAATATAGACGTGTTTGGAAATGGCTAATTTTGTTTCTTCTCTTTACTATACATGATAAAAAGGAGGAAAACCGAATATATTTCATTAACAGAATCCATTTGCGGTAACCAATATTTAATTAAATCTACTCGCGGGTTCGAATCCTCGTCGCACCAAACATGCTCGCCCTTTCAGCCGTGGGAGCGTTATAATGTGACGGTCAATCCCACTAATCGTTGGTAAAAGAGTAGCCCAAGAGTTGGCGGTGGGTGGTGATGACTAGTTGCTTTCCCTCTAGTCTTACACTGCTGAATTAGCCCTCGTGTAGCTTTGCGGGATATTTAAACCAAACCAAACCAAACAATCTACATTTAATCAGGGTCTTCAGAAAAATGTCATTTTTTTATAATTATGGGCAATGCGTATTCTTGAGGGACTTCGAGTAACGTCCAAAAACTTTATTAAAAATGTTTAAAAAGATAATACTTATAGAGTAAAAATATTTTTCATGAAATTAAATTTGGAGTACAGAGGCCCCAAGACGCTGGATCTTTTTTTAAAAATAAAAATAAAACATTGAAAAGTTTAGTGTAAGACATAAAAAATACTGTAAGGGATTCTGGTGTTACTGTAGGTTAAGAACCCCTTGTCTACGGTCGTTTATCCATCATGGTAATAGAATTTTATTATATGATACATGGAGATTTGTCCTCCCCCCTTCCCTCAGCGGCATGTCTATGGACTTAGAACGCTAGAAACCGGGTTTCGATGCTACTTAGCAGAGCACAGATAACTCATTGTACAATTCATACTTAACTGCCAACAAACGTACAAAGAGATTTAATTATGCAAGTCTTAGGTCAGACGTCTGTCACACACAAGGCTGTAGACAGCAACTAAATTTACGGATGTGACGTGAAATATTAGACCGTGGCTGATATAAAGTCTTCCTTCTGACATAGTTTACTGAGAGGTACTTTTATACGAGTATGCCTAATTATCGCTAAGGAATGTTTTTTGTACTAAACATTTATGTAGTTTCTAGGGGAAAGTATATAATATAATTCTTTATGATACTTTGAATGTTTTTACATGAAATAACCTTGTGAAAAATGTCGGGTTATTCTACGTTAAAAACGATTTGTATAATATTTCGTTTGGAAAGATGTGCTGATGATATTGGGTCTGTCTAGAATGGACCCAGCATGGCCAAGCGTGTTAAGGCGTGCGACTCGTAATCTGAGGGTCGCGGGTTCGCATCCCCGTCACGCCAAACATGCTCGCCCTTTCAGCCGTGGGGGCGTTATAATGTGACGGTCAATCCCACTATTCGTTGGTAAAAGAGTAGCCTAAGAGTTGGCGGTGGGTGGTGATGACTAGCTGCCTTTCCTCTAGTCTTATACTGTTAAATTAGGGACGGCTAGCACAGATAGCCCTCGAGTAGCTTTGCGCGAAATTCGAAAAACAAATAAACTGTCTAGAATGACATACAAAGATAATAAATTAATTAGTTTTATTTGTTTGTTTTGAAACTAAACACAAAGCTACACAATGGGCTATCTGTGCTTTGTCCACCACGGGCATCGAAACCTGGGTTCTAGCGGTGTGAGTCCGCAGACATACTGCTGTGCCACTGGAGTGCAGCGAATTAGTTAATGAAATAAACAGGTAATGTTGAAAGAATGGAAAATCATTTTAAGTAATTCAACACTATGTGACAATGACTGGATGTCAAGGTTGACCTGAAGTTATGATATTACTATATGAAAAATAATATATTCTCACCTACCTCCACCCACAAAAAAAAAGTGGAATAATGTTTTACTCAGTTACATGTTTATTTTTTAATGTTGATGAAAATTTCATAATTCATTTAAAGCACAATATTTTGGTGTGAAAATCCTATGACTCCCCAGTGGCACAGCGGTACATTTCCGAACTCACAGTGCTAAAAAACCGAGTTTTGATGCCCATGGTGGGCAGAGCACAAACAGCTCTTTGTGTAGCTTCGTGTTGAATTCCAAACAGAAAATTCTATGTGTTGTTTTTGCCAGCGTGAGCATGTTTATGTTTTTTATTGTTTTTATTCCTTTTCGGGGTCTGGTTATTCTGGTTTAATATAAAGGTGATCAAGAGAGAAATCTGTGTTGTCACTTTTGTTTATAATTAGTTGTATTTTCGCCTTGCATGACATTGTATGGTATGTTACTAGTACCTTTACCTTAGGGTGGACAGGTCACGACCTTTATTACTGTTTCTCGTTTAATAAAAATTACATCACGGCATTATACGATAATTTATTGGTACCACAGTAGAGGGGCGACATGGTTAAGAGAATAATGTAATGTTACTTCAGAGTTCAGAGGTCACGACCTTTATACCTCTTCTTTTAATAATAATTATGACATTATGTTTTACGGTGCAGCGTTGATACTTTGGAACGTAGAGAACACGTGTGCTTTTATTTTGTACAAAAAGAAAACCAATAGTACAGTATTGTTACTTTAGTAAAACACTTGAGAATCCATGGACCTTAGCGCATAAATTGTTTGTTAGGTACTGTCCCTAAATGAGCAGTGTATATTATCCCTAAGAACAGTGTATATTGTCTTTAAGTGATAGTGTATATTGTTTTTAAGTGATGGTGTGTATCCCCCTAAATAGTATATATTCACTAGACAGTGTATATTATCCCTAAATGACAATACATATACCCTAGGTTGTGTATATTGCCTCTCAATGACAGTAAATATTCCCTAGACATTGTATATTGTCCCTATGTGTATTTTTTAAGAAATGTTAACCATGCTTTTATTGTTTCTTCGTAAACATGTTTTGAAACAAACATAAAGTATTGTGTACAATTCGATGTGTCTTTTACTTCAGTCCATTCCACTGGAATAGAGTTTTTAATGTTTTAGAATCCGTTGTTTGAATATACATTGGTTGTTCTACAAACTATATATTCTTTACGTATTTGTGAGATAGTCGTTTATAAATAGGTTTGTTATTACTGTACGCTTCCTACTAAAGAAAATATTATAAAACCAGTTGAAACCAATCTGATAATTTTTTGTTTCATAGTGGTAGTTAGAAATTAAACTATGTTCTATAGTCATTTTTGATCCATCCTCTATGTGTAATTAATAACGTTCGTATGCTCCTTGGTGGGACAATGGTGAACATGAAGACTCACAGCGTTAAAATTCGGGTTTGATTCCCCACGGAAGACGCAGCAAATAACCCATATGTGGCTTTGCTTTAAAACCAACCAAATCACGTTCAGGTTTCTTGTTATTGGAGTTTACTCTGAACATAAGTGTTACACTGTTTATATTGACAAAAATGTTATTCTTATAGTAAAGTTAGACAATCAGTTTTCCTCCAAGGGCCACGAGCTAATACGTGCAGTTTCTTAACTCATTCTATGCCGCCTAAACACGTGTCTACCGATTTTCGTTTTTCTCTGCTCGTTCAACCGACTATTGACGTCATTATCATTCGGAGATACGTCATTGGTTGAAATAACTTAACCAAAGAGGTCAACCCGATCTATTGTTCATTTTAATTCCTAGTCATAAGCCTTTGTTGTTCTAATTTCTTAAAGAAGTGTCGTCAACCGTTAATGTCCCATCTCTGAAGACAGTTCCAAAATGGATGCCAGTTAGAATTCTGAATTTGTGTTCTCTGTAGTCGACCGTATGACCTTCTATATATTTAAAATTTTAGGGTGCCTCACGTGGGCGCGAGAGTACAAGAAAATAAATCACCTCGAAGCCTAGTTAATAATGAAAAACGAATTGAATTCCAAGTCCTTCCAAAGTTAGTAACCCCGCACATCGCAGACTAATAAACTTAACAAAGAAAAAAACAACAAACAATTCCACATTTTTATTAATTAGCTTCGTCTAGAATCATGTGCGAAGAATGCAAGTGACATCGTGAAAATGAAGCAGTGTTGTGTCCATAACACAGTTTTTATGTTCTGTGTTAATCGACCAAGTAGAAGCTATTTCGAAATTATTTTTATAAAGACTTCGGTAGTATATCATAATGTTTTATGTGTGGTTCTCATCCTAAATAATTCCCTGGATCCATTACATTATGCTTAACAGCTGCTGCTTAAAGCTTTGTAATTTATATTGATGTTGGAGCTAATTATTCCCGTTTATAAACATCAAGACGGCTTCTTACATGCGTTATATAATGAATTTTTATCACCCACACATACAATAACACCATTCCAGTTTTCAGGATGGTGGAGTGTAAGAGTTACTAATGTTGGATATACAAGACTGTTTGGTGTAATTTGTTATTATTTAGTTCGTTTAGTGGTGTAATATTTAATGATTATTTGGTTTTCACATCAAGAACGTGAAAGATATTTATTTTAAAGAAGATATTTATGACATATTTTGCTACGTAGTTCTGTAATTGTCCTACTTTGTGTGTGTAGTTCAACTGTTGTAAATAGGAGTCACATTACTCGAACCTTCTGTACTTTTATCTTTGGCTGAAGTGAGTATTAATACATTATAGCGTCTCTCGCAGTTTGTAGAAATTTCTAGGCTTCAGTTGGCCAATGTATACATATATGTAGGTGAATTATATGTGTGTATATATATACGTTGAGTCAGAAAAGTTTAATTTACTGAAAGTGAAGCTAGACTTCATGATTGTTAGTTAAGAACCAAGATGAGATGAATCAGTCACAGTCAAGATGAGCCAGTTACAATCAAAATATGCCAGGCAGAATCAAGATAAGATGTGTCACTCAGAGTTAAGATGAGCCAGTTACAGTCAAAATATGCCAGGCAGAATCAAGATGAGATGAGCCCTATGCAAGGCAAAGATAAGTGGAATCAGGTATAGTCGAGATAAGTCGCGTACAGTCAAGGTGAGATGATACAAGGGCAATCAAAATATGCCAGGCAGAGTCAAAGTGGCATGAGGAATTATATAGAGGAAAGGTAGTGATTTCTTTTAGCATGGTAATTCGCCTCACGTCATTTTTGGAACCGTCGTTGGTCATCACAGAGTCCCAATTTTAGTCCATTTGAATTGTTCGAGAATGTTTTAATTGTTGTTTGACGGATGAATTTGACAAATTCAGGACGATTAAATCTCACAAACTCTGAATGGATAAATCTGACAGACTCTAAAACTGTCGTATAATCAAGAGGTGTTTTACAAGATTAATGGCGATCAGTCAGCCAGTTTAGACTTTGATTAACGCCAAAGGCGATTTCAATCCCTGTTAAAATGGGGTTTCAGTCACGAAACGTGATTCGCTCTTCGTGATTAATGCGCTATGTCTCAGTACTTACAGTAATACAGTGTAGATTGGTAATAACCTAAGACTGATTAATGTTTATAGTATGAAACGTTTAGCAGTCAGTTAAAGAAACATTTCCATAAAGAAAGACTTCTTAGGCCACAACGACATCCTAACCAGATTTTTACTTTGATCGAACTTTTAATTACATATTAAAGACTAAAACTGGTTTCTATAAGTTTAGACACAAGAAAAACAAACAAATAAAAAACATCGGTTCAACTGCACGTGGCTTCAAGGCATTTTTCGCAGTTTTTTTAGGGTTACAGTTTCTGACGATAGCGTGAGGAATTTCTATTTCGAACTGTGAAATATTTCACACCGACAGGAGGCCATTGTTTAGAGTGACCCGTAATGTTGTTATTAAAGGTTCTGTCGAATGAGTCGCCACACCTTTTCTCTGGTATTCAACAGCCAGTATTTTTTTTTTCGTCTTCTGGAAAGATTCTTGTTGCTCAAATAATTAGGAAGCACATCAGAGATGTTTACACTTCCTTGAACGAGAAGGAAGATAATTTTCACAGAAAGAGAAAGCGAAAGCTTTGATAAGGATTTCCAGCCCTCGTGAAATGTTAAAAGTAATAAATATTAATTATATATATAAAAAAAAAAATGGCAGAGTCTACATGTTTGAAACACATTAAGTAGATAACATCCTAACGATGAACTGTAATGGTTTTTACTAATGGTTTTTTCCTTTTTTCCTTTATCACTACCGAATAGATAAATACCTTTTCCACTTATTGGATAGAACGAATTACAAGCTATTAAGAAAAACAGTTTGGGAATTCTTATTCTGAAGAGCTCTATAAATACGTGACCGTATAAACCATAATTTAGGAAAAAATGCCACACGGTATTATATATGTGTACGGAGCAGTTGAATTACCACAAAACCTGAATTTTTATTAGAAAAATGTTGTAGTTCAAAACATTATCTCCGTTGCACCAAACATGTATATCTGCAGTTAGCTTCTTGGTGGGTCAAACCACTATGCCTGTCATATATATCTGTAGTTAACTTCTTGGTGGGTCAAACCACTATACCCATCATATATATCTGTAGCTGGGTTCTTGATGGGTCACACCACTATACCCATCATATATATCTGTAGCTGGGTTTTTGATGGGTCACACAACTATACCCATCATATATATCTGTAGCTGGGTTCTTGATGGGTCACACCACTATACCCATCATATATATTGGTAAGTTGGTTCTTGATGGGTCACACCACTATACCCGTCATATATATCTGTAGCTGGGTTCTTGATTGTTCACACCACTATACCCATCATATATATCTGTAGCTGGGTACTTGATGGGTCACACCACTATACCCATCATATATATCTGTCGCTGGGTTCTTGATGGGTCACACCACTATACCCATCATATATATCTGTAGCTGGGTTCTTGATGGTTCACACCACTATACCCATCATATATATCTGTAGCTGGGTTCTTGATGGGTCAAACCACTATACCCATCATTTATATCTGTAGCTGGGTTCTTGATGGGCCACACCACTATACCCATCATATATATCTGTAGCTGGTACTTGATGGGCCACACCACTATACCCATCATATATATCTGTAGCTGGGTACTTGATGGGTCACACCACTATACCCATCATATATATCTGTAGCTGGATTCTTGATGGTTCACACCACTATACCCATCATATATATCTGTAGCTGGGTACTTGATGGGTTACACCACTATACCCATATATATCTGTAGCTGGATTCTTGATGGTTCACACCACTATACCCATCATATATATCTGTAGCTGGATTCTTGATGGTTCACACCACTATACCCATCATATATATCTGTAGCTGGGTTCTTGATGGGTCACACCACTATACCCATCATATATATCTGTAGCTGGATTCTTGATGGGTCACACCACTATACCCATCATATATATCTGTAGCTGGGTACTTGATGGGTCACACCACTATACCCATCATATATATCTGTAGCTGGGTTCTTGATGGGTCACACCACTATACCCATCATATATATCTGTAACTGGGTTCTTGATGGGTCACACCACTATACCCATCATTTATATCTGTAGCTGGGTTCTTGATGGGTCACACCACTATACCCATCATATATATCTGTAGCTGGGTTCTTGATGGTTCACACCACTATACCCATCATATATATCTGTAGCTGGGTTCTTGATGGGTCACACCACTATACCCATCATATATACACTGGATTTTTATTAAATTATCTTGTCGAATGTATTTTATTTTCTTTGTGCATTTTGATATATTTTTGTTTTACCAACGAATAATGAATTTGACTGTCATATAATAAGGCCATCATTCCTGAAAGTACAAGCATGCTTGGTCTATTGCCTTAACCACCTGGCCATACATTTTGAAGAAAACGTATTTTAAATAAATGAAAAAATATATCTCGCCAGCATCTTCAGACAATCTGATTTCTATTTATAAGTATAGTCTGACTTACGTTAACCCTAAGCGTTAGACGGTACTCGATCGAACAAGAATTAGATTATTTATTGTTATAAATACGTATATATTTGTAACTTATTTCTGTTTACAGATTTACCCGTTAATTGTGGCTAGAAAATTCACTTGGTTACAAGAATATTAAAGAATTATCCGGATATCTGCTTTCAGTCTGGATCTGTAGTCCAACAGTGTTTAATTCATTTCATGTTCGTAGTGTGGGTGGTGTACAACCTACGATCGGGACACTTCCCCAAACCTTGATGTGTGAGTCTCCAAGTTTTGGTAGCTAGCAGATTGCTCTAACCATTTGAAATAATCGGAATACATTTAACTGTTTTTAAAGTTCATGTTGTACTAACTTATATGTCAACGTTTTCGAAGATATGGATGGATCACATCTCTTTATTTCTAACAAATGCAACCTTTCAAAATAAGGCTAATGAAATTACCTTAACAGTAATCTGTTTGCATTTTTACTTGTTATAAACCCACCTTTATACCCATCACTGTTGATTACAGCGCTTTTTTCGGGCTGTACGTTGTCTTCCAGAAATCTTTATAGTGTTATCTTATTTAATTCGATGATTTCCTCTCCGGATGCCATTTTCTTTCATATTGTCCATAACCCTCTGATGTCTGTATTTTATTATGATAAATATATCATAACCCTCTGATGTTTGTATTTTATTATGATAAATATATCTCTTGCACAGTTTTTGAAAACAATACACGTTTAAACTTTGATATTGTAAGTATTAAGTGATTCTGTGCTATGTACTGTTTGCTGGACTCTAAAAATACGCTTACCAAGCTAAAAATTAGGTTTCAGTTTAGGTAATAAATAGTCCATTGTGTAGCTTTACGCTTAATAACAACCAAAGTAGAAATACAATAAAAAGCATTTTATTCATAACACATAAAATATGAACCTTCGACCTTTAGGCTGAGTATGGCTTGGTAATTTACTTGATTTTCGTGCCTGATATAGCTTGGTGGTTAACTTGAATTTCAGACCTAGTATGGCCCTTGGTGATTTACTTGATTTTCGTGCCTGATATAGCTTGATGGTTAAGGTGAATTTCAGACCTAGTATGGCTTGGTGATTTACTTGATTTTCGTGCCTAATATAGCTTGGTGGTTAACTTGAATTTCAGACCTAGTATGGCTTGGTGATTTACTTGATTTTCGTGCCTAATATAGCTTGGTGGTTAACTTGAATTTCAGACCTAGTATGGCTTGGTGATTTACTTGATTTTCGTGCCTAATATAGCTTGGTGGTTAACTTGGCTGGACTATGAAATTGAGGATTGTCATGTTTTAATACACGTTGCCTCAAGAACGCACTCCGTACGTTTGAGCTATGTATACACTGTAAGAGTGATTTCAATATTCCACCCGACAGAACTAGACCAACAGCTGACCATGTGATCTGACTAGACCAAGAGCTGACCATGTGATCTAACTAGACCAAGAGCTGACCATGTGATCTAACTAGACCAAGAGCTGACCATGTGATCTAACTAGACCAAGAGCTGATCATGTGATCTAACTAGACCAACATCTGACCATGTGATCTAACTAGACCAACAGCTGACCATGTAATCTGACTAGACCAACAGCTGACCATGTGATCTGACTAGACCAAGAGCTGACCATGTGATCTAACTAGACCAAGAGCTGACCATGTGATCTAACTAGACCAACAGCTGACCATGTGATCTAACTAGACCAACAGCTGATCATGTGATCTAACTAGACCAACAGCTGACCATGTGATCTAACTAGACCAACAGCTGACCATGTGATCTAACTAGACCAACAGCTGACCATGTGATCTAACTAGACCAACAGCTGACCATGTGATCTGACTAGACCAAGAGCTGACCATGTGATCTAACTAGACCAACAGCTGACCATGTGATCTAACTAGACCAACAGCTGACCATGTGATCTAACTAGACCAAGAGCTGACCATGTGATCTAACTAGACCAAGAGCTGACCATGTGATTTAACTAGACCAACAGCTGACCATGTGATCTAACTAGACCAACAGCTGACCATGTGATCTGACTAGACCAACAGCTGACCATGTTATCTGACTAGACCAAGAGCTGATCATGTGATCTAACTAGACCAACAGCTGACCATGTGATCTAACTAGACCAAGAGCTGACCATGTGATCTAACTAGACCAAGAGCTGACCATGTGATTTAACTAGACCAACAGCTGACCATGTGATCTAACTAGACCAACAGCTGACCATGTGATCTGACTAGACCAACAGCTGACCATGTTATCTGACTAGACCAAGAGCTGATCATGTGATCTAACGAGACCAACAGCTGACCATGTGATCTAACTAGACCAAGAGCTGACCATGTGATCTAACTAGACCAAGAGCTGACCATGTGATCTGACTAGACCAAGAGCTGACCATGTGATCTGACTAGACCAAGAGCTGACCATGTGATCTGACTAGACCAACAGCTGACCATGTGATCTAACTAGACCAACAGCTGACCATGTTATCTGACTAGACCAAGAACTGATCATGTGATCTAACTAGACCAACAGCTGACCATGTGATCTAACTAGACCAACAGCTGACCATGTTATCTGACTAGACCAAGAACTGATCATGTGATCTAACTGGACCAACAGCTGACCATGTGATCTGACTAGACCAAGAGCTGACCATGTGATCTAACTAGACCAACAGCTGACCATGTGATCTGACTAGACCAACAGCTGACCATGTTATCCGACTAGACCAAGAGCTGATCATGTGATCTAGCTTCACATTTCCTCTATTAGGGACAGTTGGACGCACGTAGTCCTTTGTTCAAAAACAATAAAACAATATTTTCGGAAACTTATGAAGCAAAGAACAGATTTTGAACAGGTATTTTACGCCTGTAAGTTTTCTTTACTTTTACTGAACATAGTTTATTGAGGATAAAATATTATAAAGGCAGTCCGAGTCTCATCGGAGGCGAAATATAGTATAATTACTGGAAAATGAAAAACTATATATAGCAAAAAAATAACCAACAGACTAGTTTTTGATACGTACTTAACTGTGTTAATAAACTGCTTGATCTGTGTGTGTCAGTATTTATACACGAAGAGCATCGTAGTTGTCAATCAGTCACCAGGTGAAGCCGATGATCACTCTGTCACGTGCAGCTTGACAACATTTTAAGAATGAGAACTTAGAAAGACACCTTTGTTTGTATTCGTCTCCTAAGGGCCTGAGAGACGAGAAGATGTCATGATCATGGCGAGACCACTTAAAAACTAAAGCAAAACACATAATATATAACTATTTTTTATCCTCTAAAAGAAATTTAAAAATAACTTTAGGTGGGGTTTCAGTCGTGAAGATTGTTTGTGAAGGTTATGTTTTTATCCTGTGCTTGTTTGTCAGCAAGGTTTCTCGAAAATAGTTAAATAGATCTGGACGAAAGCTTGTTTGGTTAGTTGTTTTGAATTTTGCACAAATCTGCGCTAGTCCTCCCTAATTTAGCAGTGTAGGACTAGAAGGAAGGCAGCTAGTCATCACCATCCACCGCCAACTCTTGGGCTATTCTTTTATCAACGAATAGTGGGATTAATCGTAAATTATAACGCACTCACGGCTAAAAGGGCAACCATGTTTGGTGTGACAAGGATTCGAATCCGAGACCCTCAGATTACGAGTCGAGTACCCTAACCAACTGGCTATGTCGGGTCAGATAAGGTTTGAGTCGTGAAGTTTGAAACGTCGCACGTTTTTATGTAGACTTAACATCGTTATAAAACATATCCTCGCGTGATTTTTCAAATAAGTTGTTCGTTAATTTGTTTTGTTGTTAAACGCAAAACTTCACAGTAGACTATCTGTATTGTCCTCACTACTGGTATCGAAACAGGGTTTCTGCGTTATAAGCCTTTAAAGTTACTGATGAGCCTCTGAGGGCATCTCAGTTGTTCGCTGCTGTGTTAGCGAAGTGTTTGTTTTTTTCTCTTCATAACGCTAATAACAGGATGTCTGACAATATAGGAATTGAAAAAAGTCTAGTTTCAAGTTTAATTTTATAAAACAAAAACTGTCGTTTAAACTACTGTAAAGGGAATGTATCGAAAGGGGATTTAATGTAGTTTCCAGTTTAATTTTATATAAATTTATTGTATAAATTAGTATAAAAGGAATATTTTGAAGGTGGTCTATGTTTTAGTGTAGTTTCCAGTTTATTTTTTCGTACATCTATCGTTTAAATTAGTATAAAGTAATCACACTAATTATTCTAACAAACAGTGGAGAACAAGGTTGCAAAAAAAAATACCCACAAAGAAAAACGCGCCTTATAAAACGTTTGTTTCTAACCGCATAAACAACCCGCAAGCATGAATTTCCTCGTCTACCGTTGGAGGGCGTGTCACGACCGTTTTGTTATGGTGTCATCTCTCCTAATGCAACTTGACGGCTGTCGCACCTTTTTATTATCTTGTTATTTTTGCAAAACAGCAACAATACCAAACAAATTATTGTTTCGGCTCAACACACTAACCACCATAGACGCATAAGGTATATTTTTTCTTAAGGAAAGTATAATTTTTTTTATGAGTACGAAACTTGTACTTAAGTTATATGGATCACACGATGGCTTGTTTGTTTTTGAATTTTGCGCAAAGCGACTCGAGGGCTATCTGCGCTAGCTGTTCCTGATTTAGCAGTGTAAGACTATAGGGAAGGCAGCTAGTCATCACCACCCACCGCCAACTCTTGGGCTACTCTTTTACCAACGAATAGTGGGATGGACTGTCACATTATAACTACCCCACGACTGAAAAGGCGAGCATGTTTGGTGCAACGTGGATCATGATAGCTTGCATTTTATGTTTCATAGTGTTTTTCTGCAGATTTGAAACAGCATGCTTACAACAGGCTCGGCATGACCTAGTGGATAAGGCACTCGACTCGTAATCTAAGTGTTGCGAGTTCGAATCCTCGTCGCACCAAACATGCTCGTCCTTTTAGCCGTTTGGAAGTTATAACGTGATGGCTAATCCCACTATTCACTGGGAAAAGAGTGGCCCAAAATTGGGTGGTGATAACGAGCTGGCTACCTTCCCATGAGTCTTAGCTGCTAAATTAGGGACGACTAGCTCAGATAGCCCTCGAGTAGCTTTACGCGAAATTCAAACCCAACGTCTAATTATAACATCAGGCATTTAATCTAGAATTATTGTACCTGTACGAAGTTGTTTTATTTTTGTTAATATTATCCGAGATCAGAACTAAAATTGTATTACTAAGCATCTTTCAAGACTACGTCTTACCTTTATATGAAATGTAATCAGTAGATTACATTTAATTTATTTTTATTTAAAAATGTTTAAAAATTCAAAATGAAAATACTATTTAAATAAAGATTAATCTTGTTGATAAAAAGAAAGAAAGATTTGTTAGTTTTGAGTTTATGGTGTAGAATAAACCATAGAAAAGTTTCGTAGTTTGAGTTCTGGTTGTCGTTTTTGGCGATCCTTCGAGGACGAACATTACCGCGTATCATTGAGTTTGTGGTACAGAACAAACCAAGGAAAAGGTTTAACATGTATTCTCGAGACAGCTGGTTTCTGTATTAGCACCTTAATTAAAATAAAGTACAGAACAACGTTTCGACCTTCTTAGGACATCTTCAGGTTAGCAAAGAGAGTGTTTGAATGTGATCGTTGCCAGACATGTGTCTTAGGGACAAGAATATGAACGAGTATGGTATTGCAGGGGGCGTTGTAGTTGGATGTTAGGTTATTATTTAGTATAGGTATAAAGATATCACTTTTTCTCGGTTTAATTTTGGTTTTAGTTGCTGTATAAGTAGGACTTCTTTGATTTTTTGTTTGTTTATATTTGTTTCTTTATTTAGTATTTGAGTGTTTTCTCTGGTTATGTTATGTTTATTTGATTTGCAGTGTTCAAAAATGTGTGAAAGTGTTTTTTGTGTTCTTTGAATCTTGTTTCTATTTTTCTACTTGTTTCTACAACGGAGGAAGAGGTCAAATGTACCTGACCCTCCTGTATTTAACCAATATAGAAACTTGTTTCTACGTCGTAGCAGTTGTCACATTGTATTTTATAAATAATGTTGATGTGGTGTTTGTCAGTATAGTTTTTACATAGTATGAACTTTAGTTTTGTACCTGGTTTTGAATAAATTTGGTGTTTACTGAAATGTTGTGTTATGAGTTTTTTCCAAATGTTGGTTATTTTTTCACTGATGTCAGGAACATATGGTATGCAGCAGCATAAGGTTTTGTAGTTTGTTGTATCTTGGGATTTATTGTTGTTTGTTTGTTGTTGCTCTAGGTGTGTGCGTGTAATTTTTTCAATGACTTTTGGAGGAAATTTGTTGATGTTGATGAAGTGTTGTTTCATTTTGTTGATTTTATTGTTAATTTTATCAGGTGAACATAGTTAATTTTATGTGGTGAACAAAGTTTTGTGGCTGTGTTTATTTGGTTTCTTAATATGTTGAGTTTTTGTTTTGTTTCATGTACTGAGTCCCGGGGAATGTATAATCCAGTATGGGTGATTTTTCTGTGGATTTCTGTTTTGAATTGTGTATCAGTTCTAGTGATCTTGAGGTTAAGAAATGTTATTTGTTTTTTTCGTGTTCTCAGGTGAACTTAGTGTTGGGTGGTTGAAAATCCAAGTGTGTGTTCTGTAAATGTGAATCAACATGGCCAAGCGTGCGGCTCGCAATCTGAAGGTCGCGGATTCGCATCCCCGTCGCGCCAAACATGCTCGCCCTTTCAGTCGTGGGGGCGTTATAATGTGACGGTCAATCCCACTATTCGTTGGTAAAAGAGTAGCCCACGAGTTGGCGGTGGGTGGTGATGACTAGCTGCCTTCTCTCTAGTCTTACACTACTAAATTAGGGACGGCTAGCTCAGATAGGCCTCGAGTAGCTTTGTGAGAAATTCAAAAAACAAACAAATAAACAAACATATCTGTACCAGTATAGTGGTGGGTGTAAGGCTGAATTGATCGCTTGTGATTCAATCTGTGTCATGGAAATGTTGGCTGGAACTGGTGACATGGGATTCCCCATACATAAACTGTGTGTAGGTAGTTTTGGTTATTGAACATAAAGTTAGTTTTGGTGGTAGTGAATTCTATAACGATTGCTAGTTGGTTGCTGGTGATGTGTATCAATGGGTTGGAGTCTTGGATATAAAGTTCTAAGCTATCTTGTAGGCTTTAGTTGTTGGGACTTCTGTGAAGAGAGAGATTACGTCAAAACTGGACATTAATGTTTTATGATTTAGTTGATTAAGAATAGATTGAAAGTTTAAAAAAAATATTTGAAAAAGGACCCGGTTACTGTTATACATTTAGAAAATGTTTAGAGGTTGTAGTTAAATGATTCGTAGGTCGACATTGTGGGTCGTAGTGGACAATCGAGTTTGTGAGATTTGGGGGTGCCTTATAATTGTAGTGTGCGTGAGTCGGTCCAGCGTAAGTAAAATAAAGGCTCTGAGATTATGTTGTTTTTTTCATTTTAGTAGTATTTTGTTTAATTGGTTTTCGTGTATTTTTGTTGGATTTGTGTTTATTAGTTTAAAATTTGTTTATGTCTATTAAGATGTTCATTTTTTAATGTATTCATTTGTGTTCATTATAACTATAGCATTGCCTTTATCTGCTTTTAGAATTTTGATGTGGTTGTCTTGTTTTAGGTTGTTCATAGAATTAATATCTTTTCGTGTGAGGTTGTTTTTAGTTTTCTTTTCTGTGAAATTATGTTTATGGTTTTGTGTGAAAATTCTTTGAAAAAGTTGTTTAAAATATTGTTTGGAGAAATAGATGTTTCCAGTTCTACCTGGAAAGATAGGTTGTTGGTTGTCGAAGGTGTCTTCGTTCTGGTGGTTGTTTTCAGTTGTTTTGTTTGTGATTTCAGTTTGTGTAGAACGGATCACTTGTCTTCCAAACAGGCTTTCATTTCAGTGGATGGAATATTTCTAGGTGTTGCTGTGAAGTTGAGTCCCTTGTTGAGTAGATGTATCTCTTCATTGTGTAACTGTCAGTTGGATCTGTTAATTATGAGGGTGGTTGATGGTTCATCATTCTGGCATTTTTTTGTTGTTGACACCTTAGTTTATCTAGTTTTTGTTGTTGACACCATAGTTCATCTAGTTTTTGTTGTTGACACCTTAGTTCATCTAGTTTTTTTGTTCATCTAGTTTTTTTGTTGTTGACACCTTGTTCATCTAATTTTTTGTTGTTGACACCTTAGTTCATCTAGTTTTTTTGTTGTTGACACCTTAGTTCATCTAGTTTTTTGTTGTTGACACCTTAGTTTATCTAGTTTTTTGTTGTTTACACCTTGTTCATCTAGTTTTTGTTGTTGACACTTTAGTTCGTCTAGTTTTTTGTTGTTGACACCTTGTTCATCTAGTTTTTTGTTGTTGACACCTTAGTTTATCTAGTTTTTTGTTGTTTACACCTTGTTCATCTAGTTTTTGACACTTTAGTTCATCTAGTTTTTTGTTGTTGACACCTTGTTCATCTAGTTTTTTGTTGTTGACACCTTAGTTCATCTAGTTTTTTGTTGTTGACATCTTAGTTCATCTAGTTTTTTGTTGTTGACACCTTAGTTCATCTAGGTTTTTGTTGTTGACACCTTAGTTCATCTAGTTTTTTGTTGTTGACACCTTAGTTCATCTAGTTTTTGTTGTTGACACCTTAGTTCATCTAGTTTTTGTTGTTGACACTTTAGTTCGTCTAGTTTTTTGTTGTTGACACCTTGTTCATCTAGTTTTTTGTTGTTGACACCTTAGTTCATCTAGTTTTTGTTGTTGACACCTTAGTTCATCTAGTTTTTTGTTGTTGACACCTTAGTTCATCTAGTTTTTTGTTGTTGACACCTTAGTTTATCTAGTTTTTTGTTGTTGACACCTTAGTTCATCTAGTTTTTGTTGTTGACACCTTAGTTCATCTAGTTTTTTGTTGTTGACATCTTAGTTTATCTAGTTTTTTGTTGTTGACACCTTAGTTCATCTAGTTTTTTGTTGTTGACACCTTAGTTCATCTAATTTTTTGTTGTTGACACCTTAGTTCATCTAGTTTTTTGTTGTTGACACCTTAGTTCATCTAGTTTTTTGTTGTTGACACCTTAGTTCATCTAGTTTTTGTTGTTGACACCTTAGTTCATCTAGTTTTTTGTTGTTGACACCTTGTTCATCTAGTTTTTGTTGTTGACACTTTAGTTCGTCTAGTTTTTTGTTGTTGACACCTTGTTCGTCTAGTTTTTTGTTGTTGACACCTTAGTTCATCTAGTTTTTTGTTGTTGACACCTTAGTTCATCTAGTTTTTTGTTGTTGACACCTTAGTTCATCTAGTTTTTTGTTGTTGACACCTTAGTTCATCTAGTTTTTTGTTGTTGTTGACACCTAGTTTTTTGTTCATCTAGTTTTTTTGTTGTTGACACCTTAGTTCATCCAGTTTTTTGTTGTTGACCACTTGTTCATCTAGTTTTTGTTGTTGATACCTTAGTTTATCTAGTTTTTTGTTGTTGACACCTTGTTCATCTAGTTTTTGTTGTTGACACTTTAGTTCGTCTAGTTTTTTGTTGTTGACACCTTAGTTCATGTAGTTTTTTGTTGTTGACACCTTGTTCATCTAGTTTTTTGTTGTTGACACCTTAGTTCATCTAGTTTTTTGTTGTTGACACCTTAGTTCATCTAGTTTTTTGTTGTTGACACCTTAGTTCATCTAATTTTTTGTTGTTGACACCTTAGTTTATCTAGTGTTTTGTTCTTGACACCTTGTTCATCTAGTTTTTGTTGTTGACAACTTACTTCATCTAGTTTTTTTGTTGACACCTTAGTGCATCTAGTTTTTGTTGTTGACACCTTGTTCATCCAGTTTTTTGTTGATGACACCTTAGTTCATCTAGTTTTTGTTATGGTGGTTCTTCTTTTCCTTGTCAGTTTTACTGATGATTTGATTGATGTTGACATTGTATTAGTCCATAAATGTCTGGTTGAATGCAGCAGCCCGGTTGATATTCTAGATTTTTTTTCTCTTTTTTTTTCCAGCAAGTCGTTTAGTTCTGTGTATTTTGGTTATGAAGTAAAATAAACCAAGGAAGGATTTTGAATGTTTCTGAAGTAGAACGAACAAGGGAAAATGTCTGATAGTTTTATGTGTTATTGAATTAGAAACAAACTATGGAATGATTTATCACTTTTATACATTATTAAATAGAGAAAATCAAGAAAAGGTTTGATGATTTTTGTATGTTTGTAAAAAGTTGATAGTTTTGACATTGTGGTACACGAACCAAGGAAAGATCTGATAATTTTGGTATGATATTGAAGTAATACAAACTGAGAGAAGCTATGAAGTGAAGAAACCCTAATGACTTATAAAACTCTGTTACCAATATACGAATGGAATGTAATTAACTTTATTTTTGAGTTGTAGATTTCAATGTGATGTTAGTGAATTTGAGGATATTGTTGTTTGAAGAAAAGAAGTGAGAAAGCAGAAAATAAAAAGAGGATCCCCACCCTATACATCAAAGTACTAAATTGTAACCTTTGACTTAGCAACTTAGGTGGCCACACCAGGGAATCCAAGGCCTATTTGCAAGGAAAGGTGGTTGCTTTCCTTTTTTTCCCTTGGCATGTGGCTCCCTGCAGCGCCTGTTTGTTTAACTGTGCCAGCTTTGTCGATTGTCGAGGTACAGAAACTGGGATTACTTGAAATCATTTCTTGTCGACAGACCACAGGAACTCTAGTAAGAACAGTTTCTTATTACCGAGGGCTATCTTCGTTCATTTATCATGTCTAACTAAGAAAATACCGAAGCTACAACGTGACTAAGAACTTTTTATTTTATTTTCCAAATGTATTTGTTTTGTTTTGAAAAATGATTTTCTTGCTGTATGTAGAAGTACAGTGATTAATCATCAGATTTGTGGCAATGACACAGAATGCCCATTCGGACTTTTAAGTAAATAATGATGTTTACAGTTAATGATGCTTGTCATGAGGCATTAGTATTGGACTCATTACATTTTTAGCATTACATTCTTTATCTAGTCACTTAATAATTTTCCAGAATTAGAAGATAATATAATAACAGTGTTCCAACCACACTACGTTCACCACCTCCATTGTGACGACGTTTCTCTTAATCTGTTCTTTGTGATACAGCAAACAAGATTAAGAATGTAGTGTTTAAAATATGATAGGCCTAATAATGTCTTATGATAGGCTTAATAATGTCTTATGATAGGCCTAATAATGTCTTATGATAGGCTTAATAATGTATTATGATAGGCTTAATAATGTCTTGTGATAGGGCTAATAATGTCTTATGATAGGCTTAATAATGTCTTATGACATGCATAGCTGTAATTATTTTTCGCTGGTTTTTAAAAGGCGTTAACATCATATCAGTAACTGTTGTTTTAAAGTATTGTGTGTATGTGTGTATGTATATATATATATGTAGACGAACACTATATGTAAGATGTCATGATGGGGTTGATATGTGCAGTTCCTGGACGAACACTGTATGTAAGATGTCATGATGGGGTTGACATGTGCAGTTCCTGGACGAACTCTTTTCATATAATTATATATTACGTAGACCAAGATTGTTGGTTATAAAAACAAATATTAGTAACTGGTGAGAAAATCTGAAGCGATAGTGAAAACTTAGATGGATATCCTACACTGAAATGTAATGTTGAAGAAGGCGAGTTGTGAAAAATGCCAAGAAATTCACAAAATAACATAAAATTTGATAAAACTTGACAATTATCTGCTATGGCGAAAACCCCATGTTATATGTAATTACATTAATATATTTGAAAATTAATAATTTGGAAGTTTTATTATAAAAATCCTCAATAAATAAAGTTGGATATTTAAGAAAATACAGTAAAACTTATGATGAAAAAAAAAGACACGACAATGTACAAAAAACTAGCTAACATGCACTAGAAGGGACACAGAGTGCTTCTTGAGGTGCGAAGTGTTATTTATTTATAGGCCTAAGTTTCATCCTTACTTGTACATTGAGTGATAATTTTAAATTTAGTCTGGCAGATAACAATGTACGTTACTAAACGGCTGCATTGGATGCCTGGTATCTACCACGCATATGACAGGCACTGCGAATTTAAGCTTTATAAAAGTTGGTTTGGTTTTAATAACCGATTTTTCATAATTCAGTTACGCAGATTTGGAAATTAATATTTTTTTATATCACATAATGATTTTTTTTTACAAATCGAGAAGAATATAAACACTGTTACATAGATCAAATTATTATTTCGTTTATCACAACGAATATTTTTTTTATTATTATGTTTCTAATGTTTGGATTCTAGAACGAACAAAACGACTCACGTCGCGGTTGGTCTAGAGAAATCTATAGCCAGTGGCTGCCAACATTTTAAACATAAAATGGGACCCGATTTCAATGAAAATTATTCACTTATGTAAAAATAAATATGACATTTTGTGAAAAATATGTAGATGTTGGAGAAAAATGGATATCATTTACGGATTTAGTGTACACGAATTACTGTAAAACATGTAAAACTTTCAAGGCAATAAAACCATTGTAGGTCTTTGTAATTAGCATTTATTCTTTCGTTTTATTTTATCTCCTTCATACAATACTTTTATATTGCGAACTTACAGTTTAAGGCCTTTCCCGACCCGGCATGGCCAGGTAATTAAGGCACTCGACTCATAATCAGAGGGTCGCTGGTTCGAATTCCCGTCACACCAAACATACTCGCCGTTTCAGCCGTGGATGCGTTATAATGTTACGGTCAATCCTACTATTTGTTGGTAAAAGAGTAGCCCAAGATTTGGCGATTGGTGGTGATGACTACCTGCCTTTTCTGTAATCTTACACTAGTAAATTACGGACGGCTAGCGCAGATATCCCTCGTGTAGCTTTGGGCGAAAATTCAAAACTAACGAACAGACCTTTCCCTGTACTTTGTCTTCTCATTTTTGTTGGTTGTAAGTAACCAAATGCTGCTGCAAGGCATTTTGTTCAGAGTGCGAATCAGAGGGAAAATATATTTATATAGAGTTACACTCGGAGCAAAGGGGGCGAATAATTTTATTTAAAACTGTCTTGAGTTTAATATCGGTAACGAACTTTATAGGTTATACTATTAATTTACAGCGGTTCTAGAAACAGATATAGGGCGCCCTCTGCAGTTTATTTTAAGAGTTTAATATTTTACACAAACATTTTCTTATTGTGTTATTAATAACCTACAAATGGATTAAAATTAGATTAAGAATAAAAATAAATATTTGAAATCAATTCCTTCAAAGTTTGACTTTTTAATTAAGTTAGTTTAAATACAGAAGTGAAATAAGTGTAAATCTCAAGTTGCCGTAGTACGACCATTACCATAACAAATACTGAACGTTTGGGTGCTTTGGCCGAAAACATCTCTCATAACTCATGGTAACCGCGTCTTGAATCAGTGTATTCTAATCATTATAAATTATTGTTTTATGGTTTTGAATACACCCAATTAAAACGATGTAGTAAATTATACTTATTGTTCACTGGTTTAAGGTTTAGTTCTGTTATGTGTATTCAGCTTGACTTGGTTATAAGTTGCTTATGATTTATCATTTTTTATCATAACTATTTCATTTAACATGACCCTACCGCGATTTGTTTGTTTGTTTAGAATTAAGCACAAAGTTCCACCATGTGCCATCTGTGATCTGCCCACCACTGGTATCGAAACCCGGTTTCTAAAGGTGAAAGTTCGCAGACATTCCGCTAAGCCAATGCGAGATGCCTCTCCCACAGTGGCACAGCAGTAAGTTTGAGGGCTTATAACGTTAAAAGTCGGGTTTATCGATATTCGCAATGGGCAGAGCAGAAATAGCAAAAATAAAAGTAAGAAAGAAGAACATGAATCGGATTTATGTTGAACACTGATTTATACAACCTACGAAAAACCTTCAGACACAATCAGTATTCTTGTACTCGAGGTTTAGGGTTATCTCGGTTTAGGGTAAATAAGATGTTTGAAATCCTTGTGTAAAGTTGGGTTATCTATATAAGAAGCTGAACAAAAAATAATAAAATGAAATCATGTTTCTCTGTAAAGTATGTAAGGGATCGCAGCCCTAATTAAGAAGATTAATTGCGTTATTGATTGTATTTAAATTTTTGTTCTGACACTTATATTATAGGGGATCGTCCAACCACCAAAGTCGTAGAACCACAAGGTAATTAGTGGATAAAAACTTTAGAAAAATGTCTGTAAAAAGCCGCTAATTCTAGGGTTACCGAGAAGCTTTCAAGTTGCTAAGAGAGTTTCGGAGAAGCTGCAACCATTCCATGTCTAAATTAATTATTATTACTGTAACCTTAAACACTGATTATAATCATTACGGAATAGTTAGCCCTAAAGCAAAGCAGACGTTCTGATGTGGTATTACATTTAATATACATGTTATTACTGCTACAAAGAGCTCTTCCAGCCTCGTCTGGCTTTAGAAACAAGCAATGATTTTAAATTACGTCTTGATTTAATAGTCTAAATATTTTTTAAACTCCTGTCTTATTTATTAGGATATTTACCTAATATTTGATGCACTTAATGCAGGTAAGATGTTTTAGTGTGTTTGTTTTACTCAAAAAACTTCAAACTATTTTCTGTGTCAGTTTGTTTATAATTGTTTTTAAATATTCTACAACCTAATTTTATTTTATGAAACATGCGTGTTTGAAATGCATGCACCTAAGGCAGTTATACAACGATGTAATGATCAAATAAATCATGAAACATACCATTAAATACACGTCATGGTATTATGAAAAACAAACATCAACTGTAATGTTAATTACACGTCACGGTATTATGTAAAACAAGCATCAACTGTAATGTTAATTACACGTCATGGTATTATGTAAAACAAACATTAACCATAATGTTAATTATACGTCATGGTATTATGATAAAACAAACATTAACCATAATGTTAATTATACGTCATGGTATTATGATAAAACAAACATTAACCGTAATGCTTATTATACGTCATGGTATTATGATAAAACAAATATTAACCGTAATGTTAATTATACGTCATGGTATTATGATAAAACAAATATTACCCATAATGTTAATTATACGTCATGGTATTATGATAAAACAAACATTAACCATAATGTTAATTATACGTCATGGTATTATGATAAAACAAACATTACCCATAATGTTAATTATACGTCATGGTATTATGATAAAACAAACATTAACCATAATGTTAATTATACGTCATGGTATTATGATAAAACAAACATTACCCATAATGTTAATTATACGTCATGGTATTATGATAAAACAAACATTAACCATAATGTTAATTATACGTCATGGTATTATGATAAAACAAACATTAACCGTAATGTTAATTATACGTCATGGTATTATCATAAAACAAACATTACCCGTAATGCTAATTATACGTAATGGTATTATGATAAAACAAATATTAACCATAATGTTAATTATACGTCATGGTATTATGATAAAACAAATATTAACCGTAATGTTAATTATACGTCATGGTATTATGATAAAACAAATATTACCCATAATGTTAATTATACGTCATGGTATTATGATAAAACAAACATTACCCATAATGTTAATTATACGTCATGGTATTATGATAAAACAAACATTAACCATAATGTTAATTATACGTCATGGTATTATGATAAAACAAACATTACCCATAATGTTAATTATACGTCATGGTATTATGATAAAACAAACATTAACCATAATGTTAATTATACGTCATGGTATTATGATAAAACGAACATTAACCGTAATGTTAATTATACGTCATGGTATTATGATAAAACAAACATTAACCGTAATGTTAATTATACGTCATGGTATTATCATAAAACAAACATTACCCGTAATGTTAATTATACGTCATGGTATTATGATAAAACAAATATTAACCATAATGTTAATTATACGTCATGGTTTTATGATAAAACAAACATTACCCATGGTGCTAACTGTATTTTTTTTCCACGTTGCAGGATTTTGGAAGTGGCGGTTTTATTAGACGTGGGGACATATACATAGATGATTTCGAAGAAGTAAGTTAGCTGTATTTCAGTTGAAGACACTTAATGTTGTGAGAATGTGATTATATTATTAAAATTATTTTATAAATACTGTTGTGATACCGTTATAATACAACATATTAGTGATGTCTGAAGTAAATCGATTTCTTTCGCTGGTATTAAAAAAAAATTGTCTTTCGTTGTCTTTAGAAAACAGCTTCGGAATTTCAAAAAACGTAGACTACAATATCTACACATACAATGTTTTCGTTCGTGATACATTTGCTGTAATTGTTTTAATATTGAAGGATAAACTTAGCTTGTAATTTATCATAGAATATAGGTTTTCTACTCTGGTTTGTGTGGTTCACAGATTTTAGTCTAGTGAGCTGCCAGTAATTGAATTGTCTTACGTTCTCAGTTGTTGTACTCCCACGTTTTGTATGGTCACTGAACTACTTACAGCCAGGGTTTAAATGTACACGGTCTCTATGATTTCAAACTGTTTATAATATTCTTCATATAAAGGTTGTTTAATAAGTAACAAATAATAACGTGTTTTTAGACCCATGTTTCAGAGGTTTATCATTGAAACAAGAATTTCAAGGGTTGTTTTGAACGAGACAATCACGCAAGGCTAGGTTTTGAAAGATTATATAGTGACCGTTGGTTCTTACAAGACTGTAAGTAGTAAATATTGGTTTTCACAAGATTCAGTAGTGACCATTAGTTCTCACAAGACTGTCAGTAGTAAACATTGGTTCTCACAAGACTGTAATATTAAATGTTCTAGTACAGACTGAGTAATATAATGTTATATCAGTTCGTCTGTTTCTCTATCAATACATTATCTGATTACAACTTGAACACATAATCAACGTTATAACAATATATATCTTGTGGGTTTATTTAATTTATCTTAGTTTCTCTAATTCTAAATGTTAAAAAGGCTTTAACTACGATTATATATCATTTAAAATGTATTTTTATCTTACGATTTACGTGGCGTTTAATACTATTATTTGTTTGACATCTTGCTTTAAGTTCCATCTCGTGTTTTATTGGAAACGTTGCTGTCTTACATTTCTGAAAAAATAATGTTTGTTTGTTTTTGAATTTCGCGCAAAGCTACACGAGGGCTATCTGCGCTAGTCACCCCTAATTTAGCAGTGTAAGACTAGAGGGAAGGAAGCTAGTCATCACCATCCACCGCCAACTCTTGGACTACTCTTTTACCAACGAATAGTGGGATTGACCGTCACATTATAACGCCCCCACGGCTGGAAGGGCGAGCACATTTGGAGTGACGGGGATTCGAACCCGCGACCCTCAAATTACGAGTCGAACGCTTTAACCCACCTGGCCAGAAGGAAAATAAAGTGAAAATGACGAGCAAAACGTTAAATTAATGTTTAAAAAGTTGAAATTATTCTAAGACTGTTTTTATTTATCAGTAGAAAAATAGAGTACACAATACAAATAAGATACGTAGTTTTATTAGTTAAGAACCATAATTTGCATTATTTAGAACCGGTGTTACAAATATATTAAGGATCAGAGATTCTAGTATTAATAATAATATTTTCTAATGGTCAGAGTTATAGTAACTAACGCTAAGAACTTTAGTTTTTGATTCATTGCCCTATTTTCTAACATTTAAAAACAATGTCTAATGTTAAGAGTCTTAGTTTTAATGCTCAGAACCACAGTTTATGATATTAATATCCGTATTTTATTTGCTGCTATGAGCCATAGTTTCTAATATTAAAATCCGCATTTTTTGCTGTTATCAGCCATTGTTTCTAATATTAAAATCCGTATTTTATTTGCTGCTATCAGCCATAGTGTCTCATATTAAAATCCGTGTTTTTTGCTGTTATCAACCATAGTCTCTAATATTAAAATCCACATTTTTGTGTTGTTATTAACCATAGTATTTAACATTAAAATCCGTATTTTTGTGTTGTTATTAACCATAGTTTCTAATATTAAAATCCGTGTTTTTTGCTGTTATCAACCATATTTTCTAATATTAAAATCCGTATTTTTGTGTTGTTATTAACCATAGTATTTAATATTAAAATCCGTATTTTTGTGTTGTTATTAACCATAATTTCTAATATTAAAATCCACATTTTTTGCTGTTATCAGCCATAGTTTTTAATGTTAAAATACGTATTTTTTGCTGTTACCAGCCATAGTTTCTAATACGTCTGTTTAGTGACATTGCTCATTTATGGTTATCGTAATTTATTTATCGTTTTGTTTCAGCTTTAATGGAGTAACATAGCGATTCATGTTTAGGCTTAGTTAAAGTGGTTTTGTATGTAACTAGTACTTCCTCCAACGTATTTCCTCCCTCGAACTTCACCCAATCATCTTAAAGGAGTGGATGTCGTGTTTGCCCATCCCACATCATCAATAATCAATTGGATGATAGAACTATCTATTACCTTTTTCGAGTCACCTTGAATTTGTTAAGTTTATGAGAAGGCTTACGTTTTAGTATTTCCCACTAACTGACACCAGATGGAGCCTAAGCGAGAACTCTTAAATAAAATTTATCTCCTCTCCCGCTGTTGGTCTGAAACATGTAATAGTTTAAAACGTAAAAAAAAAAGTGTTGACATTTGTAGAGAAAAGCAATTTTTTTGTTCT
The DNA here is from genome assembly GCF_004210375.1 of Tachypleus tridentatus. Taxonomy (NCBI): domain Eukaryota; kingdom Metazoa; phylum Arthropoda; class Merostomata; order Xiphosura; family Limulidae; genus Tachypleus; species Tachypleus tridentatus. The sequence goes on from NC_134831.1 coordinate 117,705,937, forward strand.
CGCTATCAAAGAAAAAAACAACAACGAAAACACCTGAATTATGAATATTATGATAATATGAAAAACAAAGTTATTAAACCGAATTGCAGTTTACTCTTAGAAATGTAGTGATACTAGCCCTGTAAGTATGGTGGAAATAGACCAAAAACGTGTTTCACTCTGGTTCTAACGTGCCTATTTGAATAAGCCAGGCATGGCCAGGTAGGTTAAGGCGTTGGCCTTGTAATCCGAGGGCCGTGGGTTCGAATCCCCGTCGCACCAAACATGCTCGTCCTTTCAGCCGTGGGGGCGTATAATGTGACGGTCAATCCCACTATTCGTTGGTAAAAGAGTAGCCCAAGTGTTTGCGGTGGGTGATGATGACTAGCTGCCTTCCCTCTAGTTTACACTGCTAAATTAGAGACGGCTAGCGCAGATAGCCCTAGTGTGGCTCTGCGCGAAATTCAAAATAAACCAACCTATTTAAAGAAGATGGAGTAAATATTACGTCACTTCCTCTTAATCAATAAATAAGAGATTACTTAACCATCATCCCGTTTGAGTTGATACCATCAGATTTTACTGTCGAAAACTCAGAACATCCTCCTCAGATCCAGAATGATTAGCGATCTGGATCATTTTTTGTGGTGTGATGAGGAATCTAAACCTAACGTTCCCATCAATTTGATACAAATACGATCACGCTGCATAAAGTTATCAATCACCAAACCGTTAAAATGACGTGTCTTCCCCACTACAAAACTGTTAAAATGACGTGTCTTCCCCACTACAAAACTGTTAAAATGACGTGTCTTCCCCACAACAAAACTGTTAAAATGACGTGTCTTCCCCACTACAAAACTGTTAAAATGACGTGTCTTCCCCACTACAAAACTGTTAAAATGACGTGTCTTCCCCAACAAAACTGTTAAAATGACGTGTCTTCCCCACTACAAAACTGTTAAAATGACGTGTCTTCCCCACTACAAAACTGTTAAAATGACGTGTCTTCCCCACAACAAAACTGTTAAAATGACGTGTCTTCCCCACTACAAAACTGTTAAAATGACGTGTCTTCCCCACTACAAAACCGTTAAAATGACGTGTCTTCCCCACAACAAAACCGTTAAAATGACGTGTCTTCCCCACTACAAAACTGTTAAAATGACGTGTCTTCCCCACAACAAAACCGTTAAAATGACGTGTCTTCCCCACAACAAAACTGTTAAAATGACGTGTCTTCCCCACAACAAAACTGTTAAAATGACGTGTCTTCCCCACTACAAAACTGTTAAAATGACGTGTCTTCCCCACTACAAAACTGTTAAAATGACGTGTCTTCCCCACAATAAAACTGTTAAAATGACGTGTCTTCCCCACTACAAAACTGTTAAAATGACGTGTCTTCCCCACAACAAAACCGTTAAAATGACGTGTCTTCCCCACTACAAAACTGTTAAAATGACGTGTCTTTCCCACTACAAAACCGTTGAAATGACGTGTCTTCCCCGCAACAAAACTGTTAAAATGACGTGTCTTCCCCACTACAAAACTGTTAAAATGACGTGTCTTCCCCACTACAAAACTGTTAAAATGACGTGTCTTCCCCACAACAAAACCGTTAAAATGACGTGTCTTCCCCACTACAAAACTGTTAAAATGACGTGTCTTCCCCACTACAAAAAAAAAATGCTTCAAAGGGACCCAGAATTCGCAACCCAACCAAATCCAGAGAGAACTGTCCCATGTTAATTTTGTATGTGCATTGGTTTACTAGTTATCGAGATACGAACACGGGAACACACACAGATCCGATTTCAATACCATCACTTCCCCTACATCGTGAGATTTAAATATTTGTAAAAAAAGCAAAAAAAAAAAAAAAGGTCAGTTTGGAAACAAAATAATAGTTGCTACACACAGCCGTAGCAATTGCTACCCATGTAAGGCCTCATTAATGTAGAATTCCTTCTGAAATAGATACGGTATGAATAAACCAAAACAAAGATGAGCAGAGGATTGGATTCGATAGGAAAACTTTATGTTTGAGAACGGCATGAATTACATTTTTATAACAGAATCAAAATTATTTCTGTGGAAATTTGGATTGTTAAATATTGACTTATTTCAGTTCTAAGAACCCACAAGTGAAAGCAAAGGGAAAGTTAATAAAATGTGCCAAACACATCTGCCATATTCTGTGCCGACGAGGCCTTTCACTAATACTAGAGTTCATCAGGACGTGTCAGACACGACAGATATCATCAATTTTCATGCATAACAATTGTCATAAATTATTTATTAATAAGAAAAATAACTGAGTAATTTTTAAGGAAGGTAAATATTGCATGAATATTGTAATAATTCTCATATTAAAACGGGCCATGCGTAGCCTGGTGGCCAGTGCGTAGTCTACGGATCGAAAGATCTAAGATTTGAATCCGTAATGTGGCGCGTCTTAAAAGTAATAGCCAATTCTGATATTTGGTTAAGAATAGTCGTATAGATGGCGTTTTATATTGATTAGGTCTTCTCTGTCTGGTCAACAGTGCTAAATGTTTCACCTGACCTAGTTATTTAGTCAGTATGTTACATAGTTAGTTTGCCTTTCAAAGTGAAAATACCAACCGATAGTAAAAAGGGCAAACTTTGTTTCAGTTATTTCTCAAACACAACAAGAGATGGCACCAGTATCGTCCTGTGTGGTCACTGTTTGATAAAATTGTATACCTTTTTAAATCTTTAGAATTGTAACGGTGTTTATTTATTCATAGTTACCCGATTACGAGGACGAGGACTTGACGTCATATAGTGGAGAGGAAAGTGGTTCTGGTTCTCAAGGTGAGTCATGCATTGAATGTTAACATGAACAACACACTGTATCCTGAGCTGTAGGAACAAATATTAGAATACAGCGCCCTCTTTAATTATGTATATTTATGATAATTTTACAGTTGTTTATCTCGTAATTTAGTACAACTGTTTTCATAGTTATCATTTCAACTCTTATTTTAGTAAAATGTTACGGGTCATTAGTTTAAAAGTCCGCTTTTCTGGTAAAAATAATTATCGGTAAACTTGCAATGTTTAAACTTCCAATTAGAATTTGCCTTAACTATTTAATATCATGTTTTTCTTTTCAAATAAAATAATTAACTTTCGATGGAATGATTTTCCAAAGCGTTTCCATGGAAAAAATGTATAATATGAGTCATAAATACATATATATTCCGTATGTAGCTTGCACCAACGTTTCAAAATAATAAAACGGTTAAGTTACCACTTGTACATTTATATTGCAGTTTTATTATTATCATGTGAGTGTCTGTGTGTGTGCGCGTGAGTTAACAAAAACTGTATTGTTTTATATTATTTGATGTTACGTAATATATCAAAATGGTTAAAAAATTCGAAATAAGTTTTGTTTTGTGATGTTTCATAAAAGTTTCCAAGAACGTTTTTTTTACTAGTTTTAAATTTTCAAACAATTTAAAGACGCTATTGTCGAAAACATAAGTGGTTTGAGAAATTCACCGCCATTTTCTGATAACTGCAAGTGAAGTCAAGAGCCGCTTTTTAGACCATCTTAGAATAACTTAAAATCATTTCCTGGCTGGGATGTGTTTCCCACTCTCTCTGCTTCGTCTAAATTTAGTTACGTCGTTGAGAAGGAAAGTTTATCACATGGCGTGTAATAGCAGCTTTGAAAAATCTAAGATTGACTGGTAAGGAAGGTTTACGCGTTGATCTGATTTTCGCTTCACTGTTCTTTTATTTTTCCAAATATTTGATATTTTAAAAGTTACTAGTTTCAGCCACTAGATGGAGACATCCCATTAAAAATGTTTCATTTGAACAATACATTTCACGCAAATGGAACTTTATATATTTTTTCAAATACATGAGCAGTTTCACTATCCAACATCGACGCATGTTTTCATGATGCACTTTCCAGTACATGACAAAACATCAGTGTATGTAAAAATACAACAGCGAGAAAAAACTGAGAATAAACTTCAAATGAAATATTTTTAAGGAGGTCACCACCTTGGCTAACTTGTCTGTTGTTATGACACATTGCGTTTATCCATCTAAACCTCGACTCGTAATTTGTGGGTCGCGGATTCGAATCCTCGTCACACTAAGCTTGCTTGTTATTTCAGCCGTGCGTGGAGTCCTTACAATGTGACAGTCAATCTCACTATCCGTTGGCAGTGGGTGGTGATAACTGTCTACCTCCCCTGTAGTCTTACTCTGCTAAATTAGGGACGGTTAGCGCAGATAGCCCTCGTCTAGCTGTATGCGAAATTAAAAAAAACGAACAAACAAAAGCTTCATTGATTGGTTGGATGAAGTTTTCTTGTTTACGGTTGCCTGAGACCCGAGGATGTTGTATTCTGTAAGATTTTAGTGGAATGTTTTGGGGATGTGAACAAATACTTAAAATAACTCCCGCCACCTATCATTTCCACCCTAACGCTGCTACTGGACTTCACCTCGAGATACATCCATGACAGTGTGTTTCTGTGACACATACAGACACGAAAAAAGCTAGAGTTTATATGAATTGTATTTTTATGTGATGACTTTACACGAAAAAATTTAACAGAAGAGACTCATACAAGCTGTATGAACACAAGTCTTTAAGTACTTCCTTAGATGGCGTGGTTCCAAAATGTATGAAACTGTTAGGAATATTTCACACCAGTGCGTCAGGGGGCAGTGGTAATTCGTTATTCGTATTGTGACGAATAGCGTGCTTGATCACGGAATGAGCCGTCTGTGTGGGCTACGTCAACATTAGTGACAATTGCCGGAATGTAAGAAAATTGAACTCCAAAGTTGAAAGTTATGTGCCGTAAAGCTGTAAAAAAGGTCGATCAATGTACATGTAACTCAATGATTTTAAAGTCTTATGAATTATATTATAGTTTGCCATTTTATGATTAGATTGTCAATATAAACCTCCCGATATACCAGGATTTCTTTTAGAGGGATCTGACATGACCTGGTAGCTAGGGCACGCGACTCGGAAGCTGCGAGTCGTGGGAGCTTTATGATGTGACGGTCAATTCCACTATTAATTGGTAAAAGAATAGCCTAAGTGTAATTCCACTATTAATTGGTAAAAGAATAGCCTAAGTGTCGGCGGTTGGTTGTGTTGACTAGCTTCCTTTCCTCTAGTATGTCACTGCTAAATTAGGGACGGCTGGCATAGACAGTTCTCTAGTAGGTTTGTGCGAAATTCAAAACAAACAAACAAACAACTCTTTTTTAACGAATAAAGATTTACCGTGGATGCGTTATAAGAGTGAAAGTCACAGCTAACTTTTCAATTAGAGTAGCCCAGAAGCTGAATGACTGCTGTTGAGTATCTGACGCCTTGTGCTGTTCAGTATCTGACGCCCTTGTTTATTTATTTGTTTTGTTGAATTTCGCACAAAGCTTCTCGAAGGATATCTGCGCTAGTCCTCTCTAATTTTCACGTTGTAGATTGGATGAAGGTATTTAGTCAATACCACTGATCGCTAAGTTTCAGACTACCCTTTTACCAACAAATAATGTGATTGACTGTCATGTCATAACTCTTCCATGGCCGAAAGGCCAAATATGCTCGCGACGGGTCTCAATCTCACAACGCGACAAGTGCAAGTCGAGTGACTTATCCACCAGGTCAGGCCGTCACTTATAGTCTATCAGTTCCAAACTAGGGACGGCTATCGCAGATAGTCCTTGTGTAGCCGTGTGTTAGTATCTTAAACACAGAAAGTTTATGTCATTCTGTATTTGAACTTGTCAGTTATTTAACCATGAGAACTTGATTTTATAGACCTGTTATCTTTGCCAGACCATTCAGATAATTACAAATTTCTGTGTTAATTTACTTGGCTTATTCTTCTTAATTATTATTATATTTGTTATTTTGTGCTGCCTGCCGGACTGGATGATTACGTAAGCATGTAGTTTCGTTTCGTTAGTTTTTAATAACATACACAATGTGTTACGTAGATATAATATAAAACATTCACACGGTTTGTAATGCTGAATTATAGTTCACAGTCACTCTTCGATCACTGTTTCCTTTTACTTTATAGTTAACTCTCAAATAAATAGAATCAATACACATTTGTAAACGTAATCTTAACTCTGTATTATTGCTATTTTAGTAGATACTTCATTTAGCTGATTTTTGCGAGCATTATCCTAATTACATGAATGTGAACAAGTTGCCTTTTAGAACTTAATTGTTACGTTATTTATGAGAAACGTTTGGAAACGAGAGTTTAATTCGTGATGACGAGAAACCCACTTGAAGTAAAAATATATCTCAGGACAGCTGGTATTAACACTTTTATTGATAAAGCAGAGGTCGAAACGTTGTTCTTCAGGTTAACCTGAAGATGATCTAAGAAGGTCAAAACGTTGTTCCCCGCTTTATTAGTAAAAATTTTAATACCCATACCAGCCGTCCTGAGATGCAAACTAGGATTTAATATTGCGTTTATATTTTTAATAAAATTATGTTTCCTTATCGTTGACCAGAACTCGCTAGTTAAAAATGGAATTCTACCATTTTTAGATTAGTCAAAAACAACGTAGTTTTATGCTGAATTGTTTACCTATGTTTATCAGGTATAAAACACGAATGAATATTCGGGAGATTTATTTACTGTGAAATAATATGTATAGTGAAATGGTTCACACACTTTCAGGTCCTCCGCCACTAATCACTCCACCACCACCAGGTCCTGGAGGAGGGATCTTTAAAGGTATCTTAGTTTATATAAATTAATAAAACGTAGTATCGAACTTTACACCTGAACTAAGTCATTCTTTACTAAGATATATTTTCAATAGTGAAAGCAACAAACTTATTATCTGCTTTTTGGTTTTCTTCTTTTATCATTTTAATGACAACTATTTCTAAACTAGTGCTGTTATCTTTAATCCAAGAATTATGGAATAGATATAATTGTTTTTAGCTATCAAAGAGTTTTAATACGAGAACTATTCAGGGTTAATGTAACTGATAAAAAATTATATTAAAAATGCTTTTGATCGTCGGAGACATGCATGTATACCTCCATTCGCTCTTGGAGGCTCAGAGGTAAGCTTTTCTAACGCTGAGGTCTTGCTTCTGTCTCGGTGGTGACCTCAACCCACTGTGTATTTTTATGCTTAGCACGAACAATGTATATTTTTTATGAAATTTATTACTGCTGCCATCTATTGAGTTGAATTAGTAATTTAAATTCAAGCTCGTAACTTTACAACTATATAGCTTATTTTGAACAATACCAGTACGAGTATACATTTTAATACTTTTTAAATGCTTTTAGTTACTTCCCTCACACCATATTTCAAGAAACTTGTGTATGAAAAAGTTTAATGTTCGTTCTCTTAGGGACAATCTTGAAATTACAAAATCAATTATTGTTGTGCGAACATTCAGTGAAACTTGCTGAGAAACGTCTAACCATTCCGTTCCTTAAAGTTAGCTAAGAATTAGATGCTTTTAATAATGTTGAGAGTGTTTAAAACCTTGTTTTTAAAATATTAAGAAGAACAAAAAATCTAAAAATATATAATGCAGTAGAAGTGTGAAAAGACGTGCGAAGTGAAAGTCTCACCCAAAACTACGCATATTTGTATAGAATATACATATATAATAAAGAAGGAAAATAGATAATAGAAACTAGAATTTATAAACGAGAAACGTTGTCCTGTGATTTTATGCATCTAAAAACTTACAGAGGTTGGACCTCCAGGGCCTTCAGGACCACCAGGACCAAAAGGAGAACCTGGAGAAGATGGATTACCAGGTCTTAAGGTAAATCCCACATGGTAACTGTATTTTTTAACTGTTTTACAAATATTTATTATCTAAAATAGTGGTTAGTAACAAGGTAAATATGTTAAAGTTGAAGGTGATTTTCTTTTGAAAACACTTGATAAAATGTTAGAAAAAATTATAGTAGACCTTCGGAAATTTCACTTCTAGTAGCGCCATCTGTATTTGTTTCTACATTTTACAAATAAGAGAAACACAGTTTTTCTGGTTGGCCCATAATTCGGTAACCGTTAAGTCTAGGTAAGATTAGAGCAACTTGGTAGGGTCATGTGGTTAGTTTGTGTGTAATGTTCGTGTTAAAACATATTTTATTTTATGAATAACTGTTGTATATTAAGTGTTCTATGAACATATGTGATACCAGTCAATAAAGCTACTTCATGTACTTAAAGTTAAACTGTATAAGATTTTGTTTAATTTACAGTCGTCATAAGAAGTTTTTGACCAATACTTTCCAGGGTGAGCCTGGCCCAGTGGTCACCGTTCATACTCCAGTGGCTGTGAATGCTTCTAAAGGGGAAAAAGGAGACCAAGGAGAAGTTGGGCTGCCTGGTCCACAGGGACTCAAAGGTGAAAAGGTCAGTCTGTGTCTCAAAGACATGATAATATATTTTTTCCTCTGGTAATTTATAACAGTATCTATAACAAATAAGCTATCTATTTGATATAAAGCTGTTAGAACCATGACATTCAAACAGTGTTAGTCTTAAGCACAAACAAGGCTGGGAATGGTTTTGTAATTGCCAGTATTCTCGGACGAATAGTCAGAGGATTTGTGGTTCCTGTCCCGTTAAATCCACATTTTGATATTGTATGTGTACTTTTAAGAGAGACAGTCAAATCATAATATTCAATTAGGTAATGGTGACACTAGGTGGCTGCCCACCATCTACCTTCCTTCTTGTCTGTCAGGTCATAATTAGAGCCCACTGTAAGTCTGAAGACATATAACTTTAAAACTCATGATCATCTCAGCAACTGAACTGATGCTGCTTACGAGTTTTAATCTCATTTAACAATAACGAAACTCATGATGACATTAGCTTATGAAACTGAGTTTCAGGACAATGTAGTTTGTGCTGTTTATTATTGAATGCTTTGGTAACGTAAAACTAATGGATTTTTTTTATTTATTTACGTATGCTATCGAGAAAACAGTTCCACAACCACTGGATATGCTTTACAGTTTAATATACTGTTGTTCCCTAACTGAAGCATTTCTTTCTTTGTTTTATTTCTTACACATAAACACTGGTAATTATCAAATCAATTTTGATTAGGGGTATTATCATACTCTCTACCATTGGTGTTTAACTAGGAGTCTATTATTAAAATAATGTTTCTAGTTCTACGAAGCATACGTTGCATTTATTTAAAGGTTTTTAGTTGATTAGAGAGCTATGATAAACAAAAGCTCTTCATACACGTGAGTGAAGTGCCTGTGTAACATTAGTTGTATTTTTATTTAGTCTGATGAGAGCTAATTGTAATAAAGTGCAGAGAAATATTGAATGATTTTAGGGTGAGTGTTTGATTGGGCCACCAGGACCTCCTGGACCAGCAGGACCACCTTTCATGCACACATTTGAAAGTGGATCTGGTGGTTGGAACCCCATGGATCTTGGGACAGAGGACCAGGGTAGTTTTGTAAGTTTGGTTTTAATATCAGTTCCAATCAAACACACATATTACTGTTACAAATGGATCTGCTGGATGGAGTCCAATAGACCTCAGAATAGAGGATTACACAATTCATGAATTTATTTGTTTGGGCTTTTTCATGTCATTTGGACCAAAGCAAAACAAACAACAATAAAACTTTGTCCACTTTTTAATTTTAAAAGCTCCTATTATACATACACATTAAATATAATATGTAAACATAAATGCCGTACTGTGATACTAATTTCCAGTCAGAGTAAGCTACTTGCTACTTATTTAGAGCAAAACTTAAAATCAATCTGATAATAAGCATAGGTAATTAATGGACTTTTCATACATATAAATACTAGAATGCATTATTTCATTGTTTGGGTACTGTCAGTAGTAATGGCCATAATCCCAGTGATATCTCCCAAGGTTCAGCCAGCTAAAAAATTCAGGTTTGTCTTAAGGACATGCATATTAAACTAACAATGCACAGCCATATCAATAATAGAAGTGTACTATTAATAATAAGGTAAGATACCTTAAACATTTTAACAAATACAATTATACATTATTTATGGAATATACAAACACCAGCTGTTGGCTTCAAATAGTGTTGTAGATCTGATGTTCATTGAACAACATAACATCATTATAACTACGTATAACAAAAAGCAGAAACATTTGTTAACATAATTTGTCAACATGATACTTTTGTAACTATAATTAAAATTAAAAACTGCATGTGAAAGATAACCATAACTATCAAATTAGTGTAAACTTTCCACTCCTAGAAAATTGTGAAAAAAACTACATTTACTCTTGTTGTATAGTTAAATAAATAAAGAATCAGAGTACAGTATATGTATATATGTATATATAATACTGTTGTATACATTTTACACAGTGTTCTTTCAGCTTAGTTAAACATTCAACTAAAAACCACTTTTATCAACTGATTTGATCTGGTATTAATTGCTTCCATTGTCCACTTTAAATTTGTTTTTTTTACAGCAGTTTGGAAGAGGGTTACAAGGACCACCTGGACCTCAAGGGCCACGTGGACTACCTGGTCTACCATGTACTTGTAACATCTCTTCTCCCATAGCTGGACCTCGTGGGGTACCAGGTTCTCCTGGTAGAGATGGTCAAAATGGATCTCCGGGGATGCCAGTATGATAATTCCTAATTAAAGTCAGAAAATGTGATAACTGAATGTTCTAAACAACTTGGGTTCATGAGATGTGTCGCACTATTCATACTTTTTTATAAAGAAATGTGATAACTAAATGTTCTAAACAACTTGGGTTCATGAGATGTGTCACACTATTCATACTTTTTTTATAAAGAAAATGTGATAACTAAATGTTCTAAACAACTTGGGTTCATGAGATGTGTCGCACTATTCATAGTTTTTTATAAAGAAAATGTTTTATCATACTTTAATTTCAAGATGATGTTTTTGAAGCTTGAAATACTGTTTATTTTATTGTATGTAGTGTACTACAATAAATGTTTTGCTAATATTTGATACTGAAATTAGCACAAATGTCACATTAAATTATATTGAATTTTCGTGGAAACAGTTCCTCCTTCTTGAACAGAATATAATTAGGAGTTTAGGATGTAAAAATCTCAACTATTTCTATTTCTAGGTGTTATGGTTCGTATAACAGGTTTTCTGACTATAATAATCATCATTTATGATGGTAAATATGTTAGTGTTAATATGTATCATGTCCAATTAATTTTTAAACATTTGAAGTAGGAAATTATCTCTTGTGGATGTTTATAAACATGTGGTGCAAACATTTTTCTAAAGGCTTATTGTTCCTCTCAGCAGTGAATGTCCAGACTTGCAGTGATAAACTCCTTATGTCAAGACTTGCAGTGTTAAAATCCTGATGTATAGACCTGCAGTGTTAACAACCTTATGTATAGACTTGCAGTGTTAAAATCCTGATGTATAGACTTGCAGTGTTAAAATCCTTATGTATAGTCATGCAGTGTTAAAATCCTTATGTATAGACATGCAGTGTTAAAATCCTTATGTACAGACATGCAGTGTTAAAATCCTGATGTCCAAACTTGCAGTGTTAAAATCCTTATGCCTAGACATGCAGTGTTAAAATCCTGATGTCTAGACTTGCTGTGTTAAAATCCTTATGTATAGACATGCAGTGTTAAAATCCTTATGTCCAGACCTGCAGTGTTAAAATCCTTATGTATAGACATGCAGTGTTGAAATCCTTATGTCTAGACTTGCAGTGTTAAAATCCTTATTTCTAGACATGCAGTGTTAAAATCCTTATTTCTAGACATGCAGTGTTAAAATCCTGATGTCTAGATTTGCAGTGTTAAAATCCTTATGTATACACATGCAGTGTTAAAATCCTGATGTCTAGACTTGCAGTGTTAAAATTCTTATGTCTAGACTTCCAGTGTTAAAATTCTTATGTATAGACATGCAGTGTTAAAATCTGTATGTCTAGACTTCCAGTGTTAAGATCCTTATGTATAGACATGGAGTGTTAAAATCCTTATGTATAGACATGGAGTGTTAAAATCCTTATGTCTAGACCTGCAGTGTTAAAATCCTTATGTATCGACTTGCAGTGTTAAAATTCTTATGTCTAGACCTGCAGTGTTAAAATCCTTATGTATAGACTTGCAGTGTTAAAATTCTTATGTCTAGACCTGCAGTGTTAAAATCCTGATGTCTAGATTTGCAGTGTTAAAATCCTTATGTCTAGACTTGCAGTGTTAAAATTCTTATGTCTAGACTTGCAGTGTTAAAATTCTTATGTTTAGACCTGCAGTGTTAAAATCCTTATGCCTAGACTTACAGTGTTAAAATCCTTATGTATACACATGCAGTGTTAAAATCCTTACGTCTAGACTTCCAGTGTTAAAATACTTATGTATAGACATGCAGTGTTAAAATCCGTATGTCTAGACTTCCAGTGTTAAAATCCTTATGTATAGACATGCAGTGTTAAAATCCTGATGTAGAATATTTTGTAATTTTTTCCATTTTATGTTGTTAATTCTTGCATGCTATTACAGTATGTAAATTTCAACGCTATATATATGTGATATATATATATATGTATGATTATGTTTTGCTGATCCCTCTTGACAACTGAATGAGTCAGGGTTATAATATTTATCATTCTTTAGAATTCCCATGTACTTGTAGGGCATGCCATAAGAGTTTTGCTTGAATGAACATGGTGATCAAACTTAGGGTCTGAACTATAAAGAAAGAAACTAGTAATGAGTTAGCATATGGTACTGCTATATACTAGAAGAAATCAGTTTAATAGAAAACAGTTTTAATCACTAGTAAACATTGATAAAAACAGTGTTTAACACTATATGTAAGGCTGTGTTGTCATGTCACAGTGCAGAAACCAATAGTACAGAGAGTTCACTTTAAACTTTACATGCTGCTGGTTAGACTCTCTAACAAACTGCTGCAGACTTGAAAATTCTCGTAAAACACTGTTAAGTACATTCTAGATCATGAGACCAAGACAATTTGAAGATGAGAAAGTAAGAGGTAGAACACCTAAACTCAGTGATACTGATGTTAGGTATCTTTGTTTATGGTGCCTTGAGGACAAAAGGAAGACTGTTACTGATCTCAAGCATGAGATAAACAACCATGAACCAAATGATAGAAAAGTGTCCAGATCTACAGTATCATGAAGACTCAACCAGAATGGAATATTTGGTTGTGTGGTAGTTAATAAAAACCTTCAGTTTGATTTCAAAATATTGTAAAGAAGTAAAACTTGTATACTTTTAGGTCATATTTCTGTGGTAAAGCTATCACAAATATGTCTATTTTTGAAAATGTGTCAAGGAACTGTAATTATTTAATTGAATCTTATCTGAGGTATTGAGTGCTGCCATACAATGATTACTTTGGTGATGGCCAAGTTAAAGGTCTGAATATTTCATTTAAATATGTTTTGCCACTAAGACAGAGGATTTAGTTTTATTTGTAAATATAAAATCATTATATTGAAGAAAGATTTGATGGCTTTGTATATTTTGTTTTAATATGTTTAAAACATTCATTTTTGTAAAGGGCATGCCTGGTGTTAAAGGAGAGACAGGACAAATAGGACCACCAGGGACGAAGGGATACAAAGTAAGTTTCTGTAAATTATAATTTGGGATGTAATGAATAATTGTAGTTTATGGGAAGTTACACTTTTAAACTTAGTGGAAATGAAGTATACTTTGACATTTTCACATTGGACAGAATTTCTTGTAGCAGTCACCTGATGATTCTGGTCACCTGTATTGAGCATAGTGACAGAATTAAAATAAAACACAATTTATATATGAGAGTGATACAGCTTTAATTAAGGTGAGAACCACCAGAACTGTTACCAGTTTTATTTAACAGTTTCAGTACACATTTACTCTCTGCATGATTGGCATGATATGATCTTTACGAGTTTCTGATGAAAGGAAGCCACTGCTAATAGTTATAGTACTTTCCTCACCGGTTTGTAATGAAAGGAAGCTACTGTCAGTGGATATCATTAACAGTTCCAGGAGGTTTAAAACCTCTTTTCCATATGCAGGAGCCCAAGGAGGTCAAGACCCTTTTTTCCAATATAAAAAAAAATTCAGGGAAAAAAATGAAACGTGATAAAGAGGAAAGTAAAGATGGAAAAACTATTTATTTATTTTTTCTGGGATTATTTATAACTTTATTTCTGTATGGAAAGTGAGTTCTGGCTGCCTGTTACATGTAAAAGCTTAAAGATAGCTGTAACAGATGTTTTTTTTCAGAATATTTTGATCAGTTTAAAACTTGCCAAACATATGTGAAGGAACCTGTTTTGTTGGTATCACTGTCGCACTTTCCACCTTTTACTGTAGTCCATCAGATATTGACGCTTGCAACTGTTTTCTTGGGTCATTTCAAGATTCTAATGGTCAACCCTGCAAATGAAGAAAGGGTGATCCTGATAGTAGCAGGACATATTGGTCATTCAGATATCTCATTGCTATTTTGTGGGGTGGGGTAGCAGAAACAAATCAGTGGAAAGTGTCAGCAATTACCTTAATGTACCCAGCTTCTCAGAAGAGGAAATCCATCTCCCCCTTCAGTGATTTTCTGGTATAATTTATTTTGGATCTACTTTTGAATGATAGTTCTTTCCTTACCAGTTTTTAATGACATTTTCTCTTCAATTTTTAATAAAAAGAGTTAATATAAGTGTAGTTTAAAGTAAGAGCAAATATTGTTTCTCTAACACATTTTTTTTCAATAGTTGTAAATGATGTGATTGCATGAAAACCTAGTATCTATGAAGCTAAGACATTTCAACAAATAACCTTTATTTGTTTTACTACAGCTGTGCTGTTACGTTACCCACATTATTTACATAACATGTTTACATATGAAAGATATATTAATTTATATCTGTGTTTTGGAAAGTTAAAAGGTTTTTCTATATGTCTGATATTAGGGTGAATCAGGACTCAATGGACTACCTGGTATACCAGGAAAGAAAGGGGAACCAGGAGTAGATGGATTACCTGGATCACCTGGACCTCGAGGACTTCCTGGACCTCCAGGTCCTCCTGGACCCCCTTCAACTCCAAGAAGTATTTTTGATGTATGAATGAATATTCCGTAATGTTTTGTTTAAAGAGTCGTCATCTCAAAGCTGAAAATTTGGTTATTTTAATATAATGATTATTGAGATAGTCATAATTTGAAATGCAACAATGTAAAGCACTTGTGAGAAAAATATCCACCTTTTACAAATATTAAATACTAAAATATCATGGTATTAAAATAGTTGTGGTTTAAAATTGTGATAAAAATCTTTTAAACAAAGTGTATTCAATAAATGACAGTGATAACATTAAATGAGTCATGACTTACAATTAACAATCTATTAGACAGAGCCTACTTCATAAGGGACAAGCACCGAAATGTATCTCGACCTTTCTGGGTCCAGCTGTTCTGCGATACATTTTTATTTTAAGTGGGTTTCTCATCATCAAGAGGCACTGAAGAAGTTATGATTCAAACTTTTAATAACAGTTTTTTAGATCGAATGAGTTTGATAAAGGACAGCCACAGCTATATTTTGACACTAAAAGACTTGTAGCTTAAACTAACTTTGAGTTAAAATGTGTTTTACAAACAAGAGGAGTTGAAATATCAAGACATTAAAAGTGTTAGGACATAAAACACTGAGAATGGTTATTTGGATCACGTTTAATTAATAATGTCAGAGTATTAAACAAACTTATGGAACCTGATGAGTTTGATGATGTAAAAAGCAAGCACTAGTAAACTTCTGTGTTTACTATAACTTATAAAAGGTACCTCATGTATAAATATGTGCTATACTGTCATCTAATGCATAAGCATTACAAAATGTACATTATACCGTTATCTATTCTATTAGCAATACAAAATACACACCATACCTTCATCTAGTGTATTAACATTAAAAAAATGACATTTTCTGGTTTTTATCAGTTGGATGCTTCTTTTACTTCTGGATCATATGGTGCTTCTGGAGATGGTATATTTGGATCATATTTAGGAAAACCTGGACCTAGGGGTCCACAAGGTTTGCCAGGAATTAGAGGATTACCTGGACAAAGAGGAGAAAAAGGCCATACTGGAGAAAAGGGAGAGAAAGGAAATCAGGGACCTGAAGGAGAAAAGGTTTGTCTTTATTTAAAAATAAAGAGTAAACCAATGTAACACAACATTTTGAGATCGCATGGGACTTATTAGTCCATGTTCTACACTCACGTTTACTTAAAAAGCCAACCCTTGTCATTCACACACTTATCAAAATCTTATTCAACATCTGAAGGTAACCCATTAAGAGTGCCAACCATCCTGTTAGAAAAATCAAACTGTCTTAGCTGAAGATGGCTCCTACCGTGCCAAAATTTATATGCTTCCCTTGGTCCTACTATTCTCACTGTTAAGTATTATACATCAACTCTATCAGTTCCCTTTATAATCTTAAACACTTCAGTTAAACCCCTATAACACTTCTTTCTTTTTCAAGAAAACACAGTTTGAGATATTTCAGTCTTTTCTCTTACAACAACCCCTCCTCCATCCCATGCATCATTCTAGTAACCTTTCTCTGAACCATTTCCAACAATTTGATGTCTTTCCTAAGGTATGAAGTCCAAGATTGAGCACAGTATTCTAAATGTGGCCTAACCAGTGACTTGTACAAAGAAATGATAACATCCCTAGACTCTTGTTCAATATTTCTTTAAATATAACCTAAAATCAAATTTGCCTTACCACTAGCAACAGAACACCACTTGGATAGCTTTAAAGACTGATCAACTATTACAACCAAGTCCTCTTTCTTTCATGACACTATTAAGGTTATTTTCATTCAGCTGATAATTGAAATTATGATAACTGACATGGATTATCTTTCATTTATCATAATTGAAACCCATTTATTTATTCAACTCACTAAATGATTTAAATTCTTTTGTAAATCAGCAGCATCCTCTTCACCCAAGATCTTAATATAATCTATAAATTTGGGTACTTTATTGATTATTTCTTCATCTGTCCCTGATGTAAATATGAAATAGCAAAGATCCTAAGATTGAGCCCTGAGATACTTGTGACATTTATCCAGTTTGACTGAACTCCATTTGTAACAACCTTCTGTTTTCTTTCATCAAGCTACTCTTCTATCCAATGTGTTAACTTATTAGCTTTATGAGAGTCAATGTAAAAAATTGGCAAATAAATAAAAATTCATGCTTGCATGTTAACCTTTAAGATATATAAGAATTTAAGTAAGCTTTTATATGTTCCAGTGAGGGTGCTAATTTGTAATTTTTCTCAATGGTTCATTTGTTCAAATTTAGATAGCTTCTATCTTGTTATTTTTTTTTTAACACACTGTACCTCAGAAGTATCCTGTATTTATGTGACAAAGCCCATCTAGTGAGCAGACTAAATCACATGGACACAGTAAATAGACGTATCACTTGTTTGGATTCTATGGAAGTCATTAATGGCAACAAGATATTTAGAATTAAGTGAATTTAAAAGGAGAGATCATAAGCTACTTGAAGGTTGTAGTCATGCATATAATGTAGTGGATAAAACCATTTTCAACAGTACTAATATGTGCTGGTACAATGTTCAAGTAATTTAACAGTACAGTAAGACTATGAGAAGCAATCACTTGAAGGTATCTTTATAACTTTACCCCAGTTAATGTACCCATGCTTGGAGGGATGCTATCTGAGAGATGTGTGCATGATTCATGATTTAGGTATGTCATCTCCGAGATTTGTTTGTTTGTTTTGAATTTCGTTTAAAGCTACGTGAGGACTATCTGCACTAGCCATTCCTAATTTAGTGGTGTAAGACTAGAGGGAAGGCAGCTAGATTTTAATGGAGAATGGCTTTGTCTCTTTGTACTTGGATGCTGATTTCTCATAGTTGAGACAGAATTTGTCTAATTGAATTTACTCAAACCAGTCACTACTTAACACTCTGATAAAGTGTTTTTAACAAAGCTGTGACTTTTAATAGATTAACACCATACTGATTAAATTATTACCAAAGTTTACCCAGCCATTTGAGTTTAACCTAGAAATCAAGTTGAAGAAAAATTGAATTTTTGTCGGCATCACATTTGTTTTATTGAAATATATGATCTAGGTTTCTCTATGTGTTGTATAGGAGCTACTTCAGTGGTTCGTTTTGTTTTTTCGAAATTTGTGTCTAAAATATTCATCTGTCTAATCAGCTTCTCAAATCTCGGCTTTTTGTAGTCACTTGTGTGTGTTTTAGTATTTTTATTTATAAGAAGTCACACATGATAAAAGAAAATTAACATCAGTTAATAGGGCACAGTTTGAATAAACTGAATTCTCAATGTGTTGTATAATTAAAAGGGAATGGCATTGCATACAATATGTTTTGTTTTATGGCAGGAAACATGTTTTATATGTTAAAATCTGAAAAATATCACACCATCACATATTGGTTTGGTTTTATTTGAATTTCATGCAAAGCTACATGAGGGCTCTCTGTGCTAGCTGTCCCTAATTTAGCAGTGCAAGACTAGAAGGAAGGCAGCTAGTCATCACCACCCACTGCGAACTCTTGGGCTGCTCTTTTACCAATGAATAGTGGGATTAATTGTAACATTATAATGTCCCCATGGCTTAAAGGGCAAGCATGTTTGGTGTGGCAGGGGATTTGAACCCGTGATCCTCATGTTATGAGCCGAGTGCCATAATCTCCTGGCCATGCCAGGGCCCATCAAATATAATGAAGAAATAGGTATGTTATATAATTTTATTAGAATACCAAAAATAAAGTGGTTTATTATTCTTCATATAAGTATTTAAAACTCCAAAGGTAATACTTATGTGGCACTCAAGCATATGACATATGAAGTTTGTGTGTATGGTAAGTAATATTTATACAGTTACATTTCTGAGTGTGTCTCAAATGTTATTAACGTTTTTGTTAGTGCTGCATAAAAATTCATGTTTCCTTGTCTTAGGGTTATTATGGAGAACCTGGAGTGAAAGGAGAACAAGGAATTTCTGGATCTGATGGAATGCCAGGACCTGAAGGTCCACCAGGAGAGAAAGGGTTGAAAGGAGAGAAGGTCAGATAAATTATATGGTTACAAAGAAAGCATCTTAAATATTGTTACAATGAAAACATCCTAAATATGGAAATACTTTAAAGTTACAACTTAGGTTTTCAAGACTTTAGATTTATAATTAAAATTTTCAAAACTAAGATAAATGCATAAACAATCTTGCAAATGTACACAAATGTACATCTGTTATTAGTTAAAATATGACATAAACACAAAACAACAATCTTAAAAGATAACAACCTATCCTACTCTCTTTTATTTGTTTTTGTGGTTGAGTTTTTAATAATTTCTCAACAAGTTTTGAAGGGTTCATCAGATTATTTCATCCAAAGTTTGTTAACCATTTTTTACCAACGAATAGTGGGATTGATCGTCACTTATAATTCCCCCATGGCTGAAAGGATGAGCATGTTTGGTGCAATGGAGATTCAAACTTGCAACCCTCAGATTATGAGTCGAACGCCTTAACCCACCTGGTCATGCGGGCCTTAACCGTCAATAGATGTTTCATATATTTCCTGTTCATCAGTGGGTTTCCATAAATAGACAAAGAAATGTCTGTAATTGTTCAGAGGCCTTGGACAAAGAGCCAATACAACATACTAGTATGATAACTATGCCAGAGAGAAACTGGATGCTTTACATTTAGTTCCCTACTGGTACAGCAGCAAGTCTATTGGTTTACAATGCTAAAATCAGGGGTTTGATTTCCCTTGGTGGGTTCAGCAGATAGCCCGATGTGGCCTTGCTATAAGAAAAACACACACACACTTTACATCTGAATAATATAAAAGAAAAGACTGAATCTACATAATAATAATTTGCCAAGAAGTGTTCTACATCAGAAACAGACATAGTAAATAAAACTCTACTATATGATACATTATAACATCTTCTCTTTTGTAGAAATATCGCATCAGTAAAATACTTTATGAAGCGCTTCAAACAATTAAATTTGTGGTTGTGCCAAGGCTTAAGTTAAATAGAAACCCGTGTTTCCATTATTTTAATAATTTAACATATTTAAGGATACATTTACATATAAAACAACGTTTTTATTTCATTTTCTGACTCATAATCACAGAAGATATGACAATCTATTATGTGTTCTGTGTGAGTTAAAGTATTTTGTGCTACACCTTGAAAAATGGAGTGATTTCTTGAAATGGTAAAGCCAACTTTATAATAATTAAGTCGCTTATGTAGTTAAAGAGATGTGGAATGTTAAGAATAAGGTAAGTATTATTACCTTGAGACATGGTGGAAGACATCTTGAATTGCTCCTTAATAATTCTATTTGTATTTTATTGGATCACTGACCATTACCTTAGTAAACATCAAGTGATGGAAAGTATCAGGGGGTAAATGAAAAATATCTTAAATTGTTTAATTATTTTAGTGGATATTTTTACATCTTTGTCCTCGATTGGATTATGCTGAATCAACTTTACTTGTTGTGTTTTATGACCATTGAGGATAGAACAATGAATAGAATAGTAACCTGTTCTATCACAGTGGCGGTATAATTACAGGACATCCAGTTAATCACTATTTCAATTATAATGTATAGTGTACGTTTAAAACCTGCATGAGTATCCACTATAATTACTTTAGGTAAAACATGTTACACAAGAAGGTGTTACACTTACTTTACATTGAAACGTGTATGTCTATAGTTTGCATTAGAAGGTGTTACTGTTGATGTAGACAGAAATAAGTACATTTAAAGTTTCATTAGAAGGTGTTACTGTTATGTAGACAGAAATAAGTACATTTAAAGTTTCATTAGAAGGTGTTACTGTTGATGTAGACAGAAATAAGTACATTTAAAGTTTCATTAGAAGGTGTTACTGTTGATGTAGACAGAAATAAGTACATTTAAAGTTTCATTAGAAGGTGTTACTGTTGATGTAGACAGAAATAAGTACATTTAAAGTTTCATTAGAAGGTGTTACTGTTGATGTAGACAGAAATAAGTACATTTAAAGTTTCATTAGAAGGTGTTACTGTTGATGTAGACAGAAATAAGTACATTTAAAGTTTCATTAGAAGGTGTTACTGTTGATGTAGACAGAAATAAGTACATTTAAAGTTTCATTAGAAGGTGTTACTGTTGATGTAGACAGAAATAATACATTTAAAGTTTCATTAGAAGGTGTTACTGTTGATGTAGACAGAAATAAGCACATTTAAAGTTTCATTAGAAGGTGTTACTGTTGATGTAGACAGAAATAAGCACATTTAAAGTTTCATTAGAAGGTGTTACTGTTGATGTAGACAGAAATAAGTACATTTAAAGTTTCATTAGAAGGTGTTACTGTTGATGTAGACAGAAATAATACATTTAAAGTTTCATTAGAAGGTGTTACTGTTGATGTAGACAGAAATAAGTACATTTAAAGTTTCATTAGAAGGTGTTACTGTTGATGTAGACAGAAATAAGTACATTTAAAGTTCCATTAGAAGGTGTTACTGTTGATGTAGACAGAAATAAGTACATTTAAAGTTTCATTAGAAGGTGTTACTGTTGATGTAGACAGAAATAAGTACATTTAAAGTTTCATTAGAAGGTGTTACTGTTATGTAGACAGAAATAAGTACATTTAAAGTTTCATTAGAAGGTGTTACTGTTGATGTAGACAGAAATAAGTACATTTAAAGTTTCATTAGAAGGTGTTAGTGTTGATGTAGACAGAAATAAGTACATTTAAAGTTTCATTAGAAGGTGTTAGTGTTGATGTAGACAGAAATAAGTACATTTAAAGTTTCATTAGAAGGTGTTAGTGTTGATGTAGACAGAAATAAGTACATTTAAAGTTTCATTAGAAGGTGTTACTGTTGATGTAGACAGAAATAAGTACATTTAAAGTTTCATTAGAAGGTGTTAGTGTTGATGTAGACAGAAATAAGTACATTTAAAGTTTCATTAGAAGGTGTTACTGTTATGTAGACAGAAATAAGTACATTTAAAGTTTCATTAGAAGGTGTTTCTGTTGATGTAGACAGAAATAAGTACATTTAAAGTTTCATTAGAAGGTGTTAGTGTTGATGTAGACAGAAATAAGTACATTTAAAGTTTCATTAGAAGGTGTTACTGTTGATGTAGACAGAAATAAGTACATTTAAAGTTTCATTAGAAGGTGTTACTGTTATGTAGACAGAAGTAAGTACATTTAAAGTTTCATTAGAAGGTGTTACTGTTGATGTAGACAGAAATAAGTACATTTAAAGTCTGTGTAAGAACCTGCTGTATGTCCTTTAGATATTAGTGTGTACATCAAATATTTGCATAAGAAGTCACTAAAGTCACTTTAAATTGAGGCATATACATCTAAACTCTGCTCAAGAAGGTATTACAGTCACTTTAAATAGAAGAGCACGTGCATAAGGCTTATCAAACCCATACTCAACAAAAAACTTTCTACTGGGATTTTGAGTAGAGATACTACAGCCCAAACTCCTAAACATGAGATTTATACAGATGAAAACGTGTTGTAGATGAAAAAAAAATTACACATGTAAGTAGTACTTATACATTTAAGGTTGAGGATCTGTCATCCAAAGTACAATAAAACAGACGTCTTACTGATCTCCTGGTTTTGTGCCTTCATACGTCTGGTTTATTCAGAAGAATCTTCAACTGTTACAAATACTTTTCTGTGATTTGTGTTAATGTTCCTTTAATGTAAAAAAGGGATTTGTCAGACACAATCTCCATACAGTAGCTTAGTGTAGAACTGTGATAATTAACCATTAAAACTGAGTTTAACTCCCTGTTGTATACATTTATTCTCACTTTTTATAGGGAGATATAGGTCCACCAGGAACTGGCCTGCCTGGACCACCTGGACCTAGTTTTTCTGTAGAAGAGTTGGAATTACTTGTTGGTCCAAAGGGGCCAAAGGTTTGTGTATCCTAGTTACCTTCTTCTTTAGTTTTTAGTGTTTATAGATAAATAATATTTATAAGAATATGTGACTTGTTTCTGTGTAAAAATATTTATCTTTTGTACATTAGGGTATATTTTCCGAGAGAAGTATCTAAAGATATATGTTTGTTTCTGTGTTTGTTATATTTTATTTCTCGCAAAACTGTACAAATAAAGTTTTTTTCAAGACCTTACTTACAAGAGTTAATACCTATCTATTACTCATTATGAAATAACATGGTCTTCTGTGGTTACATGATATTTATTGTTCAGGTAAGGAGTATAATATCTCATGAGTTTAATATTTATGTTTCGTTAAGAAAATGTATACAATTAATCAAAGGAATCTTGAAAGACAAACTAAGGGAGTTTTAAATTTTGTAACTTGCTACAAAATATTAAAAAAATGAGTTGCAATCCTCAGATGAACAAAGTAAAATATTTGCATCTTTTGTTCTTAGGGTGATAAAGGAGAGAGAGGAGAAACTGGTAAGCCTGGATCTCCTGGGGAAGCTGGACTTCCTGGATTATTTGGACTAAAGGTATTTGTAGACAGTTGACATACTTTGGCTTTTTCTTGCCATCCTAGATATCTATCACATCGTTGACTTTGACACTCAACACACATACTTGTGGTTTGAGGCATTCTTCACCAACTGAGTTACAAGCTGGGGCTCATTTGCCAAAGAGAAGTCCTTCATCCCAGTTGTTACTAAACCTGAGACATGCTCCATCAACTAACTTATCAGCTAGGACTCAATTCTCAAATAAAAATCCCTCATCCTTATTGTAACTAATCTTTAGACATGCTCAACTGACTGAGCTATCAGCTGGAACTTAATTCCCAAAGAGAAGTCCCTCATCTTAATTGTAACTAGTCATAGTTAGCAAACAATTGCTTTGAATATTACCAAAGATCAGAGTCTCAATCTTACTGTTTGTCATTGCTCAGTTTTAAAGTTTACATTCATTTCTCAATTAAAGTTTAATTTTGTTTTGAAAATCCAAAAGTAAACATTTTGCTGTTAATGCAAGAGATATTTAACTCATAAAAGATTTCACAGCTCATCAACTTATGAATTGTTTAACTCAACAGTGCTTTAACACTTTCACTGTGGCTGGAACATATCTTTCCAAGTGCTCCCACCCCCTGACACTGTGACTGCAACAAGTATCTCTGATTATCGTTCAGAATTGCTGTGTGTGACGTTTGGAAGTAAAATTAATTGGAAAGTGTTTATTAATATCTCATGTAATGTTGATATGTGTTTTCCATTCAGCACTTCAGTAACCATCATGATACCTAAATAGGATGTACAGCAACTGCTTACCAACTATGCCCACATCACGAGAGTGGCGAGCAGTAACCCTAATTACTATGTAAATATGTTTGATCTCTTCGACTCAGAGAGTTTAGAAGGTAGCATAAGTGAGTCAAGTAGCATTCAAATGTGTGATGATGAAGAGGCAATGAGATTAGTGGATGTCAGCTCTCCATCTAGTGATGATAGTCAAAATGATGAACGTGGACTCAGCAGAAGAAGGCATTAATAGCATGAACATTTGGAAACATTTGTCCCAGTGTAAAAGGGGTGGAAGTACTGGGAAACCTACAAATGGTTTAATCTCTCTTTATTATATTATAAGTACACCTACATTTGAAAAGGGTGTGAGGTACTTTTTCATTTTAATTATGTACAAGCCATTCTGATGTCAAGATGTTTCATATTTTTCAGGGTGAACCGGGTCCAATAGGATATCCTGGAGAGCCTGGACCAGTAGGTCTCAGTGGAAAACCTGGTCTTGAAGGGCCTGCTGGACCTCCTGGAGCAACTCATGTTGTAACAGTGGATGGTGTAGTCAAAGTGATTGTGAGTGGGAAATATTTATTTAAAGTATAGAAAAGTTAAGACTTTTCTGTTTTGAAATGCAAATAATATAACCACTAGATATCTTTAATTTTGTAGATAAAGAATACTTTATACATGTAAGAACAATATACTTGCTAACAGTGTAATGTAGGATGTGTAGTAAATATCCAAGTGACACAAAGACTAAAATTGGCATTGCATGGATCAGTGATGTTGTAAGAATACACATCTTACTGGTGAACTTTAATAAACATCTTCAATCACATAAGAACATGCTTGTAAGATGAAGAGTAAAGTCCCCCATTGGCTCAGCAGTAAGTCTGAAGACTTGTAACTCTAAAAACTGGATTTTGTACTTGTGTTGGGCACAGTACAGGTAACCTGCCATGTAGCTTTGTGACAATAAACAGACAAGTAGGACTTCACTTTAGGTTTCTACACAAATCCATTAAGTATTGGTAAACCATACATTAATAGTCTTGATAGTGGGGTAATCATATGTTATAAGTGTGACAACCTACTACAGTGTAAAATTAAAGGATTTAATAACTCTAGGGTAGAGTAATGTAAGGTAACAAATAAAAGGTGATAATGATAACTTGAAGTTGAAGATTAGAAGGAAGAGTCTAAACTAATGATGTTTCACTGATAGTTCTTACTGTCCAAACTCTGACAAGAATAATGACTCTAATACAGTAGAATTTAAGTGTTATGTTTGATACTTAAACTTTAGTCCTTTTGTTTTAGGCTTAAAATTACTGAAAATAAAATTAGTAACAAACTGATAGAGAAAGTGAAATACTTTATTATCAATTAGGGAGAAAAAGGTGATAGAGGGAAACGTGGACGTCATGGGAAAAGAGGAAAACGTGGCCCTAGAGGTCCACCAGGAAAACAAGGACCAAAAGGAGAAATAGGATTTCCTGGATTTCCTGTGAGTTGATATTAAATTATGAGTATACTTGTTGCTATTTTTCTTTTCAAAGACTTCTTACTAACAATTTAAAAGTTTTTATAGTTTTCTATTGATAGATAAGCTGTCATAGCCTTATTTAATTGGTGAATATTACTTGATGTTTTACTTTATTGATTGATAAGTTAATGTGGCTTCACTTCACTGGTGAATAGATTGCATGGTGGGTTGTATACACTATATTAAAATGATTTTGTTGTGCAAATCAGAAAACTTGTGTGAAAATAACAGTCAATATAAAGTCTCAGTGGAATGTATCAGAGTTACATTTTTATATTGTTTGGTATTTTATAGAAAGGATAATGATAACGAAACTTGATCTATTTCAGGAAGAGTACTAGCCCTTTTTGATGCAGAATATTCATACATTCAGGTAATGATAATGTGTTGAGAATGAGGATTTAGGGCTTCTAAGATATGGATATACATTGTATTTAATGGCTATCCTTGGCAATCAAAGGAATATGGATCAATTTGAGGAGCCAGAACTAACAAGAAAGAGACTGGCAACAAGTCATATACCAGTGATGATAAGCAAAGTACAGTGGCTTGAAACAGATGGATATCCATGAACACAAAAGTCAGTGGCAAAAATTGTCCACATGCCTCTGGCAACTAGGTTCAGATATAAATTCCATAGAACACCTCTGTAGATTATATTATTTCTTGTTCAAGATAATCTGCCAAACTTATGGCAGTATAATCCTATCTTGGGGAAAATTCTAGTAAAATTATACTTATGTTTGAAAGGTCATACAAATATGGCACCATCAGTTTCTAGAGCAGCAGCAAATTTGTCTTTCATTTGTAAATTTATTTACGTTGCTGCCTCCAGCTTAAATGGTTATATCCAACATTATTGTAATGAGTGTGTTACTCAGTGTGAGTTTCTGGCTCCGACACAAATTCATCAATCAGTGGAAGATACATGAATCCTTGGCCAATTTGTAAAGATTATTACTATTACCATCACTTTGTGTGTTCGTGACAAAACTCATAATGAGTTGAGTAGTGGCATTCTGAAGCTGGTATTGAGACTATAGGCCATGTAATGACGATTTCTGACTGTCATGTTTGTAGATAACATTAATTATGTGATGTAATTTACCTAATTAGTAGTATAGTAGTTGTCTTCTAGCAGTTTCAACTATGGTCTTCATCACACTTGTGTTTTTTTACACTTGGTTTCACACTTCTTACACTTTACACTTCTAATATTTGAATAGTACTGCCTATCACAAGTGGATAATTCTATCCATGGAAAATGCCCCCCCCCTTCCAGTAGCACAGTGATATGTCTGCAAACTTATACCACTAGAAACTGGGTTTGATACCTGTGACGGGCAGAGCACAGATAGCCCTTGGTGTAGCTTTGAGCATAATGACAAAACAAACAAACAAATATATGGAAAATATAAAACTGGAAAAAATAAACGAAATTTGAAATAATCTTCAAAAGAACAAATGTTTCAGAGCTAAAAACAAAGTGAAAGATCTGTCTTTTCAGGCCACATGAAGTACAGAAATTTCTGTTGCACAGTTACACAATAATACAAGTAAAACAAAACATATTCATAAACTAATAATACATTCCTTTTTGAACTGTACTGAAGTGTAATTTTTTCAGACTTTATTAAATGTTTGTACTAGCAATTTTTAAAAGTGTTTTGAAAAGCAAAAAATTCTATTTCAGGGAAGACATGGTTTACCTGGGCTTCCAGGACTTAAAGGAGACCCTGGGTTTGGTGAAAAAGGAGATAAAGGAGAGACTGGACTACCTGGTCCACCAGGACCAACAAGATATATTGGAACATTTGGGGAAGATGTGAGTGCCCATAATTTTATTGTGTTCCACTTCTGGAAATTTCCACAATTTGTGTAACAGAGATGTTCACATGAAAGACACAATTTATTCAGATTATAGCAAAATAATTACTAAAAAAGTTAACTTTAAAAGTGTTGCTTATATTTATATCACATTCAGATCTGTAAAGACGGCTGAGAGTATGAAAAATGATTTACATACATACTCATCTAATGTTTCAGAATGTTTTGTTCGATTATGATAATCTGAATCTAAAAACAAAATATATTGATATACAAGTACAGATAATATTAAATATTTTGATATACAAGTGCAGATAATATTAAATATATTGATATACAAGTACAGATAATATTAAAAAATATTGATATACAGGTACAGATAATATTAAATATATTGATATGCAAGTACAGATAATTTTAAAAATATTGATATACAAGTACAGATAATATTAAATATATTGATATACAAGTACAGATAATATTAAATCTTAGTATTTAGGAGTGAATACAATAAAAAAATTAAGACATATAAACCATAAAATAAACTTGATGAAATCAAGACATTAATACAGGGTGTTCAGAAAGTCACTGTGCAGTTTTGTCTGTTAATGAATATATAAGTGCACAGTGAATTTCCGAACACCTTGTATTAGTGAACAATATGGCAATGTAGAAGTTACAAACTGCAAAAAATCTTATTACATTGGTCACAATTTAGAACAGAAAAATTTCAGATTGGTGTTTTATATTGATTACATTTTACACTGGTTGTTTTTTTTATTTTTTACAAATCGAAGCTCTGGGATTATCGTATAGGCCCCCATTGGTTTTTATTAAACTTATTTCAGCAGACTAGTTATGTGATAAATTTGTGGTTTGTAATAACATCTGAGTCACACGTACAAAAGTCTAAAGATGAACATCCTCATAATTGGAATTAAAATTCCTCTAATTTCCATCTGCTGTAATTTCTAACATGTGTTATATAGAAAACGAGTGACTTCTTCCAATTATTTTGATGAATTATTTATACTGAGTACCACGATAAGCACAAAACATAAAATAACTGGATGTATAATATAATTTGTGGGCTGTACCAGTAATTATTGGAATGAAAACTAGTTGGTGACTTGAGAGTTAATGTCTATACATTAACTCAAATATATTATGACTAATTTAAAAGACAATGTTTTGAGTAAAGAAAACTTCATCCACCTGTCTAACCATTTTTGAAGATGAAACTGCAGTCTGTTATGCATTTCTTGATTGGCCATAGATCTAAGTGTCAGTCATAACATCATCTTTGACACCACACCATTCTGACCCTCAAACTTTCAGTCAAACTAATATAAAATATTACAGTTCCTATGATGTTATATCCATCTAAAACTAATAAACGTTATTATCTGACCACATAATCACTTAGTTTGTTCAAAGGAAGTCGTGATCAATTCTTAACAACATTAATTTATTTAAAGTTGGCTTTGTCAGTATGGAAGCTCAGGTAATAACATATTTCACAAGAGAGGAAATTTCAGAATTTGCATTATGATACTGCTGTGTTTTAATTTCTTTAATCTTGCAATTTAAATTTGTTTTTAGATTTCTTTAAATATTTAATATGCTATTGCATTAGGAAGACAGTTATCAATTTTTGTTTGCTGAATTTTTATTTTTATGTTAGTTTAGTTATCAGTTATTGTTTGCTGAATATTTATTTTTATGTTATTTCAGTTATCAGTTATTGTTTGCTGAATCTTTATTTTTATGTTATTTCAGTTATCAGTTATTGTTGGCTGAATCTTTATTTTTATGTTATTTCAGTTATCAGTTATTGTTTGCTGAATCTTTATTTTTATGTTATTTCAGTTATCAGTTATTGTTTACTGAATCTTTATTTTTATGTTATTTCAGTTATCAGTTATTGTTTGCTGAATCTTTATTTTTATGTTATTTCAGTTATCAGTTATTGTTTGCTGATTATTTATTTTTATGTTATTTCCCAAATTACTACTGTAGTTATTATCATTTTCACAGCTAAAATGAAGTATTTGAGATATTTTAAAATTAAACATTCGTAACAATAAGTGTTATCAAAATATAAGTGAAATATCAGGTTCATATCTTGTAGGAAAACAGAAAGAATAATGAATAGAATTAAAACATTAACATTAGTGAAGAGAGAAACACAAGAAATATGAACTGAGAGTAAATTATGATACATTTACATTGTTCAGCTGTGAAACGTATTACAAAACGTTCAGACAGTTTAAAGTTAAACATATTGGTCTGTATGATCAAATTATGAGGAAGTAATAAGTTTTGAATTTCCTTGCAGGATTCTGGAAACAGAATCGGATTTGATGACAACAGTTTAGCTGTCAAAAATATTCCAGGTAATCTGTTCTCTTTGGTCTAAATGTAAAAACGTTTTGTTATTCCTCAGTGAAAATTTCCAGTGACACAGTATGTTTACATTTTAATAACAGTGCTGCATACAAAAAAGCTATTTATTAAGATAGTGAATATAATGTGTATTTCATTCAAATTTTAAAGAGATTTGAAGCTCAGGAAACTTCTTTCTTTTTCGTTTCTTTTGTATTATTAAAGATATTAATTTGGATTTCTGAGTATAACAAATGTTTCAAGAACATTATAGTTATTCACTAACAAATTAAAAA
Source organism: Tachypleus tridentatus (assembly GCF_004210375.1). Lineage (NCBI taxonomy): Eukaryota > Metazoa > Arthropoda > Merostomata > Xiphosura > Limulidae > Tachypleus > Tachypleus tridentatus. Next base: position 117,736,363 of record NC_134831.1, read on the forward strand.
AAATATTAGATATTAAAGAATTTTTGAAATTTTTTTATTATTATTATTAAAACGTATATTATTATAAGAATCCTGTTAGAAGTTAAATTTTGTTGGAAACTCTTTACAATGATATAAATGTTTAATCTTGTACATTTATAGGGCCAAAAGGAAGTAAAGGAGAAAAAGGTGTGCCTGGTCCACATGGTCCAGAAGGACCACCTGGACCTCCTGGACCCATAGGTCAAAGAGGACTTCCAGGAATTCCTGGAGAACATGGACAAAAAGTATGGGTTTTATTTATTTTTATTTGGATAAATTAATCCAGATTTTCTTCAAGAACCCATGAAAAGTACTAATCATCAATAATATAAGAACATTTTAATATTTCCTTCCAAGGTTATATTTATCAAATTTCACTTTGTCTCAGCTTCATTTTTTATACTGAATAGTAACTTGTTGCTAGGTTTATGGTTACTAGATATAAATGTGTTTTTTATTAATTTCAAAAAATGAGTTACTTGGATCTCTATGAAAGTCCATTTACTTCCACAACCATGCCACTTGCATCATTTTTGTTCCAACAAGAGGAATATTTTACTTTGTAATAAATAACCCAGTCTTGAAATAAAAAAAACAACAAGAAAACCTTATTTTCGACAAGGATTTACAATTCAAATGTTTGGTTTGTAAAATATGTAATAACTTTTTGTATTGTGATATAATACACGTGTATAAAAGTAAGTGTTTCTGCCTTGATGTTACTTTAAAACAAGAAGAACAACTTAAGGATAAACCTCATGAACCACTTATATAGCCCTTTACAAACTTAAAGTACTGTGAATCATAGCTGCATGGCATGGCTTTGACAACATATTGTGCATAACTCATATGTGATTGGCGAGGTACATAACCGTAAGACAATGTTACTCAGTTATGAGCGACATGGGAGCAAAAGTGTTAAACATTATTGGTGTAAGACTAGGATGGATATTAGGAGCTCTGTGGTATATGGTGTATTTGTTGCATAGATAAGTATGAAGTACTGGAGAATAGGGATTATTGAATAAGTTCCTATATGTTTAATCACTTAAGTATATTTACACCATGGCTTTTACTACGAGTATATATATACAAGTATACTGTAAATCAAAGACTTACTTAGGCTTTCAAATACTTTATGAAAATGTAAATTTAAGTAATAGTAATCTTGGTTATTAATTTTTGGATAATTTTGAATCATATTGAGCAAATTAACTCAATTTGTTGAAGGTATACCATAAGCTGTAAAAAGTTACTTTTGGTAGGTTCCATAAATACGTTCTACTGGCTGAAGACATTTTCAATATTGATTGCCCACATTTACTCAACTGTTCTAGTTTTAACTAAATGAACTCCAAGGGTTTCACTTTTGACTTGGGTTTATAACAGTAACATATCTCACTAGTTAAGCCTTAACCTAGCCTAATCTATCTCATTAATTAATCTTTAACTTAAACTAATCTATGTCATTAATTAATCTTTAACTCAAACTAGCCTAATCTATCTCATTAATTAATTCTTAACAAGGACATAATTATAACATAGTGTGATCTTCAGAAGTCCAGCAGAGAAGTCAAAAGTTCCCAAAATTCTGTTTTCAAAACTGTTAAACAAAGAATAAATTGAACATTAATAGTAATGGAAAACAAATTAACACAAGCGTATTTTTAAACAGAAAATCCTTTAATAACAAACACAGTATTCTCTTAGTAAAACTGACCAGATTTCTTCTTGTGTGTTGTCTGATTCCTGGAGCTGAGAAAAGCAAGAGGACAAAGCCAAGAGACAGACCTACGAAAATATCTGATTTAAACAGCCTGACAAAACAATGCCAGGAATCCTACAAGTATATAGGTTATATGTTTCAACCAATGGTCTTGCATGCAACCTTACGTCAAGCTAGTTAGTTGTACAGGTGTCTGTATTGTTTTGTTTGGATAGACTACCTTTCAATAAGTCCATACAGAGATTATAGCTTGAGAACTAAGAACAAACATTGCAGTACTTAGTTTTTACCTATGTAGGAAGATTAACATATATTTAAAGTTCTGAGACACCTGGTTAATGAAAGTGTCATAACTATACACAAATATTTCCTGGAAATTTAGATACAAAATATGTGATTGTGACTGAATAAAGTTAAGTAATATCAGTTATGGAGTACAAAATTTATGAGTATTTCACTCACTAAAACAGTAGCATAACTTACTAATTAACCATTAACAGGGGGTTGAGTTGGCTCTTTGGTAGAGCTCTGGGTTTTGTGAGAGCCAGTTTCAAACTTATGTGATACCACAAAATATTCTCCACACTTTAAGCTGTGGGTACATTATAAGACTGAGAGCATGGTGTTGGGTAATAGGAGGTGCTACTGGCTGGCGTATTTCACTATGGTTAGTAGTTCAGAATTAGGGATAGCTTCAGCATAACTACAAATATATACCATTCACAAGTAAATCTTACTTTGTGTATAAAATAGAAAAACCTTTAAATTACAAGTGCAGTCTAAAATATTTAATGTTGAAGTTTTTTTTCAGTCAGTGTCATTTTGCTATCTTATATTTTACTTATTTTTCTTTCATGCTGTCTCTCAAATGGTGCAAAAGCAAATAAAGGTCTTGTTTGTGTATGTTAATATTACTCTAAATACAATGATTAAAAAGAGTGATCCTACTAAACATAATTTCTGGGTGTGGGCTATATCTAACTTACATAAAGGCAGTGTGTATCACATCACACCTTTTTTCTTGTAATAGGAGAAGCCATAAAAGCCAAAATGCATTTATTCAGGTATAAATTACTCTCTGCCCATTATGGTTTTAGTGACAGGGGTGAAAGGGTGTCGTGAAACCTTATAAGTGTAGTAAGTGTTAGTATAATGAGCGTAAAGTAAAGACATAGGATAAGATCACCTAGTTTAGAGCTAAGTGCATAAAATTTATCATGAAAGTAAAAATACTGATTTCATTTTACACTTAAATTGTTTTTTCACCTGAGCTGTTTTCTGTTTTATCACCAATGTGTTGAATAAAAACAAACCTTTTCAATGGTGTTTCTAAATTAAGAAATCAACAAATATTTTTCCAGTTTTGTTGTCTCTATATTTCATTTTATACTTTCAGCACATAGACTAACAAAAATATTAGTTTATACTTTTGTTGCTAAGTGATATGACATAAAAGTCATTGTTTGGAACATAACGTTACCAAAAAACACAGAGTTTTCTATATATCAGAAGTTGTTAATCTAACTGGTTTTTACCAATAATTATTATATGAATATACCACAAATTAATTTCATGAATTATCTTAATTTTAATTGGTTCATAAAAGGATTTACCAACCTTTGTTTGCCTCAACTGCACTTTTCTGCTTCTTTGCTAGATTTTGCAAAATTTATTTATTTCAGTTAGCTATGAAATGTGAGGTTATGGTGTACTATGGGGGTTGGGTGGATAGTACTTGTCCCATCATTTTTAATGGGCTATATGCTAGTTAAATAATAAATCTGATAATAACAAGTAATCTTTTATTTGTCAAGGGTAACCCTGGACCTCCCGGACCTCCTGGCCAACCTTCATCTCGAGACAAATATGAGAAATTTATCCCAGTTCCAGGGCCTCCCGGACCCCCTGGCCCAATAGTGAGTTTATACTTAACATATAACTATTGAGAATGAAGCAGTATTTTAACATTTTTTTTACATTTTAACACAGCAATGTTATATCTTTATTTTTATCAATACATTTTAGACAAATCTGGCCCTAATCCTTCAATACATCACTGACAGTAAAATAAAGTAAATATTGCAGTATATTCTTCTATACTTTGGTAACAGTTTACTGAACGTTTTTACAGTATGAGTTTAGTAATGAACAGTGAAATATTATCATGGAAGTAGAACAACACGAAAAGACAAATGACCCAATGAAACAAACTCTTTAAGCTGTTCAAAAATAAAATATTAGTCTGTAGATGTTTTTTGACAAAAGAGAACTGCTTTTCTTTTAAGATTTGTTTTTGATAAACTTCATTGAGTAAATGTTTAGAAGCATAAGTATGTCAATCTTTTACAGGATAAAACCCTGCTTTAAAAAACAAAGGTCATTGTTTGAAGTACTGTGTTTCAAACAATAAACTGTCAAGTATCTTAACTGGCTTTTCTATAAAAACATGCTTCAGCAATACAGAATATCTTTGTAAGTTCCCAACTAAACTGGTGGATCCTAAGAGATACCTAACTCACCGTGTATTCTTGACTGTGAAAACCTTGATTTTTACATTTCGTGTTTTTTTTTTTTGGTGGGCTGTTGATAATTTTACAGAGTTATGAAACAAAAATCATGGGTTTGGTTTCCTAGTGGTGGATGCAACACATAACTCAATGTGGCTTTATGAAAAGAGAAAAAGAACAAACAACAAATTTGTAATTTCAGTTTCCTTTTGAAGGCTTTTAACTAATAGTTCACTGTTCCAAATTATTTAACCTTGCAAATTAAATTTTGGTAACCTTATCTTTTAAACAAAAGCATCTAATAATAGAAACATTCATCTGAAAATGTGCTAACATGCAAGGTAATTTAAACATTAAGTTTTAATCTTTCTTGAAAATGGACCATTCAAGGTTCCATTTTCATCAAGAGTTTGTAATCTGGGGTTCGAGAATCAAGAATTTTTAAGTTTTTAGAATTATGAGGTGGTTATTATTCTCACTATGAAATTAAATACAGGATGTGCTTGGATTACTTAACTCACATCCACTTCTGGCTGAAATTCCATTGTGCTCATGTACACATGTATATCAACTCTTTATTAAATAAAGTCTCTCCATTTTCAATGAATACTCAACACTAAACAATAACATCAACTCCACTCTGATGTCGTCAATACAGTCGATTCTGGATTTTCAGTGTTTTTATTTCATGTTTATTATTATTCTAAAGCTACAGTATATACACTTATATTTAAGTCTTTCTCTGTAATAGTTTCTCTCAACAATGTTAACTATTAAACGTGTGAGCAGCAAGTTTTACTGTACATTATGTTGTTACTGTTCAAATTTGTTGTTTCTAAACTTCCAATTGAATTCAAAAACTCACTTAATGCTAACGTTGTTTATTTCAGATTGAATATTATTAACTAATTCTTATTACTGAAGATGGAAATTAAAGAAATTCTGAAATTAATGATGACTGTTAGTATTACTGTGTTTTTAAAATTTATTATAAAACTTTGTTTTCTACGTGATGAATCAGTTATATATATAATATTATCAAATATTGTATTATTAGTAATACAGTATTTGAAATTATTTGGCATAGCATTAATAGTTTAAATTATTAAACCGATTTATAGGGTCCTCCAGGGGCAGTGATTGAGGGCCTTCCTGGACCACCAGGTCCACCTGGTATTGGTAAACCAGGTCCTCCAGGACCTCCAGGACCACCAGGCTCACAATATCATACTCGATGGCTTCGAAATCCAGATAGTATTGGGGGAAGAGGTGTATATATATATATATTTACTGGAGGTCCTCATTTTAAAATTTCTTCATGTTGTCACTGGTCACTGAAGACTTAAATAATTAATTAATATTTTCTTTTATTAATTTCTTATTATTATATATCGTGTACAGAGAAGATATTTGAATCTTTTAAATAAGTTGCCATAATGCTGAGTTAATGTTTTCTAGTAACTAAGTAAACCTTCTTAATAAGTTATTATAATGCTGAGTTAATGTTTTCTTGTTAACTAAATAATCTTATAAACATGATACCATAGCATTTTATAGTAGTTAAGTAAACCTTTTAAATATGTTAATGTAACACTAAGCCAATTGCTATGTGGGCGAGTGTCAGATCCTATGTTTTCTTTTCACGAAGAAGAACTATGCTGCTTAAGAAGTGTATAATTATACAAAACTACAATAATTTGAGACCAAGCCAATAGTAATCAGTTACTTATATTTACATAATACTTCCATGCTTTTCATGAAGTAAGCCTCACAGATGAACTGTGCAATATAATGTATAAGACAATAATATAGTTAACAAAATTATACAGTACATCTATGTACAGGACTGCAACAAGGAGGAAGCAGAAAAAGTCTTCTATCCGGGTCCAGGCTAAGAGGGAACCCATAGCTTATTGATACAGAAGTTATGTTTAAGGTTGCAATGCAATATGTCACCTGAATCACCCTTAATACCTCTATACATATGTAGAGTAATAACCAAAACATATCACTTACAAATAGCTGACAGTAATAACTAAAACATATCACTTACAGCTAGCTGACATTAATAACCAAAACATATCACTTACAGCTTGCTGACAGTAATAACCAAAACATATCACTTACAGCTTGCTGACAGTAATAACCAAAACATATCACTTACAAACAGCTGACAGTAATAATCAGAACATATCACTTACAGCTAGCTGACAGTAATAATCAAAACATATCACTTACAGCTAGCTGACAGTAATAACCAAAACATATCACTTACAAACAGCTGACAGTAATAACCAAAACATATCACTTACAGCTCACTGACAGTAATAACCAAAACATATCACTTACAGCTAGCTGACATTAATAACCAAAACATATCACTTACAGCTAGCTGACATTAATAACCAAAACATATCACTTACAGCTAGCTGTCAGTAATAACCAAAACATATCACTCAAAGCTAGTTGATGGTAATAACCAAAACATATCACTTACAAACAGCTGACAGTAATAAACAAAACATATCACTTACAAACAGCTGACAGTAATAACCAAAACATATCACTTACAGCTCGCTGACAGTAATAACCAAAACATATCACTTACAGCTTGCTGACAGTAATAACCAAAACATATCACTTACAGCTTGCTGACAGTAATAACCAAAACATATCACTTACAAACAGCTGACAGTAATAACCAAAACATATCACTTACAGCTAGCTGACAGTAATAACCAAAACATATCACTTACAGCTAGCTGACCGTAAAAACCAAAACATATCACTTACAAACAGCTGACAGTAATAACCAAAACATATCACTTACAGCTAGCTGACAGTAATAACCAAAACATATCACTTACAGCTAGCTGACAGTAATAATCAGAACATATCACTTACAGCTAGCTGACAGTAATAATCAAAACATATCAGTTACAGCTAGCTGACAGTAATAACCAAAACATATCACTTACAAACAGCTGACAGTAATAACCAAAACATATCACTTACAGCTCACTGACAGTAATAACCAAAACATATCACTTACAGCTAGCTGACATTAATAACCAAAACATATCACTTACAGCTAGCTGACATTAATAACCAAAACATATCACTTACAGCTAGCTGTCAGTAATAACCAGAACATATCACTCACAGCTAGTTGACGGTAATAACCGAAACATATCACTCAAAGCTAGTTGACGGTAATAACCAAAACATATCACTTACAAACAGCTGACAGTAATAACCAAAACATATCACTTACAGCTCGCTGACAGCAATAGCCAAAACATATCACTTACAGCTCGCTGACAGTAATAACCAACACATATCACTTACAAGTAACTGCCAGCTTTCCTTCATTTACACATTGTTTCAATCAGTAGATTATCACATTATATTATGTTTCATTCCGGAAATAGAACTAAATATTGTAATTGTTCTTATGTTGTATAATACTCAAATCTTCAGTTATTAAAATTAGAGATTTTATTTAATTTTGTTTATTTACATGCTTACAGACAGAATAGGTCTTGTAATGAAGGTGAGGCTACCATTTCTGCTGGTAGAATGTGTTAAAGATATATATATATATATGTGAACTTGTATGGAGATATGAATTTATTCGCTATTGAGATAGCATGTCAGATGTACTTGAAAAATATGTATATTTGATTCTAACACTATATGTATATTTTAACTTCTAGCCTGATATAAAACACATAAATTGTACATTTGATATATAACTTAATATCATCTAGAACACTTTGTTATTAGATGTGTCTAAATATGTTTTAAACTTGTGTATTACGTAGATTCTTTTTATCACTTATCATACACTGGATGATGTCTCACTAAGTTTGATAAATAAAATCACGTAAATAGATCCTATGAATATGTTTATTTTGTCATATATATTTTCACAAACTTATTAATGCTATGAACAATGATAAAAAGGATCAATAATTCTTCAGTCTCATCGATATATATTTTTATATATCACGGGTAACCTTTCTTTTTCAGGAATTTATTACAGGCAAGGTCCCCCTGGTCCACCAGGACCACCAGGACCTCCAGGTCCACCATCATCACAAAATGATGATTGTGATCATCCACTCATGATATCAACAGTAAGGCTTTTATAAAATATTAAGTAGATGTTTATTGAAACGAAATCACAGTTACTTTTTATGTGTACCCACACACACATATATAAATATGTATCAATAATTGTCATATCATCAGAACAATGCAGGCTGAGTAGGTAAATGCTTGATGTTTATGTTTTGTAAGTATCATTTGAGTTGTTGGATTTTTCTTTTGAAAAGAAGTGTATTTATGCTTCTGATGTTAACAGTTTATGGAGATTTAACATGATTATCTTTTATTTATGGTGAAAACTACTTAATAATATTATGTTAAGTATAATAACTGTCTCATATGTTAGTGGATGTGATATTCTGTTAGATACTGCAAGTACTATGTCATATTGGATGTTAGATGTTAATATATAGGACATTCTGCTAGATACTGTGTCACTGCTATATGTAATATTCTACCAGATACTATGTCACTGCTGTATGTAATGTTCTACTAGATAGTTTGTCACTGCTGTATGTAATATTCTATCAGATACTATGTCACTGCTGTATGTAATATTCTACTAGATAGTTTGTCACTGCTGTATGTAATATTCTACCAGATACTATGTCAGTACTGTATGTAATATTCTAACAGATACGATGTCACTGCTGTATGTAATATTCTACTAGATAGTTTGTCACTGCTGTATGTAATATTCTACCAGATACTATGTCAGTGCTGTATGTATGTAATATTCTACCAGATTCTATGCCATTTCTATATGTAATATTCCACCAGATACTATGTCACTGCTGTATGAAATATTATACTCAATACTATGTCATTTCTATATGTAATATTCTACCAGATACTATGTCACTGCTGTATGAAATATTCTACTCTATACTATGTCATTGCTATATGTAATATTCTACTAGATACTATGTTACTGCTGTATGTAATGTTTTACAAGATATTACGTTCAAGTAATGAATTCAACATGAAGATACAAAAATCTCTAACCCTAACCCTTTTGAAAGGTGTACCTTTATAGATTAAGCTTGTCAGGGTAAATAGGGATGCAGGATAGCATACTGCTTCACATGGTTACATTAAGCCTAATAAAGTCAAAACAAATACAGGCTTTAATGAGTCAGACAATTGAAAAAGACACAAGTTAGTTTTTATATTTTAATTTTTATAGCTTTGTATATTTTTGTATGATTGTAGTTTTTAAATTACTGTACAATTAATTACTACTGATAACTCCTACAAAATATATTAATTGTTCTAATTTAATTTTAGACACAAGAACAAAGAGAAATAAAAAATATATAGTTTGGTTCTTCTACTTGTAAGACTATATATTTCTATTTTTTTCACTTGTATTTTGTTGTAAATTGTAACACGTATGTTCGTTTATTCGTGTAACTTTGTCTTTTGATGGTTTTAGGCTGTGACATTTAGCAACCAGGAGACCTTGCATGAAGTGACTGATAAAAGTCCTCGTGGCACTCTTGCATTTCTTCTTGATGAAGATGCTTTGTTGGTAAAGGTTAGACAAGGCTGGCAGTATGTTGGAGTAAGTTTATCCGTATTGTAGCAGTTTTACGTGTTGAAACATTGAGTTGTATTACATTATTGACAAACTGTTTTAAGAACAACTAATTTTGTTAGTCAATCATCCTGTTAAAAACAATCGAGAGATATCTTAATTGTGGGTTAGCTTTTCCCTTTGTGCCTTCTTCTTGCTTTGGTTTCAGACTGTTATACAAAGAAACCAGGGGACTTTATCCTATTGATCCCCTGGGAAACGTTGTTAAACTTCAAAAAAGGCCACATCTTTATCTTTATTTCAAAAGAAAAGAAAACAAACTAGGAGAAGGTACCCACTCTACTAACATGAAAATCATTTTAGTGAACCTCCTCTGGATCTTTTCCAATAATTAATTATTCTTTCTGACATAAAGTGACCAAAACAGTACATAGCATTCCAAGTGTGGCTTACATAATCATTTGAAAACTCTTAATGTGTAGGAACTTGAGATTTATTTTTGTAGTTAAAAGTGTTTTTTATTGTTCATTATAAATATATTCATATAATTGTGGTTTGTATGTAATATGGTATAATATAAATATATACTTTCAGCTTGGTCCTGTTCTGCCATCACCAAAAACAACGCCAACACCACATATGGTATGTATATACACGGTCTTTTTTATTTTAAATTTCTTTTTAATATAATTGTACTTTTTCTAAAGAGTTTGATAGTATTAGAAATGTAAATGTGATTTCTTTTTTCATAAAACTGTTTTTCTCTTAGTTTTACAACTGTATATTACAGATTAAAAATAAAAACATTTCACTTGCTAGATAAAATTAGCCATTAGCAATTTTCGATTAAATAATTAATATACTAGCAGAAACTTTGCCCTAAGGGCAGCTATTTGTGTTAGTAATTACTAATCATACATGATTTATTTGTCTAAATGTTGAATATGTAATGTACATAATTTTTATGTCTTTCTGCTTATGGTATCATTCACTAGATGGCAATACATGTCAGAAGCTTCAATCACAACTTCTGTCATTGCCCTAAGCATTATTTTTATATATTTTTGGTCTTCCCATCATGAGTAACTCTCTTTGGATCCTCTGCTTATGAGTTTAAAACACACCCTAAGAAACACCTTTAAACAATCAATATTTGATTTTTGCATTAGTAGTATCAATATGTTGATATTTAACTGTAGTTTTGGTTATATACATACGAGATAATCTACAACTGTAGATAATGACATAAATGCTGTGCCCATTATAGTCAGATATATGTGATCCACTACTAATGAACAAGTGAAGAACACGTTAATATAATGTAGTTTCTGCATTTCTGTGCATTATGTTTTGTTGACTAGAAGTCTGATTCCCAAACCATTTTGTCTGAAAGGAAGTGAGAATACAGATCAGCTAAACAAACTCCACTGATCTAGATACGGGTTACAGATCAGCTAAACAAACTCCACTGATCTAGATACGGGTTACAGATCAGCTAAACTGATCTAGATACGGGTTACAGATCAGCTAAACTGATCTAGATACGGATTACAGATCAGCTAAACTGATCTAGATACAGGTTACAGATCAGCTAAACTGATCTAGATACGGGTGACTCTAATGTCTTCTGAATTATTAGAAATGCTTATTTTCAAATGCCAATATACTCTAAGCTTTCACTAAACTTGAAACTAAAGTAGTTCCATTTAATAACAATTGAGGTAATTGAACTGAAAGATATGACGTGAGTTATTATGTTCATAGAATGTATGTGCTAAGATGTGTGATGGTACATGAAGTCATTTAGAATGTATATGTGAAGATGTGTGATGGTACATCAGGTCATTTAGAATGTATATGTGAAAATGTGTGATGGTACATCAGGTCATTTAGAATGTATATCTGAAAATGTGTGATGCTACACCAGGTCATTTAGAATGTATATGTGAAAATGTGTGATGGTACATCAGGTCATTTAGAATGTATATGTGAAGATATGTGATGGGACATCAAGTGATTTAGAATGTATATATATATGAAGATGTGTAATGGGACATCAAATGATTCAGAATGTATATGTGAAGATGTGTGATGGTACATCAGGTTATTTAGAATGTATATGTGAAGATATGTGATGGGACATCAAGTGATTTAGAATGTATATATATGAAGATGTGTAATGGGACATCAAATGATTCAGAATGTATATGTGAAGATGTGTGATGGTACATCAGGTCATTTAGAATGTATATGTGAAAATGTGTGATAGTACATCAGGTCATTTAGAATGTATATGTGAAGATATGTGATGGGACATCAAGTGATTTAGAATGTATATATGAAGATGTGTAATGGGACATCAAATGATTCAGAATGTATATGTGAAGATGTGTGATGGTACATCAGGTCATTTAGAATGTATATGTGAAGATATGTGACGGGACATCAAATGATTCAGAATGTATATATATGAAGATGTGTGATGGCACATCATGTCATTCAGAATGTATGTATGAGGATGTGTGTTTGTACATAAAGTCATTCAATCAGATCAATATGTTTGCTTACAAATGATCAGCATGAAGAAATCCATTGAAGTCAGTGAAGAGAACGTGTGTTAACCTAATGAAGAGTATCAGCTTGAAACTTGAATCTCTACTGGTTCAGTTGCTAGTAAAATAAGTTTCAGGCACTAGTGAGGGTTTTGGTCAATACAGATGGCTTTCAAAGTGTTTCATATCTTTTATAGAATCTCATCACCTGATACAAATACAAATGAGTGAAATCTGAACTTAAGATTTTCTTGTAAAGTGTAATATTTAAGTAATATAATAGTTACTTTAATGTTTGGACAGAGAAATGTGATCAGAATGTTTAAAATATTAACTAGTTGTTTTCTTCATGTATAGACTACCACTACAAAGAAACCTGGACCAAGGTCTACATACGATTTAGTGCTTGAAAATCCTAACAGGGTAAGGAGTACATATTTTGTACTTAAAGAGTGACCTACAGTTATGCTTCTTTGTAATTCTGTTGTTAGTATATATAGATCATTGTTCCGTCATAAATTTGTACATAACATATTTTGTCATGGTTGTCATATTACTGGTATTTCGCCCAAAGTATTATATCATAAAGTAAGTACCTGACAAATAAAGTTGGCAGTAAGAGATTAAATCTAACTTTTTTGGACTTTATTATTTCAACCATGAGTAACTGAACCTGTGTTATCAGTGACAATTTGATTCAGATTTTACCACAGTTCCATGAGCTTTAACTATAGTTAATTCTCATTAGCAGGCAGTAGTTGAATTTTTACAGTTGTTTGTCAAAATGTTTCCAGGTGTGTTTTATGGAATTAACAACAAAACTCTGAGGAATTCTGGGAAGAAGCTGCAGCTCCTCCTTTGTTGCAGGTGGTGGTGGTCGATTCTGGTACATGTGGTAACTTTCCTGCAAGCGATGTAAACTTGATAACACACTGGTAAAGTTATGAATATGAGATTGGTTCTGAAGGACAGCAACATAATGTACCAAAGTGAAATGTTTCTTGATGAATATCAACTTGGTATTTTCATTGTACCAAGTGGCACCCATTCAATTACTCCAAAATCAACATGTTTTACCATTGCCTTTATGGGAACCATTTTACCAAAAACCTCCACCACTCTTACATACCCAAACGTATTTGTTCGAATTACATTGTTAGAATCAGAACCTATCTCAGAAAAGAATGACTCATTTAAATTGTATAACATTTTCTGGGCCTGTTACTTCCTACGCAGTACATTTGCATGGTTTCCATCAGTCCTCATACCCATTTTAGCCTGACCCATGCAGAACCCTTTGTGCTGTACGTGACAAATATTAGGACCTGGTAAAGTGTTAAAAGGGTTATTTTAACAGACCTGTTGAACAAGTCTTTATTTAACAGTCTGTGGATAACCAAGTCAACATCATGCATCAGTCAGATGCTTCTTATGATGCTTTATCATAAGTATATGCATGCATCTATTGGAAAGTCAGAGGTCTCTCACAATCTGCCCTTTGTTTTACTCACTGTCAGAACACCCAGTTTGTGATCTCATACAAAATATGAAATATAATATGCATTTCCTCTTGGCATAGTGATACTATGTATTCTTTCTGAGTTTCACAGTACAGGCTGGAGATGTATCTGTATGTGAAGGAGTAGTGGGTGTTTCTGTCTATACAAATGTTGTATGTCAATGTTACATGGCACTGTTGTGGTTGTCAATGTTACATGGATGTTGTATGTCAATGTTACATGGCACTGTTGTGGTTTTTATGTCTGTTTCTCATTTATTGTTGAAAATTATTCCTCAAAAATTCAATTAAAATTAGTTCCAAGCCATGGAGTGTCCAAGACATATTATATTTATTATTTGTATCAGAGCATTGATGGACGCAGTTTACTTTGGCTTTATGCTAGCGGATGTTATTGTACCAGTTTCAAAAGACGATAATTGATGCAAGTGGACAAATAAAAGAGTGAAAAAAGATAGAACTGAAACATATAAACATTTTATTAAGACTTTAGAACCACTAATGTGATGAAAGAATCATATTCATTAAAGTTAGCTTTTCATTTCTCATAATATTTTTAAAAATATATGAAGATTTTCATGAAAGGTAAAAACAATTGTAAAATCATACTATTAGATAAAATAATGATAATACCTTTCCTCTTACTCCTCTTCTTACAATTCCAGAATGTAGAATAATAACTAATCTTTGGCCCGACAAAAAGTTCTGTTCTAATAAGACTTGTGAAACAAAATTGTAATTATGCTTTTAAAAATTCAGCTAAGAATGGCAGCTTTAAATCAACCAATGAACGGAGGTATGCAAGGAGTGAGAGGAGTGGATTACCAGTGTTACCGTCAAGCCAGACAAGCCAACTTACGTGGTACCTTCAGAGCTCTTTTAACGTCGAAAGTTCAAGATTTAAAAAGTATTGTCTACTACAAAGATCAGAAGTTGCCTGTTGTCAATATCAAGGTAAGCCAGTGTGAGAGGAACATTTGTATCATTGTTTTCAAACTTTATGAAAATATTGTGAAGAATAATGTCAGAAAATTAGACATTGTTTTCACTATTTATTGTAAATGCCAGTTCATTTAACTGCAGCAAGAAAAAAACTCTGTTATCCATTTGTATACTGTAATTTATTTAAAGGTAAATATTTGGCTTTGGTTGTTATTCTAAGTGGACAGAACTATTGGTAATGTTACGCATTTGGGCGTCAAGCGTGAATAGGTCAAAGATCCTTTAAACACATGTCCACAAGAGGTACTACTTGTCAGTTATTTGTATAAAACATGGAAAAAGAGCTTTCTAGCAAATTACTGACAGTAGAGGGAGCCACTTAATGGTCATTTGTTGAAACTGTTCGTAAGCCTCATTTCTTCTATATCCATCAAACGTTTTTCTACATCCTTGATGTTGCTGTAGAAAGTATGAACTTTAAGTGAACGTGTTAAAGTGACCATTACAAAAGTTTAATTATTTTGTTAATGCCCCAAAATGTTACCTCAAAAAGAAGTTTTTGTTCCTCGCTTTGGCGGTGTGGGTGCATGATATTGGTTGATGGTCAAATCCCGCTCTTTGGTCAGGCTAGAGTTGGCGATAAATGTTGTGACTACTTGCCTTTCATCTAGTGTGTCAGTTCAAAATTAGGGATAGCTATCTCAGATAACTGTTGAACAGTTTTGTGCGACTGTCTGAAAGCGTACCAAACCGGCTGTTTACAATTTCATTCTTTCATATATCTAAGTAATTTACTGAGAAGGCTGGAATGATCTTCATGTTCTGCCAGTTGTGATCTCAAAGTGCAGAGCAACTTGTAAATTAACACATAATCACCTAACATTTACGATGATTTAAACAAAACAAAATAGAAACAATAATAATAAAAGAAACTGAGCATCTGTCAACTATAAATTGTTCGACATAAAAAAACAAAACGTGTCTACATAATAAGTGTCATTATTAAAACGTTGACACATGTTCTTCTAGCTTATATTTTGTTGTTGACGTTTACTGAGAAAACAATACTGGCTAAGTTCAGATGACAATAATCTTTTTTGTTTTTTTCAAATAATGAAAATTTTAACTTGTTTATTAAAATTACGCCTCATTTCCAAATAATGAGTTAAATGGAATATTTTAGTCGAACGAAACTTGAATTATTTTATGTTTTTAAAGATACGTAAAATTTAGGGTGGCCCAAAATTAGCTTCCCTATTTTAAAGTTTAATAATTACATAACTAAGGAAATAGAACTACGTAGTTTGAACATCGTGTAGCCAACTCAAACTGTTTTTATTGACACATTTTTATATTTTGCTCTAGCGAGTAGTACTCAATACGTCGTGGTAGTGCATTGTGTAACTTTGTGCTTAACCACAAAGTAACTAAACACGATGTGTCGTTTGGCTTGTAGATACCACGTTAGTAACTGTGGTGCAGCGTCATTACAGGACAGGAAAGAAGCATGGGTTATGTTAAGGATATCGTATATCGCACACCAAAAGCAAATATCACGAAGCTAAAAATGAGGATAACGGACATCATTGCCACTGTAATCGTAGACATGTTGCAGCGAACGTAAACTGGAATCAAATTTAGACGTGCTAAGAGCCACTAATGGTATATACCACATGTTGAAGTTTACTAATTCGTTAATAAGTTAGTTAATTATTAACTTTTAAAATAGAAAATATAAGTTTGGACTACCCTGTATTAGCATTTCTACTGATCTCAAAAGTTTTAGACGATCAGAATAATAAGTGTTAAATCATCCCAGGTGGGCCCAGGTTTGAATTTCGCGCAAAGCAACATGAAGATCATCTGCGCTAGCCGTCTCTAATTTAGCAGTGTAAGACTAGAGGGAAGGTAGCTAGTCATCACCAATCACTGCCAACTGTTGGGTTATTCTTTTTACTAACGAATAGTGAGATTAACCGTCACATTATAACGTCCCTACGGCTGAAAGGGCGATCATGTTTGGTGGTATGCAGATGGATATATATATGGCTCATCTCTAAATATAGACACTTATATAGATTGGATAACGAATCGAGGCCTAGTAAATTGTGTTGGGTATAATTTAATGATTAGTGTTCCCTGGCTGCGTATAAGAAGGTCCGTATTGTACTGCTGAAACTGTTCCGTATTTTCAACTGTGGCTGTGTTATAAAATTGAATCTTAGTATTTGTTTTAAAATATTCATATAGGTGGGGGGTTTCTACTTACATGTTGACTGTCTTTTGTTTATTACTGTGAAATTAGAGACTGCTATACCTGAACCTTGAGGTTTCTGACTTGGGCGTTTCGTCCACGTGTTACATAAAGGTAAACATTCCCAACACCTTACAAAATTTTACTCGCTAGTAACTACGCTGTTATACTTGGTAAAGATGATGGTAAAAGGCCCATCATGAACAAGTGTGGGACACTTTGGTTGAAGAAAACAAAAAACTACCCAATCCTGCTTTTTTTAATTTGAACTGAAAATTTTTGACGTTTTTATTGGCTAAAAAGAAGACATTTCTCGCTGTGGTGACGCAATTCGTGATGACGAGAAACCCACTTACAGTAAAAGTGTATCTCACGACGACTGGTATGGGTATTAACACTTTTAGTAATGAAGCAGAGAAGAATGTTTTGACATTCCTAGGTCATCTTCAGGTTAACAAAACAAATGTGACCGTCACATTATAACGCCTCCATTGCTGAAAGGACGAGTATGTTTGGTATGACGAGGATTCTAACCCGTGACCCTCGGATTGCGGGTCGAGTGTCTTAACCACCTGGCCATGCCGGGCCCCATTTTTAGGAGTTACCGAATTGAATTTACTGTTAATATTCAACAAGTTATATTGTAGAAACACCCTTTAGGTCCTGTAGGACATGTTAAATTAATTAAAATTGAAATGTTTTGAAATGCAGAATAAATAAGAAATTATTTGTAAGCTTAGTGTTACAGCTTACAACCATTGGCATATCCTGATTGGTAGCTTTGATTTATAGAACTTGTTTATTTTGTGCTAGTGCCAGCATAAAAAAAAAGTATAGGGAATTATTCGTTACCTCAATCCCTTCGAAACCATAGCAACTGTTGTCAAGTGACTTGTTAGTACAGATGGCACCTCCTACGCTACCAAGTCTATCGTACCCCAGCCGGCCTGAAGAGCCCTAATGTTGGGTAAAAGTCACCTTTGGCGTTGGAAATAGCAGATACAGTGTTATTGGCATATCATTATACATTATTTTACCTTGTGTTGGAATTATTGGCATTTTAAATATTTCTAAAAATATTTATTATTTTTAGATATCTTTATTTAGAATGATGTATTATAATTTTAACAAATGTTTCCAACAGTGAGTTAGAGCCTCTGTGGAGTAAAATATTCAAATCCTTCATCCTGTAATATCAGCTCTTAATATAATGATAACATAAAATTCATTACCTCATGTATAAGTAACTTACAATGTGTGTTAACATACTATTGTAACGGTTCCTATTGTTGGGCATTTGTTTTTGATTATTATTTCGTAAAAATGATTCGATGCCCAATTTACCTAAAGTGAAAGTGTGTTAAGTCTTTGAATATAAGTTCAAGTTAGCCTAATTAACGTTCATTGGTAAGCCTAATTTTGCAGTAGATGCGAGTACAACGGTTACACTCACTTGGTTACTCTCTTGTTCATCAAAACGTTCGATGTGTGGCTTATTACTTTGTTGTAAAAAATTCAATAATTACAATAATGAAATAGCTGATCAAATGATTCAATCAATTAATATTGTACCAGTTCAGACTCAATGTAACTTAACCATAGACTCAAGAGCCACGATTTGTTTTGTTCTAACTCGCATTTAATACCACTCAATTTGTTTCTTAGACTTTCAAGAAAGTTCTAATGATTAAGCCATTTTAAATCTCCCTCTAGCCAAACAACAAT
This sequence comes from Tachypleus tridentatus, assembly GCF_004210375.1. NCBI lineage: Eukaryota > Metazoa > Arthropoda > Merostomata > Xiphosura > Limulidae > Tachypleus > Tachypleus tridentatus. Next base: position 117,755,256 of record NC_134831.1, read on the forward strand.
ACAAAGGTCTATAAATGTATAGATTAAAATTACTGCTTACGACCGGTGGCTTTGATTTGTCGCACCTATATATATAATGTGTGTGTGTGTATATATATATATATACTTGTATCACAGTAATAAAGTGTATAAAATATTCAAAATCATCACGAAAAATGCGTAACTAAAAATAAATTAGCATTTACTGTGTAAATAATACAAAATTAGCCCCACCTGGTATTTACTACCATAATTTTTATTGCAGTCATGAGTGGTATACTTCTAAGGTGTTTAACACATGTTGATAGGCTGACCCGTCTTCGCTGCACGACATACATTCATTCATTCACTTCTCCACGAATCCTGTCTGCTTTTTTGTTTGTTTGGAATTTCGCGCAAAGCTACACGAGGTCTATCTGCGCTAGCCGTCCCTAATTTAGCAGTGTAAGACTAGAGGGAAGGTGGCTAGTCATCACTACCCACCGCCAACTTTTGGGCTACTCTTTTATCAACGAATAGTGGGATTGACCGTCACTTCATAGAGCTCCCACGGCTGAAAGGGCGAGCATGTTTGGTGTGACAGGGATTCGAACCTGCGACTCTCAGATTACGAGTCGAGCGCCATAACCACTTCGCCATGCTGAACCAATCAGAACTCCCATGATTAAATATATTTGTTCTTGTAATGGATTAGAGTCAAATATTGATATCGACCAAAACTTTATTATTATTTTTTTAATACTCCTAAGGTTTACCACCGGTAAACGCGGTATCGCACAAAATACCACACTTGTTACAATAATACCAAGGCATCATCGCAGTTTCTAGTTCAGACAACAACAACAACAATACTTAAATCAATCAATCGCCACTACATTAACACTTTGTTTGTTTAGTTTGTTTGTTTTTTGAATTTTGCGCAAAGCTACACGAGGACTATCTGCGCTAGCCGTCCCTAATTTAGCAGTGTAAAACTAGAGGGAAGGCAGCTAGTCATCACCACCCACCGCCAACTCTTGGGCTACTCTTTTACCAACGAATAGTGGGATTGACTGTCATATTATAACGCCCCCACGGCTGAAAAGGCGAGCATATTTGGTGCAATGGGGATGCGAACCCGCGACACTCAGATTACGAGTCGCACACCTTAACCCACCTGGCCATGCTGGGCATTGTTTGTTTAGAATTAAGCACAAAGCTACATAATGGGCTATTTGTGCTCTGCCCACCACGGGTATCGAAAGCCGATTTTTAGCGGTGTAAGTCCGCAAACATTCCGCTGTGCCACACTGGGGAGCGCATTAACACTATTATTTGCTTTTTCTTTTCCCAGTCACATGACCGTTAAAGTATGTCAGTTGAGATTCGAAAACAAATAATTTTATGTTTAATTATAAAAGCTAACGTTTGTAAAACGTCAATTCTACTGATATTTTTTAGGAAGAAGTGCTGTTCATTTCTTGGACAGACATATTTACTGGTGATGGAGCTATCTTTGCTCACTCTCCACGTATTTATTCGTTCGATGGAAGAAACGTTCTGTCGGATAGCTCGTGGTAAGTCAAAACTTTTTAAAGCACATTTAGGGATTTAACCGAACTTTGATCTCTGAACTAAAAATATCGTTGTCACTGCATTTATTAACATAAATAATCTTCGACCTGGTTTCATTTAAAGTTCTAGAAAATATTATAACTTATTAAGATGTGGCACATTATACGTTACTGTATTTCCAGCCAAGTTAAAAATGGAAGTTTCCTATTACAGAGAAGCTGTAGGAGAACCAGAACATATGAACTACATGATGTTAAATAGTAAAAAATAAACTATTAGAGAATTTATGAAACCTGAACTTAGAATAATAATAGCAACCACACTTCAACTATTAATTATATAACAATATTCAGTAGCATCTATTCCAGCTGCTTGCGTACGATGTTAGAAGATATAACGATACAACTGAACAGTTTATGTAACGTGTAGATTATCACTGAGCTAATTTTTATGGTTCTTTTGTGTAGGCCACAGAAGTTTGTATGGCATGGCTCAAACACGTTTGGAGTTCGAGATGAGGAAAACTATTGTGATTCGTGGCACAGTAGCAGCTTGACGAATCAAGGGATGGCGAGTTCACTGTTGGAGAACCATCTCTTAGGACAAGAGATGTCTTCTTGTAACCATCTTTTCATCGTCCTTTGTGTGGAAACCATCAGTAGAAAGGAGAATGTGTATAGGCAGAAAAGGAGTTCCGATCCAGACGGAGAAGAACTGACGCTTGAAGAGTACGAACGGTTATTGGGAATTATTGACAGGGAAAGCTGATGGAAATACAGTTTAAATGTGTGAAACACAGAGATGTTACGTTTCATTATCGTAACTAATTAACGACAATGCAAACGTTCAAAATTGCTTGCACCTAGTGGTTGTAAGAGAAATGATAATAACAGTTTTAAACTAAACATGACGTTAATTAACCGCTGTCCAGTGTTACTTTGAACTCGGGATGGGTTTGAAACAAATTAAAAACCTATAAATAAACGTATCTTTTCTTTTCAAGTGGTAACCGCCTCTGTTATAAGCTCAAAAAGTGAACTAAGCAAAGATAGGAGTAAATTAGTTACATTAATACATAAAATCGTATCATGGGTTCTTAATTTAGTAAGAACTGACTTTCTCAATTATATTTACACTCTAGATGGCTCTTTACCATATTTTGTACTATGAACAACATTAAGTTGGGATGAATTTTCTTTAATTTATGTATATTTTTAATATGTTATGCTTATACTGTTTTAGGCCTCTTAGATTTGTTTAACATAACATTTCTTTGAACCAGGAAAACAATAAACACAGCAAAAAGCACGTGACGTTATCAGTAGATTTGGCAACTTTGAATAGAGCACAGAAAGTGGAACATTAGACACGTCTACGCAGAACCGAAAAATCGAGCTTTAGAGCTTTAATGACACGTCATTGCTCGGTTTATGTGACTTATAATTGAGAATAATAAAAATTACTGTTATTTTGTATTTCATCAAACCATGCTTTAAGTTAATATCTCTTGTTCCTGGTTTTATATATTTTTAGACAACCAAGAACATAAGTTTACGTTATTCAATTCGCAACTATAAACGCTAATATTTTCATTGTGTATAATTTTTGAGTAATTTTTGAAGAAATGTTTTTACTTTAAATCTCCCAGTTTCTTGAATGTTTATAATACCAGACTCTGTAAAACACGTGAAGGTAAAAATGTTTCAAAATATCTGCTTAAACTTTTTCTATCATTTCGAAAATTACTTTAAAGTTTTTTTTGTAATTTTGGATTCCCCATCTTATGATATTATTTTTTTGTCACTTGAGATTCGAACCATCTTGTTATGAATACATGTACGTTAGTTTGTTAGGTTTGTGAGAAGTAGTTTGATTTTATTTAGGTTTTTAGTTCTTTTCTTCTTTGCGCACGTAATGTTTGTTAACCTTCTTCATGTATAGAACATTTTATAACCTTCTTCACTTATAGAACGTTTTTTAACCTTCTTCATGTATAGAACATTCCTTAACCTTCTTCACTTATAGAACGTTTTTTAACCTTCTTCATGTATAGAACATTCCTTAACCTTCTTCAGTTATAGAACGTTTTTTAACCTTCTTCATGTATAGAACATTCCTTAACCTTCTTCAGTTATAGAACGTTTTTTAACCTTCTTCATGTATAGAACATTCCTTACCCTTTTTCAGTTATAGAACGTTTTTTAACCTTCTTCAGGTGTGGAACATTTTTAACTTTCTTCATGTATAGAACATTCCTTAACCTTCTTCAGTTATAGAACGTTTTTTTAACCTTCTTCAGGTGTGGAACATTTTTAACCTTCTTCAGGTATAGAACATTTTTAACTTCAGGTATAGAATATTTGTTAACCTTCATGGGTGCCCACTGAAATATTGTCGGGGGGTGTGCAAAACATGTATTTGTGGAATAATCTTTTAATATTTATGTCAATATATCATAAGAATATGTGTTTAAATACAGCCACAATATAGTATAAATATTAAGTTACGTTTATATCATAATACGTGTCTTTGTTGGGTTTTTTTCTAAAAATGTAAGGGTTAACAGATGCCCCCTGTTACTCCCTCCTGCCGGGGCTCATGTTAATCTCCTTCAGGTATGGAACATTGTTTTCTTAGGGTACATAATAATTGTATAATTTACAACTTTGTTACTAATTTTTTTTATGTCTTTAGTTTCTAGATTTTTTTCAATGATGCAATTTCCGTTTCCCATCCATAGTTATACAACTATAACTTCTCGTTCTAAGAACTGCAGTATATTCAGTATATTTGTTTTCGCTTACTTTAATCAAGTTAAAATCTAAATTAAAACTGATATAAAATGTTAAGAATGTGTAAACGTCTAAAACAGAACCTGAAGGATACATTCAAATAAAGTAGTTTTACTTTATAATAGTTCAAAACAGTCAGGATACATTCAAAGAAAGTAGTTTTACTTTACTATAGTTCAAACAGTCAGGATACATTCAAAGAAAGTAGTTTTACTTCATAATAGTTCAAAACAGTCAGGATACACTCAAAGAAAGTAGTTTTACTTCATAATAGTTCAAAACAGTCAGGATACACTCAAAGAAAGTAGTTTTACTTTATAATAGTTCAAAACAGTCAGGATACATTCAAAGAAAGTAGTTTTACTTTATTATAGTTCAAACAGTCAGGATACATTCAAAGAAAGTAGTTTTACTTCATAATAGTTCAAAACAGTCAGGATACACTCAAAGAAAGTAGTTTTACTTTATTATAATTCAAACAGTCAGAATACATTCAAAGAAAGTAGTTTTACTTTATTATAGTTCAAAACAGTCAGGATACACTCAAAGAAAGTAGTTTTACTTTATTATAGTTCAAAACAGTCAGGATACATTCAAAGAAAGTAGTTTTACTTTATTATAGTTCAAAACAGTCAGGATACATTCAAAGAAAGTAGTTTTACTTTATTATAGTTCAAAACAGTCAGAATCGTCACAATATCGCAAAGAAACTGCAAAAAAAGTAATAATACAAACCTGAACATGTACTCCATCTAATCACCAATGTAGTATAAATTTTATTTTGTGTTACTGAGCCTGAAAAAATAGTTCTTTATTACAGTTCTTAATATCCCTGTAAGTAATAGTTTGTTTTTTGAATTTCGCGCAAAGCTACATGAGGGCTATCTGCACTAGCCGTTCCTAATTTAGCAGTGTGAGACAAATCGTAGGTACTTAGTCATCATCACTCACCGTCAACTCTTGGGCTACTCTTTTACCAACGAATATGGAGATTGACCGTCACGTTATAACGTCTCCACGGTTGAAAGGGCGAACATATTTGGTGTGAGATGGATTCGAACCTGTGACTCTCAAATTATGAGTATAGCGTCTTAACCAACTGGCCATGCCGGGCCTTAAGTAATAGTGTATAATGCTTAAATGGACTTACTAATTGGACTTTTTTTTTTTTTAACAGTGAAATGGTAGAAAGTTTTGTACTAACATCCGTTGGTTTTCACTGCAACCTTAGTGATGAACACTTGTATTTGTTGCTATGGTTCATGTGTTTTGCTTACTTGTTTTGTACTAACATCCGTTGGTTTTCACTGCAACCTTAGTGATGAATACTTGTATTTGTTGCTGTGGTTTATGTGTTTTGCTTACTTGTTTTGTACTAACATCCGTTGGTTTTCACTGCAACCTTGGTGATGAACACTTGTATTTGTTGCTATGGTTTATGTGTTTTGCTTACTTGTTTTGTACTAACATCCGTTGGTTTTCACTGCAACCTTGGTGATGAATACTTGTATTTGTTGCTATGGTTTATGTGTTTTGCTTACTTGTTTTGTACTAACATCCGTTGGTTTTCACTGCAACCTTAGTGATGAACACTTGTATTTGTTGCTATGGTTCATGTGTTTTGCTTACTTGTTTTGTATTAACATCCGTTGGTTTTCACTGCAACCTTAGTGATGAACACTTGTATTTGTTGCTGTGGTTTATGTGTTTTGCTTACTTGTTTTGTACTAACATCCGTTGGTTTTCACTGCAACCTTAGTGATGAATACTTGTATTTGTTGCTGTGGTTCATGTGTTTTGCTTACTTGTTTTGTACTAACATCCGTTGGTTTTCACTGCAACCTTAGTGATGAATACTTGTATTTGTTGCTGTGGTTCATGTGTTTTGCTTACTTGTTTTGTACTAACATCCGTTGGTTTTCACTGCAACCTTAGTGATGAATACTTGTATTTGTTGCTGTGGTTCATGTGTTTTGCTTACTTGTTTTGTACTAACATCCGTTGGTTTTCACTGCAACCTTAGTGATGAACACTTGTATTTGTTGCTGTGGTTCATGTGTTTTGCTTACTTGTTTTGTACTAACATCCGTTGGTTTTCACTGCAACCTTAGTGATGAATACTTGTATTTGTTGATGTGGTTTATGTGTTTTGCTTACTTGTTTTGTACTAACATCCGTTGGTTTTCACTGCAACCTTAGTGATGAACACTTGTATTTGTTGCTGTGGTTTATGTGTTTTGCTTACTTGTTTTGTACTAACATCCGTTGGTTTTCACTGCAACCTTAGTGATGAACACTTGTATTTGTTGCTGTGGTTCATGTGTTTTGCTTACTTGTTTTGTACTAACATCCGTTGGTTTTCACTGCAACCTTAGTGATGAATACTTGTATTTGTTGCTGTGGTTCATGTGTTTTGCTTACTTGTTTTGTACTAACATCCGTTGGTTTTCACTGCAACCTTAGTGATGAACACTTGTATTTGTTGCTGTAGTTTATGTGTTTTGCTTACTTGTTTTGTACTAACATTCGTTGGTTTTCACTGCAACCTTAGTGATGAACACTTGTATTTGTTGCTATGGTTTATGTGTTTTGCTTACTTGTTTTGTACTAACATCCGTTGGTTTTCACTGCAACCTTAGTGATGAATACTTGTATTTGTTGCTATGGTTTATGTGTTTTGCTTACTTGTTTTGTACTAACATCCGTTGGTTTTCACTGCAACCTTAGTGATGAACACTTGTATTTGTTGCTGTGGTTCATGTGTTTTGCTTACTTGTTTTGTACTAACATCCGTTGGTTTTCACTGCAACCTTAGTGGTGAACACTTGTATTTGTTGCTGTGGTTCATGTGTTTTGCTTACTTGTTTTGTACTAACATCCGTTGGTTTTCACTGCAACCTTAGTGATGAATACTTGTATTTGTTGCTATGGTTTTTGTGTTTTGCTTACTTGTTTTGTACTAACATCCGTTGGTTTTCACTGCAACCTTAGTGATGAATACTTGTATTTGTTGCTGTGGTTTATGTGTTTTGCTTACTTGTTTTGTACTAACATCCGTTGGTTTTCACTGCAACCTTAGTGATGAATACTTGTATTTGTTGCTGTGGTTTATGTGTTTTGCTTACTTGTTTTGTATTAACATCCGTTGGTTTTCACTGCAACCTTAGTGATGAACACTTGTATTTGTTGCTGTGGTTTATGTGTTTTGCTTACTTGTTTTGTACTAACATCCGTTGGTTTTCACTGCAACCGTAGTGATGAATACTTGTATTTGTTGCTATGGTTTATGTGTTTTGCTTACTTGTTTTGTACTAACATCCGTTGGTTTTCACTGCAACCTTAGTGATGAATACTTGTATTTGTTGCTGTGGTTTATGTGTTTTGCTTACTTTCAGTGACTATTAATGCTTCTCAGCTACGATATTCTACTATTTTACGTTTTTATATTGTGTTATGGAGTTTACATTGTACGTGTTTTATTGAAAGTGTTTTCCAAATTTCTTGTAACTTGCATTATTTACGACACTCAAGTTTGTTTCTTCAGAATCCACACTTAAGAACCAGCAAGTTATTTGGAGAGATTTAATAGAACGGTTATATTTTCAAGATGTTCATGTGATGATTGAAATAAGAACTTGTTTTATGAAGACGCAGGCATTAGTTACCCCTTATTCAGTTTTAATGCATTTTGATAAGTCCATTTAAACTTCAGTATCAATGAACTATGACATTTGATTGGCCCCTTTAAACCCTATTATTGATGAACTATGACTTTTGATGGGTCCAATTAAACATTAGTATTAATGAACTATGACTTTTGATTAACCAATTTAAACATTAGGATTAATGAACTATGCCTTTTGATTGGCCCATTTAAACATTATTATTGAAGAACTATGACCTTTGATAGGCCCAGTAAATCATTAGCAATAGCTATGACTTTTGATTGGCCCATTTAATCATTAGTATTAATGAACACTGATATATGATTAATCCATTTAAACATTTCTTCACGAATAGAAAAGAGTAAACTCAGAAGAACGTCCTTAATTTTTAGTAAATTATTCTGTATTGGTTGTAATTAAGACTGTTTTTGAATTTATAATATAATTGTTTTATACATGGTTAACTGTATCGTGTTTCGAGGTATAAAATATAAATCACAGATAATTCTTGTCCGTAGCATGAAATATTGAAACTTTCTTGTTCGCAAGGTGAACTTGAGGGATTGACATTAGAACAACTTTACACTATTTATCAAATGTTCACATACATTTTGTTTGTAGATACAGATATATATGTGAAACTATATATTGTATCTGGAGGCCAAGTTAGTGAACTTTTTTATGCGCTAAATAAAATATATTTTTAACATGTTGACTTTACGAGTGAATTATCCGTTTTATTTTCATAATTGCAAGCTTTATTGTTGGTTTCTTTGGTTGATGGTTCGGCATGGTCAGGTGATTAGGGCGCTCGACTCTCAATCCGAGAGGCGCGGATTCGAATCCCCGTCACACCCAACATGCTCGCTCTTTCAGCCATGGGGGTGTTATAATGTGACGGTCAATTCCAATATTCGTTGGTAAAAGTATATCCTAAGAATCGACAGTGGGTGGTGATGACTAGCTGCCTTGTCTCTAGTCTTAAACTGCTAAATTAGGGACGTTTAGCGCAGATAGCCCTCGCGTAGCTTTGCGCGAAATTAAAAAGAAACAAACAAAAACAATATTTAGTTGTGAAACGCAAGGCTTCATAATTGGTTGTCTGTACAATGCTCACCCCAGATACCAAACGTTGAATTTCAGCATTATAAGCCCTTAAGGTTACCACTAAACCAAAGGCAGGAGAAATAGTAATAAAACAATAAATATTTTAACATAAGCAGAGATATCGAACGTGAATAGCTCTAAGAAGAAATTACAAACAGATAAATATCTACTGTAACAACAGAACGTACATTAACTCCTCAAGAGTTTTATTATTTTTAACCATATTAATTACGATAATATGTTTTTTGTTTCGTTCATTTGCAGTTAATTACAATGGGCTGTTTGTACTGTGCCCATCATGAGTATCGAAACCCAGTTTTTAGTGTTATAGGTCCCCAGATTTACCATTAAGCCACTAGAGGGCTATATAATTATGAAATAACAGTTTTCTCTTTGTTAGAATCACGTGATCACAATTGTAGTATTTGATTGGGCAAAATTGGGCTTAGTGTTTGACAGTTTTTTATCATGTTAATGTTACATTAGAACTTTCTTATAACGTATTACGTAAATGAGTTTGTAAATAGTTTTTATGATGTAGTTACTGTTTAGATTTAATGAACAGCGAGATATTTTAAGTACAAAGATGAAGTGAATGTTTGCGTTATGTAAAACTGTAACTGTATTGTCAATTTGTTGCTGATATAAAGTGTATTTCTATCAATTTATCTGCTTCGTGAAGTTCTGGGTTCACCATGCCTGATGGTTTGGCTAAACGACTCGTAATTGAGGGTCACGGACTTTAAGCCTTAGAGACGTTACAATGTGCTGTTTAATCCTACTATTCATTGATAATAAAGTAGCTCAAGAGTTGATGAAGGGCGGTGTTAACTAGCTGCTTTTTATCTAGTCTATAACTTCTAAATTACGAACGGTTAGCCAATATAACTCTCGAGTAGTTTTGCGCAAAACTCGAAAGTAAACAAACGTGAAGATTTAATTCAAAGCTATTTCTATATAGGAGCGAGCACGCTACATTTGAATTAGGTTTAGTTGCACTCAGACTAGGTGTTTAGCTACATTTAGATTAGGTTTAGTTATACTTGGACTAGGTGTTTAGCTACATTTAGATTAGGTTTAGTTACACTTGGACTAGGTGTTTAGCTACATTTATATTAGGTTTAGTTACACTTGGACTAAGTGTTTAGCTACATTTAGATTGGGTTTAGTTACACTTGGATTAAGTGTTTAGCTACATTTAGATTAGGTTTACTTATACTTGGACTAAGGTTTAGTTACACTTGGATTAAGTGTTTAGCTACATTTAGATTAGGTTTAGTTATACTTGGACTAAGTGTTTAGCTACATTTAGATTAGATTTAGTTACACTTGGATTAAGTGTTTAGCTACATTTAGATTAGGTTTAGTTATACTTGGACTAAGTGTTTAGCTACATTTAGATTAGGTTTAGTTATACTTGGACTAAGTGTTTAGCTACATTTAGATTAGGTTTAGTTACACTTGGATTAAGTGTTTAGCTACATTTAGATTAGGTTTAGTTATACTTGGACTAAGCGTTTAGCTACATTTAGATTAGGTTTAGTTACACTTGGATTAAGTGTTTAGCTACATTTAGATTAGGTTTAGTTATACTTGGACTAAGTGTTTAGCTACATTTAGATTAGATTTAGTTACACTTGGATCAAGTGTTTAGCTACATTTAGATTGGGTTTAGTTACACTTGGATTAAGTGTTTAGCTACATTTAGATTAGGTTTACTTATACTTGGACTAAGGTTTAGTTACACTTGGATTAAGTGTTTAGCTACATTTAGATTAGGTTTAGTTATACTTGGACTAAGTGTTTAGCTACATTTAGATTAGATTTAGTTACACTTGGATTAAGTGTTTAGCTACATTTAGATTAGGTTTAGTTACACTTGGACTAAGTGTTTAGCTACATTTAGATTAGGTTTAGTTATACTTGGACTAAGTGTTTAGCTACATTTAGATTAGGTTTAGTTACACTTGAATTAAGTGTTTAGCTACATTTAGATTAGGTTTAGTTACACTTGGATTAAGTGTTTAGCTACATTTAGATTAGGTTTAGTTATACTTAGACTAAGTGTTTAGCTACATTTAGATTAGGTTTAGTTATACTTAGACTAGGTGTTTAGCTACATTTGGATTAGGTTTATTTATCAAGAAAATGATCAAGTTTTCCTTTAATATATGTATATTAAAAACCTGTTGTTCTCCTGTTGAGTATGTAGTAAGTTTATGGACTAACAATGTAAAATTCCGGGTTGGATTCCTTGCGGTGGACAGGAATCTAAGAACCCATTGTGTAGATTTAAGCTGATAACAACATATGATACTTTAAGATGGATCCTGATGCGATAGGTTAATAAAGAATTTCAAAGCACATTGAAGATAAATACAGAAACGGATAACACAAGTATGTGACAGGGCCCGACACGGCCAGATGGTAAGGCGCTCGATTCGTAATCTGAAGGTCGCGGGTTCTAATCCTCGTCACAGCTGTGGGGGCGTTATAATGTGATGGTCAATTTTACTATTCGTTGGTAACAGAATAGCCCAAGAACTGGCGGTGCCTTCCTCTAGTTTTACACTGCTAAATTACGGACGGCTAGCGTAGATAGCCCTCGCGTAATTTTCCGTAAAATTCAAAACAAACAAACAATAAGTATGTATCAAAACAAAAACTGATGATGTCGAAAATTCGAAAGGATAATAGAATATATATAGAAACGAAAAAGATGAAAAAACATGGGACAAAAATGAGAAAGGGACGATTGAAATGACTGAGACGTAAGATAAGTATCATGATCTCCAACAACCACTTAAACCTACTAAGTTTGCAGGGTTTCAAGAAGTTACTGGTGCTGATATAAAAAAAAGGTTGTTAAAGTTAAATATTACAGTTTTAGATTAAAAAATTAGCACTGCTGTATTGACCAGTCATATCTGATAAAGTACAGTTTGTTTAAAATTAAGCACAAAGCTACACAATTGGCTATCTTTGCTCTGCCAACCACGGGTATTGAAATCCAGTTTTTAGCGGTGTGAGTCTGAAGACATACCTCTGTGCCACTGGGGGCAAAAGAGTACAGACCAGGTGAAATAATATTACATTTATAATGCCCACATTTTACTTCTTTCTTGATTAGGTTTAAGGAATATCATCCAGCAACAATAAACGTGTTTAAATCACATCATATCTGGATGTACAGGAAAACCTTGCAAATGCAATAATTTATGTGGTCAAATCATTGTCATGCAATTGGCTCATATCTTTTTTTTTTGCCTTTCGTTAAGGAAGCACAATAAGAAACGCACCAGAACCAGTTTTTCTTTTCTTCAAAGATTGATGAGCAGCGAAACAACCATCTGGTGGTCTGCTCCAAATGGTTACCTATAATGTTATGGGAAAAGTGGATTGTGCAGCAGTTTTTTTACTAACTCTCAAAACTGCATAACAAAAATCTACATCAAAACTACAGAAGGACGGAAAAAATTTCTCAGACCTTAATTAGTGCATTGGATAAAGAATTATATTATTTTAGCCAGGTTAGGCTTATAGACAACACCAATTAACTAGCAGATTTCACATTAAAACATTTTCAGACTGAGAAAAGTTAGGATAATTCATTGGAGATGAAGACTTCTTGATGTGTAGCTGGAATGCATCATTGGAAATGGAGACTTCTTGGTGTGTATCAGTGGTGCATCATTGGAGGTGGAGACGTTTTGATGTGTACCAGGAATGCATCATTGGAGATGGAAGCTTTTTGATGTGTAACAGGAATCCATCATTGGAGATGGAAGCTTTTTGATGTGTAACAGGAATCCATCATTGGAGATGGAAGCTTTTTGATATGTAACAGGAATGCATCATTGTAGATGGAGACTTCTTGATGTGTAACAGGAATGCGTCATTGGAGATGGAAGCTTCTTGATGTGTAGCAGGAATGCATCATTGTAGATGGAGACTTCTTGATGTGTAGCAGGAATGGATCATTGAAGGTGGAGACTTTTTGATGTGTTGCAGGGGTGCATCATTGGAGATGGATACTTCTTGATATGTAACAGGGGTGCATCATTGAAGATGTGAACTTCTTGGTGTGTATCAGTGGTGCACCATTGGAGATGGAGATTTTGACGTGTAGCAGGAATTCACCATTGGAGATAGAGACTTCTTGATGTGTAGCAGGAGTGCATCATTGGAGATGGAGACTTCTTGATGTGTAGCAAGCATGCATCATTGGAGATGGAAGCTTTTTGATGTGTAGCAGGAATGCATCATTGGAGATGGAAGCTTTTTGATGTGTAACAGGAATCCATCATTGGAGATGGAAGCTTTTTGATGTGTAGCAGGAATGCATCATTGAAGATGGAAGCTTCTTGATGTGTAGCAGGAGTGCATCATTGGAGATGGATACTACTTGATATGTAGCAAGTATGCATTATTGGAGATGGAGACGTTTTGATGTGTTGCAGGAGTGCATCATTGGAGATGGATACTTCTTGATGTGTAGCAGGAGTGCATCATTGGAGATGGAGACTTCTTGATGTGTAGGAAGAATGCATCATTGGAGATGGGGCCTTTTTGATGTATCTTAGGGGTACATCAAATGTTTTGAGAGATAGTTCTGAATTCATTCCAAAAGCGGTGGAATTATTGTAAGAATTAATAGTTATTGATTGAAAGAATTAGACGATTTCCTGGATGAGCTGCAACAAAAATTTCTGAAACCAGGTTTTGATTTCAATTGTGAAAATAGGGCATACTTCGATAGCTATGAATCACACCAAATACATTCATATTAAGATTATATTAAAGAAAGTAAAGTGAAGTATTCGTCGAATAATAATCTAATAACAAATACATCACAACGAGAAACTGAGACGAATGTAAATTATTCACAACCATAATGTTGTTGCTCTAAAATGGTTCTAACCAGATTGGCATAATATTTCCCTAATTAGTAGAATAGCACTAAGACTTACAATATAAGGTAGAAAAGCTGTTGCCACGAATGTTTACCGGTTTTGTCCACACTTACAATATGTATACATGTGAATATGTAGCCTGCTTGTTTCATAATGCATATAGTTTATCAACACATTTGCATTAAACACACTATATCTTTTTAAGGAAGATTTTTTATATCTGTAGCCCAAAAAATTCAAGGAAAGACATTGACACAACTCTTCATTTTGCAGTTAATGAAAGATATTTCAGGTTAACATGTTTGTTCTGCTTGTATTTATATACAGCAGGTGGTCTCCTTGAAAATGTTGTTAATTTGTTATATATTTTATTGAATAACATAAAAATGTGTAAAACTATATGTTTATAGAACACACTCGGTGAGATCTGTTCAAGTATGATATAAAATCACAATTTCAACACTGGATTTCGTAAAAACCTGAACTTTTCATGATTTTAGTTACCTATTCTCATAAATAATGTTGTACACCTGCTGTACTTTTTTAACATACAAAATGATCGAACAAGTTTCTCTTCAATAATCGAAGGTAAAAATGAAGCTTAAAATACACCAATCTGTTTCATAAGTTAATATTTAATCGGCGTTACCTTAGATTTCAGTACTAGTTCAAATCGATGTGACATGCTTTCAATGTGTTTGTATAGACATTCCTGAGTTATTGAATGTCAGCCTTTTTGTGCACTTCGAGACAATCATATTTTGTGTTTCGCTTCTGATCTTTCGTTCATCTGTTTAACTCACCCCATAAATTTTCAGCAGTATTGTATGCGTGTTTTTTTTTTGGATAGCTACATCAGACTACCTGTTGAGTCCACAGCAATCTTATTGATATCAAGTGATTGACCTGATCATTCCAGTTCTCTTATTTCTAAGATATCTTTTAAGGATTCCACAATTGTAAAGAAACTTGTTTGGTCATTTTGTATGCTAATTATAATAACAATATCTAATACACTACAGCAGGTGTACAACATTCTTTATGAGAATATGTAACTAAAATCATAAAAAGGTCAGGTAATTTTAATATTAGGATTTGAGATCATATTTGAACAGATCTCGCCGAGTGCGTTATAAAAATATATAGTTTTACACATTTTCATGTTATCCAATGAAACACAAAACAAATTAACAACATTTTCAAGGGGATCCCCTTTTTTGTTTTCTACCCCCTGTATACCTTTGATGTAAGTCCAAAAAGAGCAGAGATTTTATCACTGCGCCCTGGAATACTCCACTTGTAACATTACTCCAGTTTTGAGCTTCATAGCAACGAAACAGTTCCAATCTGTTAAAGTTCGATTCGTTGGGAGTTCAATCATGTATCAATAAATATACTTTATTTCTACACTCCATTTGGAGAATATAATTTATTTAATGGTCTAATATCTTCATCTAGTGAGAACTATCCATTTTTATCTTGCTAACTCTAAAGGTAGGCTTTGTCACTTTTGATGAGTTAATACAAAGTATCTGAACAGAGTCGATACATATTACTAATACATCAGTTAAGCTCTCCGAAGTACGTTGCTGAGAAAATGATGGCCTTTATGAATATAACCGACGAGATGGCTAACTTGTTGTTTGTTGTCCCATCAAATAATTTCTGAGACGATTTAATATGAGGTGTAATGTGTTTCTCAGAGTAAATTAATGTAATATTTACTATTCAAAAAATATTTATATTATGCCACAGATAATTGTTCGCGTTAAATGATGTTAAGTAACAATATAGATGACTTAATAAATGTACATGTGGTTTTGTATTTTCATGATAAATATATTTAAAAAAATTCTTCCCTCAAAATAACATTTCTTCTGGAACAGTGGTACAAACTCTAATAGACATCATTACCGATACTTTGTGTGACAGAGGTGTAATACTTTAATAATGAAGGAAAGCTGAAGGTTTTATGTTTGTGTCCTACTTATCCAACCAAAACTGTGTACGTGTGGTTTCTGGTCAGAGATTTTTTGTTTTGTTTTGTTTTTAATTTCGCGCAAAGCTACACGAAGGCTATGTGCGCTAGTCATTCTTAATTTAGCAGTGTAAAACTAGAGGAAAGGCAGCTAGTCTTTACCACCCACCGCCAACTCTTGGGCTACTTTTTTACCCACGAATAGTGGGATTGATCGTAAAATTATAACGTCCCCACGGCTGAAAGGGCGAGCATGTTTTGTGTGACGGAGATTCGAACCGACGATCCTCAGATTTTTAATATGAAAACAACAATAACTTATTATATATATATAATAATTATTTTAATTATTAAGATTGATGATTCAGTCCAATTGTAGTAACGACAACAAGTCATTTTTCCTTAACGTCTTACACACTACTTAGAACATCTATTCTGAACAGCTAGTGTTACTAAATTAAAGTACTTTATGATGTGAATATATTCGGAAGAACTGTTCTTAATGAATTATAACACCCTGTTTTATTATTTTTTGGTTCATCCTTATTTATTATTGGGTTTTACTTTTACAGGTATAGCTGCTTCCAAAAAAAAAAAAAAACCAACAAAAACAATATATTTCTACAATTGTTTATTTTATAACGCATCATTGATTTATTAACTCTGAGCAGTCTCGGATTATGTACTTAAGGATAACGATACATATATATATATACATATGTTAAATATTTATTTTATTTTTCACCAGAAGTAAAATTGAAAAGAAAATTTGTTACGTAGAGGCCTAATATATTCTCTGATTGGCCGGACCTTCTTACGTAGACTGTAGTTTCGCCTATTCAAGGCCACCAATACAGCTTGAGTCCGTAAACCAAAGAAATACTATTAGGCCTGCTGTTAGGTATAGCGAATGTAATAAGTTTCGCCTAATTAGGTCAGTAAAAGCTATGTATTTGTTTGAGTATAGTTTTATACAACAATAAATATCAAAGGGTTATAACAGATAGACCAGTGCATTCGTAAAATATAAGACTTGACGTAACTAGAAGTGATAAATACGCTTTTCAGCTTTATTCTCCATTTATAAAGTGTACAAACATTCATAATAATTACAAATTTGGCCAAAAATTGGAACCACGATACTTACACATCTCTGATTCTGATATAAATTTATTGAAAATAGTATTTATGATATACACAGGTTTGTTCTCTAATAATTATTTACGTTTGGTATGTCTTCTATTTCATTTATCTCTACACCAAATACCATCGATCGTTCACATGGTATCTCCATTATCCACAGCTACACCAAGTGGACTTGTCACCGAAAACAAAATACATTAAGACAACTTTTCCGTGGAACGTGGCCATATGGGCCAAATTTGGTCCACGAGATGTGGGCATGAACACAATTTCAAAAGTGGCACCCCTGTATCTCTATGAGGGATTCGTCTGCAAACCTTCCCCTAGACCCTAAATCACGTCTGAAGGACCATATTGAGACATTTTATCCTCTATTCCACATATAAAAAAAAAACCATCACCCTAAGTCCATCTGCCAAGTTTAATTTATCTAACTCCAAAAGTATATATGTAAAAACAGCTCGTTTGGGTTGAGAAAATTTTTTACGTAGAGGAGCGAACAATGTTTCGACCTTCTTCGGTCATTGTGAACCTGACGATGACCGAAGAAGGTCGAAACATTGTTCGCTCCTCTACGTAAAAAATTTTCTCAACCCAAACGAGCTGTTTTTACATATATATTTTTCTCTACAAGTGGGTTTTCTCGACATCATTAACTCCAAAATTGTCGTGGTAGCTTACGGTGAGGTTTGTTTGAAGTTGAGCACAAAGCAACACAATGGGCTATCTGTGCTCTGCCTACCAGGGGGATCAAAACCTGGATTTTAGCGTTGTAAGTTCGCAGACATACTACTGTGCCACTGAGGGACAATAGTTACGGACAAACAAACAACATAAATAAGTACTTGTTTACGATAAATCCACTTAAAAGTAAAAATGTGTCTCAAGACGGATGGTATAGGTATTAACACTTTTACCAAAATAAAGCAGAGTACAACGTTTCGGACCTTCTCAGATCATCTTCAAAATTACAAAGTCAACAGGTTAACTCAGCCGTCCTGATATACATAAACACTTACTTACATTAAATGTTTTTAGGCTTAACCTCACGTGTATCTTCCATAACTTAAGTCATAAGTACTGACATCGATACATTATTATCCATGTGATGATCTTTAGGAAAAGGATCAGTGAAATATTTTGAGACATATGTAATTTAAGCAGTGTTACAAATTAATTGGACTGGTTAATATAGCGCGGTATTTTTTAGTTAAAAACATAAATGTCTTTTCAATATTTAGAATAAACAAACAAATATTTCATCTGACAAGTTTGTCAATTTCTGGGAAATAAGTGTCATTTCACATTGTTTTTATAAGAATTCGAGTTAAACCTGTGATGAGTAAATGTAGTTGTACGAAGGTCTACATTATTTCAACTACTGTACAGGAACCTCGTATTTTACTTTAAACATAACTCGTTTAACCACATACTTATTAATAATAAAAACCATAAGCACAATACTGGGTAATAAAGATGTTTTAAAGTATTCACAGTAGTCAAAATCAATCAAATTAGATCATTGGCAATTTCATTTTAAATATCTTCAGAATTATGTAAACGAAAAAAATGGTTCTTGTACAAAAACTAACAACTGAGTTACTACTGGTTTTTATTTGAAAATTGTACAACGTGGAATAATAAACTTAATCAAAGTCGATTATAATATGCGTCTTAAAATGACAGTAAATTGTTTGTGGAGCAAAGCTACATTCGACTATATCCTGTGTTTATTGTGGGGAATCGAACCTTGGATTTTAGCTTTCTAAATATATAGACTTATTGCTGTCCTAGAGAAGGACTTTAGTTTTTGTGCTAATGCCTAGTAAGTGTTTGTAAAAACGATGTTGTGAAATGTTTGTCAGTTTAACCACACATTAAATCAAACATGAAAATGTCAAATTAGGCTTCGTAACAGAAACTTTGGGAAAATCTATTCATATTGTAAAGATGTAAACGTATTAAGTTAATCGTTCAATTCGAGCACAATGCTTTTCTTTGCGTGTTTGTTTATCATGTGAAAACCTACGAAATGGGCTAGGTGCGCTACGCTAACTAAGAGTATCGAAATCCAATTTTTAGCGTGTAACCATTCATCCAACCAGTACTACTATAATCGACTTCACGGTTTTAATAATGGTATTGTTGGTTTATCCCAACACTCATGCTAGTTTCACGGTTTAATAATGGTATATTGGTTCACCTCAATAGTAAAACTATGATTATCTTCACCGTTTTAATAATGGTATTGTTGGTTAACCTCAACAGTACAGCTTTAATCACCTCAATAGTAATGTTATGATTATCTTCACGGTTTTTCCCAATAATGGTAATGTTGGTTTCTTGGTTAACCTCAACAACAGTAATGTTATTTTAATCAGTTTAACGGTTTAAATAATGGTATTGTTGGTTCATTCCAACACTACTGCTATTAACAGTTTCAAGGTTTATATAATGGTATTGGTGGTTCCTCCAAACAGTACTGTTATAAACAGCTTCACGGTGCTAATCATGGTATTGTTGGTTCGCCCCAACAGTAAAACTATAACTAGCTTTACAATATTGATGATGGTACTGTTGGTTCTTCTCAATAGTAATGCTATAATCAGAATCACGGTTCTAAAAATGATACTGTTGGCTCACCACAACAGTAATGCTATTTTAACCTTCACGGTTTCAATAATGGTATTGTTGGTTCACTGAAACAGTAAAGTTATGATCAGCATGATGGCTTTAATAATGGTATTGTTGGTTCTTCCGAACAGTAATGCTACTAATAGTTTCACGATTTTAATAATGGTATTGTTGGTTCTTTCAAACACTAATGTTATGATCAGCTTCACGTTTCTAATAATGGTATTGTTGGTTTACCACAACAATAATGCTACGATCATCTTCACGGTGTTAATAATGGTATTCCTGGTTCTTCACGATAGTAGTGCTATTACTAGCTTCACAATTTTAATAAAATAAATAATTTTATTTAACAATAATTTTAAATATTCTTGCAATAGTTACGAACAAGCTCCTGATGTCGACTGAATATTGTTACAATGGTAACGAACAATCTCCTGATGTCGACTGAATATTGTTACTATGGTAACGAACAATCTCCTGATGTCGACTAGATATTGTTATAATGGTAACGAAAAATCTCCTGATGTCGACTGAATATTGTTACAATGGTAACGAACAATCTCCTGATGTCGACTGAATATTGTTACAATGGTAACGAACAATCTCCTGATGTCAACTAGATATTGTTACAATAGCAACGAACAATCTCCTGATGTCGATTGAATATTATTACAATGGTAACGAACAATCTCCTGATGTCGACTAGATATTGTTATAATGGTAACGAAAAATCTCCTGATGTCGACTGAATATTGTTACAATGGTAACGAACAATCTCCTGATATCGACTGAATATTGTTACAATGGTAACGAACAATCTCCTGATGTCGACTAGATATTGTTATAATGGTAACGAACAATCTCCTGATGTCAACTAGATATTGTTATAATGGTAACGAACAATATCCTGATGTCGATTGAATATTATTACAATGGTTACGAACAATCTCCTGATGTCGACTAGATATTGTTATAATGGTAACGAACAATATCCTGATGTCGACTGGATATGGTGACAAAGTGACGCTGATTGGTTAAGCCAGAAATCATGTTGTTTATTGTGCCTTTTGTGTGAAAAATCCTTCGAAAATGATAAAAATTCTGTGTACCAGAAGATTCTGACCAGTTTTTAAGATCTGATTAAATATTACATCGTTTCACACTGCGATAATGCAGAAATAGATAATTCGATAACAAAGTTTTAAAATTCGCAATGAACTAATAGTGATCTGTTTTCTCTTCATTCGGATCAAATTCATAAATTATTGGAGCTTAACGTTTATTTCGTTCATCCAGAACCAGATGTAGACGTAACTTCTTACCAGTGTTAGATATTTGATGTATTTACCAACATACAAATCAATATCTCTTAGAAAACAGCGACATTACTAATATTTCTAGAACATCAGTAACAGCGACAGTTTCAACTCATAGTATCTAAATAGGAAGCTTATGTCTACATAATAACGACATATCCTCAATGATACATAGTTTGGCACACGTGTAGCCAGCGCTTTCTAACGGAAAGTACGTGGAGTGAAGAAAGATAAACTGCAGAATCTCTTTAAAAAAACAATAAATAAATAAATAGTTTCATTAATACTCCATTGCAGATTAAAACAACTTTCTTTGTGAATCCACCGATTTAAAATTTAAGTTTTTTGCAGTCTCCTTTGTAATGAAATAGACAGAAACAAATTGAAAGTTATAACTCGAAATCGTGTTAAAAAAAAAAACACCGAGTGAAACGAACGAAACGCTAGTGCATCTTGAACTGTCATTACCTTCCCCCTATAAATACTTTTTTGTTTGTTTTTTGTAGTCCTGCCTCCTCTTTACGAGGAATATCAAAGCATTGATCCAAGAATGATTCCATTGTCTGGTATAAGTGAAAGGTGAAACGGGCAATGCTGTGATTTTCGTCTGGATAAATCTGAAAATAAAGATGTATGTTAATCACAGTTCGTTTAAAATAAGTTTTCAGGCGGTGGATAATGGATAATTGTATACAGATTAATGAGCTTTATCACCTAATTTGTGGTTGTTTAGAGTCCAGAGCCAGAGTTCTTAAGCACATCTTTATCAGGAATGATTACGATCTGATAGCCGTTCCTGATTCTGTCTTCAGACTCATTCAGTTAAAGAAACTTTTATCCTAGTTTTAAAACACTCTGAATACACTTCTCACCACACGGTAGGCGTGACATCAAGAAATATATGTTTACAAGTTGTAGTTCTTGGGTTCAAAACATGTTTTGGGTGTAAGGGTTGTCCGTGAAAATATTTCTTAGAGATGTAACTCAAAATGTCCGTCAACATATTTATTAGCGATGCAGTTTGTTTGTTTGTCGAAGTATTTATTAGGGATAGTTTGATCCATTTATCAGAACATGTAATGCAAATGTTTTTCTTTATGCTATGTTCAAAATTACAAAACATTATGGTGGTAAACAGGGTGGTTGGTAGCAGCAGATACTCTAATTCAAAACCATCTTTAATAATGCTTCATTGACAACCATTTTTTTTTATGCCATACTAACCAGGTTTAATGACCGCCGTCTTGCTTTGATGAAACTTGTCTATTGATATGTCTATCATTAAATTAGTTGTAATTTATGTTTAACATATCCTGTTCTACAGTGAAGTTGAAATGCGATTTGAAATTCAAATAATAGCAGTCATTAGGGTACGTGGTTGTGGAGATGCAGTATTGTATCAAATAATAGCAGTCATTAGGGTACGTGGTTGTGGAGATGCAGTATTGTAGATAAGAAATAAGTGAAGTTATTGTTTATTTATTGGTTAGCACACCGAGTTTCTAGACTTATCGCTTAGCCAATGGAGGCTAAATAAAATGGATAAACAAATATATATATATATACCAATAAAATACAATGAATACCAAGCACTCAAAATATATACACACACCAGTAAAATACAATGAATACCAAGTATTTAAAATATATACACACACCAGTAAAATACAATGAATACCAAGTACTCAAAATATATACACACACCAGTAAAATACAATGAATACCAAGTACTTAAAATATATACACACACCATTAAATACAATGAATACCAAGTACTTAAAATATACACACACACCAGTAAAATACAATGAATACCAAGTGCTTAAAATATATACACACACACCATTAAAATACAATGAATACCAAGTACTTAAAAAGGTAAACGGACATATTGTAGTAATAAACACACTAGACTTATCTAAGTACGATATGGAGACTAAAATGTAGTTTTATTGATTGTATTTTCTATCGGAAATGCGCGAGCACTCTCTATGTAGGGATGGCGTGAACTTCAGAATAAAGCAGTACAAAATTCATCTGAATTTTCTACATACCAGCAGGAGCTAAGTATGATTGTGTACCCGCATGGTCTCTCTGGCTATGTTGTATATGCTGGTTTTCAGCAATCAATAGTGTTCCAAAGTCAAAAACAAGCAAATAGCCAAAATCGAGAATCATTTCCGACACTTTTCTTCCAACAGGCCAGCACACACCTGCGGGGTGGTGGACAAAAGTGCCCCCCCCTCAAGAAAATGTTGTTAATTTGTTATATCTTTTATTGTATAACATCTGTCCAGATATGATTTCAAATCCTAATATTAAGACTAGCTTTCGTAAAAACCTGACCTTTTTATGATTTTAGTTACACATTCTCATAAAGAATGTTGTACACCTGCTGTAGTGTATTAGATATTGTTATTATAATTAGCATACAAAATGACCAAACAAGTTTCTTTACAATTGTGGAGTCCTTAAAAGATATCTTAGAAATAAGAGAACTGGAATGATCAGGTCAATCACTTGATATCAATATGATTGCTGTGGACTCAACAGGTAGTCTGATGTAGCTTTCCAAAAAAACACACACATACAATACTGCTGAAAATTTATGGGCTGAGTTAAACAGATGAACGAAAGATCAGAAGCGAAACACAAAATATGAATGTCTCAAAGTGCACAAAAAGGCTGACTTTCAATAACTCAGGAAAGTCTATACAAACACATTGAAAGCATATCACATCGATTTGAACCAGTACTGAAATCTAAGGTAACGCCGATTAAATATTAACTTATGAAACAGATTGGTGTTATTTTAAGTTTCATTTTTACGTTCGATTATTGAAGAGAAACTTGTTTGATCATTTTGTATGTTAATTGTAATAATAATATCTAATACACAGCAGAGAATACATGAGAATAGGTAACTAAAATCATGAAAAGTTCAGGTTTTTGCGAAGTCCAGTGTTGAAATTATGATTTTATATCATACTTGAGCAGATCTCACTGAATATGTTCTAAAAACACATAGTTTAACATATTTTATACTATTTAATAAAAATTATAACAAATTAACAATATTTTCAAGGGGGAGCCACTTTTTTGTCCATCCCCTGTAGTTCTAACAGTAACTAAAACGTTTCATAGAGCAAAAGAATATTCATAATCTTTGACTACCTATTTTATCATTATTCTATGCAAAATGTAAAAATAATACACTTCTAATGTAAACAATGTTATTACTCATTGAAATTGAAGTTAGATTTCTTACAGAAACTTGGTGTTCCTTTAAAAAGCACAAGTGTATCACCAAACAGGAATAACTAACCAATAAGAGATGAACATTAAATGTCTGTAACATGTGGAATACTCAATGATTTGTACATTATAAAATTAGTGTCTTTAGAGAGCCAGTTTCTATATTACGTATGAAGATAAATAATAAAAAATAATACATATAGATATTGTTAGAAGCTAGATATGAAGAGCTACACGTCAAAGTCGCTGTATCTTCAGTGTACATGCCGCTTTTCAGCTATCTAGAGCGTCTCAACAAAGCAGCAAATAGCCAAAACCAATATTTATTATTGTCATTCCTTAGCATCTTTCTTCAATAGGCCTAGTGCCTAAATAGTTGTAACGGTAACTACAATTTGTTTCATCATTTGATAGAAAAAAACAGTCATCACCGACTTGATTATTGTTTAATTAAAAAGTTATTAAGCTCTATAGTACACCGTATAAAGTAGTAACACACATACGTCATTTTATTTTTAAAAAGCGAACAAACAAGTAGAGTCAGATTATAATTAACACCAAATAAACAAGCTATGTAGGGCTGGCTACTAAACCAAACAAGACAAGGATGGAAGTGGACATATCACTTCATCTGCTAATGATCAGGCCGTCTCGATTTTACATGGAGAATAAAGTTCCAATATTACTGTGTTTTCCACTGGAAAAAAACAATAGAATTTCCAATCGTTAAACGTTACTATATTGTAAAATAATAATAAAAATATAATTTTAAAGTTAACTAAAGGAAATATTATAATGATTAAAAATGAGAGTTTATTCAAACATCAAACTTTCGATAGATAAAGTGAAAACTCAGTAAAGTAGGAATTTTATTATCTATGTAATGTCAAGACAGCTTAGCCTGCTATGTTGTCATTAGCCAATCAAGTGATATGTCCACTTTCATCACTGTCTTTAGTCAAGCTCAGTAGCCAAACTTATGAAGAGTTTTTTTATACAGCGATAAATGTTTTCCTAATATATATATATACAAACATCTCGGTTTGAAGATGCTACCAAACAAAAATATTTAAAATATGTTTATTTCGTGCTATAAAATATAAGATAAATTTAAAGATAATCGACTTACCTGCGTTTGAAATAGTACACCTGCATCAGTTAGAGCTTTAATCAAAATCATGGACTGTCGAAGGTGGACCTTGTCTGAGGACAATAATTATTTTTATTGGCAAAAATTTCTTTTATTATGATAAAATAAAGCCAGTAAAAATCAAAATAACAGTTTTTATTTGTTCGAAGTCAAAATCATGCGAAATTTAAACACAAATATATTTAAACATTTTATTATGTTCACACTGTTCTTCTTTCACGAATAAATTTGAACAATTGTTAAAAACCCGTAGCTATAATAACTGTTAAAATCGTTAAATACTGGCAAACGTAATTATTATAATACTGCTGCAGTTGTAAATTCAAGCTGTCCTATCGACACAAAAATTTATGCGCCAAAAATTTTGTTCATGTCGGTTCAAGGCTTTAAATTAGATGAAAGACAGTATTGAGAGTGACAACTATGGTGTATTAAAGAAACGTTATATTAAGATATTCGGTGATTATTTCGAATTAAGCACAAAACTTCGCAATGGGCTATCTGTGCTCTGTCAAGCACGGGTATAAAAACCTGGTTTCTAGCGGTGTGAGTAAACATTCCGCTGTGCCACTGAAGAGTTATTAAAATATATATATAAAACCACAATTTTTAAAACCCAAAACAAAACACATTAATATTAAACAAACTACGCTGCATTTTTAAAAAGATCCTAGAGAACAAGCTGCGATGTGTGGATTATAAAATGTACTCTAGGTTTTGGAGGTGACATCGGAAGTGGTACCCACACTGCGGTGTGGATACACCATCAGTCTTAACTTCCAATTCGCCAATCTCACATAAGAAATAGATACAATTAGACTAGAGATTATGAGAACGAGATGTGGGTGCTTAATCCCACAACGTCCCATATCTATGTCACCCTTCACTGTCTGCAGACAATTGTGGGAAGGTGACTGCTCTCTCAAGTTAAAATAAGAAAAAGACCAAAATAAAAATAAGGAAACATGGCACTACCATTTGATGGTAAGAAGAAATTTACCTTCAAGTTAGCATTCCAACTCCCAATATGGTAGAAACATTAGTTAACACATCATTGAACCATATCAGTATACTAAGTTTATTTTGACTGTCCTTCTTTTATAATAGCGACTCAAGGTGTACATCCGCATAAAATAGTACCAAGTTCTTAAATGACTTTATTTTTAACCAAAAATAATTATTAGTAATTTTTATTTCTATGTGTGTGTGTGTTTTTTTTATATCAAAGCCACATCGGGCTATCTGCTGAGCCCACCGAGGGAAATCGAATCCCTGATTTTAACGTTGTAAATCCGTAAACATACCGCTGTTCTAGTAGGGGTCTTTATTTCTCTGTAGTTAACTTATTGGTGGTTTGACCTACAACATTTTTCTTTTATCTCTTTCAACAACCACCACGCGTAATTTCCCGCACAGTTTTATAACAATGATAGATTAGCAGTTTTTTTACCGTCGGTCTAGAAGCCTTCCTAAGACGTCGAACAATATAGTATCAATCTTATTTTATAAATGATTCATGCAGTGGATTCATGCTTAACAAACAAAATTGAGAAAAGAACAAACTCATTAATTGAGAGTGATTCTTGTAGAGAAAATATTAGGAATAGTTTGGGTGGAGAGGACAACGTTTACAAAGACTTCCTGAAGACTAAAGAACTATGAGAGGACAACGTTTACAAAGACTTCCTGAAGACTAAAGAACTATGAGAGGACAACGTTTACAAAGACTTCCTGAAGACTAAAGAACTATGAGAGGACAACGTTTACAAAGACTTCTTAAAGACTAAAGAACTATGAGAGAACAACGTTTACAAAGACTTCCAGAAGACTAAAGAACTATGAGAGGACAACGTTTACAAAGACTTCTTGAAGACTAAAGAACTATGAGAGAACAACGTTTACAAAGACTTCCAGAAGACTAAAGAACTATGAGAGGACAACGTTTACAAAGACTTTTTGAAGACTAAAGAACTATGAGAGGACAACGTTCACAAAGACTTCTTGAAGACTAAAGAACTATGAGAGGACAACGTTTACAAAGACTTCCTGAAGACTAAAGAACTATGAGAGGACAACGTTTACAAAGACTTCCTAAAGAACTATGAGAGGACAACGTTTACAAAGACTTCCTGAAGACTAAAGAACTATGAGAGGACAACGTTTACAAAGACTTCCTGAACTATGAGAGGACAACGTTTACAAGAACTAAAGAACTATGAGAGGACAACGTTTACAAAGACTTCCTGAAGACTAAAGAACTATGAGAGGACAACGTTTACAAAGACTTCCTGAAGACTAAAGAACTATGAGAGGACAACGTTTACAAAGACTTCCTGAAGACTAAAGAACTATGCTTTCTACTTCTTTTATTGGTTCGCTAAGATTTTCTCTACAAATATAATTTCAACTAGGCAGTTGATCCTAATCTCATCTTTGTTTACGATGAAGCGCTTAGCCTTTGTTCCTATGGTGTCATGCTATGTAACATTCAGTTCTGTTATACTACGTGGTATTTACACTTTGTGTCTGTGATGCCATTTTGTTCATATGATGTAATGCAGTACTAAGTTTAATTTCTACGATCACATGGTAGTAATATTTAGTTTTCATATATTTAACTTAATTAATATGATATTGTTTTATAAGCTACTTAATATCAACCACGATGACCACATTACATTAAACATTATCCCATTGTATCTGCATGATTGAACCAGTTTGATACCTTACCATCACCGGTACCATGAACTAAGAGGAATTCTTTTCCTTTCAGATTGGCTGCTTTCTTCACTAAGTTCGACTTCTCATAAGCTAAGTAGTTTTCATCAGGCGCTGGGAACTGCATGTAACGTTCAGTGTACACGGAATCTGAAAATACGGAACAACATTAGTAGGTTTAGGCCTAAAACCAAACGAAACACATAACGTTCAGCGTACGTCTAATCTGAAAATACAGAACAACGTTAGTAGGTTTAGGCCTAAAACCAAACGAAACATATAACGTTCAGCGTACGTCTAATCTGAAAATACGGAACAACATTAGTAGGTTTAGGTCTAAAACCAAACGAAACATATAACGTTCAGCGTACGTCTAATCTGAAAATACAGAACAACGTTAGTAGGTTTAGGCCTAAAACCAAACGAAACACATAACGTTCAGCGTACGTCTAATCTGAAAATACAGAACAACGTTAGTAGGTTTAGGCCTAAAACCAAACGAAACACATAACGTTCAGCGTACGTCTAATCTGAAAATACAGAACTACGTTAGTAGGTTTAGGTCTAAAACGAAACCAAACACATAACGTTCAGTGTACATGGAATCTGACTGAAAATACAGAACATTAGTAAGTTTAGGTTTAAAACTAAACGTATAAATACACACACGACAGCGCCAACTAACTGTATGCTCTACTTCCAGCGCTTATGAAAAAAATATAATATTTGGCGAGTACCTCGTTTTTTTTTTATAATTTTTAGTACTTGTAACACTAAACAATTATTATTTATAGTCAACAGTGGCTAAATTTGTCATTGTCATAATTCTGAATCGACTCATAATTATTACACAACTTTAAACAGAAAGTTCTTTCGAAAACTTGAGATATACATAATTTGAAATCATCGAAAGTACATGATCAACATAATATTTTAATAAGAAAGGAAATCGGCGGATTTAATGTAAATATTCTGATAAATAAAAAACACACACACGATAATTCTGGTAGTATCAATAGGAAACGTGAACGATACTGCAGCCCTTGAAACGTTAAAATAAATCAAATTTATTAACGGGAACTGTGTACATACTATGTGCATTCATTTGAAGATTGATGAATTATCGAAATTATACAATAACGATCCCGAAAAGAACTAAAAACTATCTATCAGGATAAAGATATGCTGATTACAGTAATCGATTAGAGAGCACTGATTATCTCAAATGGAGTGAAAACGTTTGTATAAAAATATTAGCAATGGGAAAGATGTGAAAGGAAAAATGTATCACGTTGAATCCTAAAACAACCAACGTCGACAGCTGGCGGAAACAGCTTCTATAAGAACAAACATTATTCAATATATACCGACTATATCAACAGCATATAAGTTTGATTAGATATTTAGATAAACAGTAAATCACGCTTGAGCTGTTTAAAAGGTAAGGATAACAAGTCTGGATCTAGAAGGATTAACGATATTTTTAAACTAACAATTATTCAGCGTCAACTTGGCATGTGAGCTTGGTTAGGTATCTCTACTTGATCTCATACAGGTCCGATACATGTAGTTGTCTAAGAAACGAGAAGTAGCAGAAACCCTATTAATAATCAATAGATAACCTTTTTACTTGTATAACTTAGTGTTGGGTTGTGTTCAAATCATAAGAGAAACCATTCTAAGATATTGGAATGATACAAGGTGAGAAAGAGCCGAGGAAGTGGTCAGAAGACAAAATAGACTTTAATTATATTAGATAATTATTGTTCAGAACGTTACCATAATATCGCCAGCTAGTCACAGGCGACAGTGATATTCCACATTCGAAAACATCAGTGTCTGTGGCTAAGACCATCGCTGATGCATAACCCCCATAAGACCAGCCCCAGATGGCTATCTTTTCTGGATCAATAAATGGCAAGTCATTTATCAAGTATCTGGAAGAAAAGCATTAGTTAAAGATAATGAAGAACTATCAAATTGTTATCACAGATTAATCAAATGGAATGATCATAATATAATATTATTGTAGTTTAGATAACATTACGTTCTGTTTGCATGTTGCATTTCGCGAAAAGTCACTCGAGGGCTATCTACGCTAATTTTCCCCACACTGTAAAGTTACAGACAGGATAGAAGGCATAAAATCCCACACACGCTACCAACTCGTGGAGTACTATTTACTAATAAAAAAAATGTTCATTTTTGAATTTCGCGCAAAGCTATACAAGGGCTATCTGTACTCGCCTTCCATAATTTACCAGTGTAAGATTAGAGGGAAGGGAGCTAGTCATCACCACCCACCGCCAACTCTTTTACCAACGAATAGTGAGATTGACCGTCACATTATAACGATCCCACGGCTGAAAGGGCGAACATGTTTGATGTGACAGGAATTCGAACCCGCGATCCTCAGATTATGAATCGATTGCCTTAACCATCGCGCCATAATGGGTCAACAACAACAAAAAAGGGGATTAACCGTAATGTTATAACATTAACACGGTTGAAGGGAAAAGCATGATGAAAGCAAAATATTCCTTTTCACTCGAATTTTCAACTCATTTTGTCATTTTAACATATACGTTATTTTTATATTGTCAACGCCTTTTCAAAATGGCAAAGCACGATTACAATCAGTTTACTTGTTATACATTAGGATAAAACTTATTGTATTTATCGACACTGTATCTTGTACTTTATATCTAGGCTCTTTAGGATTATTTCATCGTGAAAATTATTGATGTAGCAAATGATTTATCCAGAGAGTTCTCGACTACTGTTGTTCTTGTTGAGTCCCAGCCAATCTGATAATCTTTGGATTGAGCGAAATGCGTCATCAGTAATGGATATGTTAAATACAGAGAGGTTGGAATACTGCTATAGTTTACATTGTCCCTGCTGAGGACAGTGTTATAAGAAAAGGAATTATAAAAATTACAATGAATTTGTATCTTATAATAAAATTTTACGACTATGTTCATAACCAACTGAAGATATATATCTACATATATCTACTTTTTTTAAACAAAACCAGAGCAACGTGTGTATTTCATTTATTAAAAAAACCATACCAATTTCAATACAAAGATTATTCAACACAATTTGTATTGTTTAAGTTTGTTTGTTTTTTGGAATTTCGCACAAAGCTACTCGAGGGCTATCTGTGCTAGTCGTCCCTAATTTAGCAGTGTAAGACTAGAGGGAAGGCAGCTAGTCATCACCACCCACCGCCAACTCTTGGGCTACTCTTTTACCTACGAATAGTGGGATTGACCGTAACATTATAACGCCCCCACGGCTGGGAGGGCGAGCATGTTTGGCGCGACGTGGGCGCGAACCCGCGACCGTCGGATTACGAGTCGCACGCCTTACGCGCTAGGCCATGGCAGGCCTGTGTTGTTTAAGACGAGTAGAACATTATCCTGGTAATGTTCAAGATCAGTTGTGTTGTTCGAAATTAGTGGAGCATTATCCTGATGTTGTTCACGACCACTTGTGTTGTTTAAGACTAGTGGAATATTATCCTGGTATTGTTAAAAATCATTTATGTTATTTAAGACTAGGAGAACGCTATCTTAGTATTGTTCAAGATCACTTGTGTTGCTTAAGACTAGTAGAATATTATCCTGGTATTGTTAAAAAATCACATGTGGTGTTTGAAACTAGTAGATCATTATTCTGGTTGTTCAAGATCACTTGTGTTGTTAAAGGAATTAGAACATCATTCTAGTTAACTTGTTTTAGCAACATTTGCTATACATTAGAAAATGTTTTGATAAACAAAGGAAAATCAGCAAAGATAAATTTATGTGTTTTCTTTTAGCAAAGCCACAAAGCCTGAGCTATCTGCTCAGCCCACCGAGGGGAATCGAACCCCTGATTTTAGCGTTGTAAATCCGGAGACATACCGCTGTACTAGCGGGGGGCTATAAATTTATGAAAAGGTTTAGTATATAAGTTCCTAAACATGCTGCTGCAAAGACACATGACTGGAAGGTATTGCTAAAAACACAATAAATAAATGGTCATTATTCTCAGTACCACTTGATTCGACTTCAAGACAACTACACTTGCTACTCTTTAAACATTTATTATCCAAAACTATAGTATTAAAATAATTCCTCCTAAAACAGATCTCAGTGAAATTATAAACGAAACTAATTACCCACTAACATATTCACTAAAACCATTAATGGACCCAATGAGTTTCTAACGTAGTTACTGTACTATAGGTCGAACCGGAATTTAACCCAGTAACTTCGTAACCAGAGTACTTAATTCTGGTTTCAACCACTGTACAACCCAATAACCTTACAATCAGGGTACTGTATTCCTCAGGATTCTATTGTCACTGAAAGTGTCCTTCTGGTTCATTGATAAATCTCCTTATTTATGATCCTAAAATGTGGGTTTCGAGACCCGTGGTAGGCACAGTAAACATAGTGCATTGTATAGCTTTGTGCTTAACAATAAACAAAAAATATAACTAAAAATGAATGTGAAATATATTCTAACTTATAAAGAAGCAGGTTCAAGATGTATTATTACTAAAGCAGATCCCCTACCAAAGTATATTAGTATAGGAGCATTACTGCAACCTAGTATCTAGCAACGTATGTTATAAGTGTAACAGTACTAAAACGTACTATCTATCAATATATACTCTTCAAAACAAGAAACGCAAAAGGACATTTTTGTTATTTTAAAGAGAAATATATGTAATAACGTTAAAAGCTCAGAGTATGTGATGTTACACGTGTTAAGACACTGACTGTAAGACCAAAATGACAATAAAAGTTGTGCACTTTGAAAACGGATGAAAACATCGGATTTTTCGCCAAAACGCATCCGTGTCCAATAAATTTGTTTGTGACATCTGCTGTTCTGCAAGTGCAACATGTGCAAAATCCCTATAAAAGTGACAGGTTCTCGGTTTCCATAGCTCAGTGTTAAGCCACCGACACGCAATACAATTACGCCAAGACTGACTGAAGCACAACGCAACAACACCATTGGTCGCTTGGAAGCAGGCGAATCTCGATCAGATGTTGCCAGAGCTGTGAATGTCCACCAAAGCACCATCACAAGGCTATGGAATCGTCACCAACAACATGGATCAACTCGTGACCGTCCACGATCTGGCAGACCTCGTATGACCACGCCCGCACAAGATCGCAACATCTGGTTGCGTCACCTTCGGGATAGGACCACCATTGCGACGTCTACTGCCTCAACCATACCAGGGCTGCGTAGGATTTCCGATCAGACCGTACGCAACCGTCTACGAGATTCTTAGGCCCAATGTGCAACCCATTATGATGAACGTCAACGACGTTTTTCAACATGACAACGCCCGTCCTCACACAGCCCGACTCACCACTGTCTTCTTGAGACACCACAACATCAACGTTCTTTCCTGGCTCTCCAGATCACCAGATTTAAACCCCATCGAACATCTTTGGGACGAGTTGGACCGACGTCTGCGACGGCGACAACCTCAACCGCAGACTCTACCTCAACTTGCAGCAGCTTTGCAGGTTGAGTGGACAGCCATTCTACAGGATGTGATTCGTCATCTCATCGCTTCCATGGGCAGGAGATACCAAGCAGTTATTGATGCTCACGGGGGGCATACTCGTTATTGACGTTAAACTTCATCTAGTGAGCGTGGACTTCGCCTTTGCAGACTTTGGATGTTCAGCAGTGAATGTAGAAAGTTTCACACATGTCATACAGAACTACCCGGAATAAACTTGTTAACAATGTGTCTCATATTTTGCCTTTTGCGTATCTTTTTTTGAAGAGTATATATTATGTTATCAGAAGAAGATTATCGAAACCTAGTATCTTCCAACGTATTATTAGTAGAACACTAACGCTAATCTGTATTAAGGGATGTTATACGATTAGTCTAACACTTACATGTTAGTGTACGCCAGTGCATATAATTAACTGATCACTACTGAAAATATGTATGTATTTAAAATACACGACTTTATGGTTATTACATATTTACCCAAACCAAATGTTCGTGGCTACAGAGAAATTGTTTTTATTCCTATTAGAATCCAGCCCGAAGCTGCCTTCGAACATTATACAGCTGGTTCGAACTTCTGTTATTACATACATACCACAGAGAAGACCGCAAGACGTGGAAAAATAACGAAGAAAAACTGTTCAAAATTGGTAAAACACACGTCTGTTTATTAGTTTGTTTTTTAATTTTGAATATTTGGCGTGACGAGAATTCGAATTCGCGACCTTCAGATTACAAGTCGAGCGCTTTAACCGCCTGGCAACTGGAGATATAATGATTCCCGCTGTTCATAGGCCTGAAACAACTTATTCTGATTGCCACTGGATTAACCAACAGGTGGCAGTATGGTCGACTCCATAACTTGATTAGTTTGTTTGTAGATAATCACAAAACTATAAGATGAGCTATCCGTGTTCTGCCCCCCCACGAGTATCGAAACCAGGATTTTAGGAGTATAAGTCCGAAGACACACCGCTGCGCTTGAATAAACTATCATTAAAAAGAGTATTACATACAAACCTAGCGACATCTATCTGATCTTCTATCTCAACACTTCCCAGGTTCTTATATATTTGATGTAGTATTTCATTACCACGGTTACCACTACCTCTTCCATCAATCATGGCGTAAATAAAGTTTTTCCGACTGGCCAGGTACGTTCCCCAGTGAATTTCGAATCGTTCAGTTACTAACTGATATCCTGGTCTTCCGTCGCTGTAATATCAAGAAAAAAGCCTTACTTTTTAAGTTATATTAAACCTATATGCGCATAAGGGTAACAGCAAACAAAAAAAACATTACGATTTATTCAATAGATTTATGTTAAAGTATTGAACAAAACCTTTGTGGTAAACGTTGATACGTGCGATTTTACAAATATTTAGATTAAGACTTCGTTAAAAGAGCTGTACGTTGTCAGAGAAGTTTTAATTTGCGGTTGTATGAATCCTGTAAAATAAATAACGTTTTAATTAGGCATGAAAAACGTACGAATAGATGATGTAACTTTAATAAGCTATACGAAAACAACATAAAGATAATGTAGCCCAAGTTTATGGTGTTCCAACAACAAATTATCTGAATATAAAAAGCACAAAAATCTGTACGTTTGTCTGTCTGTTATATAACTACCCCCAGGTTACTGGGTCAGTCTCAACCAATCTTTGAGGAATGATAGTTTGGAACAAGGGGCATGTTATTGTGGTTTATAACACCCGCTACTCCTATTATTGCTGTTATTTATCATTTATTATCTTTGGCGCAAATTAACGTTAAATAGATACATAGATGGCACCACGTCCGTACACCGTCTTGTTTGTAATTAAGTACAAATCTACGTAATATTCTATCTATGCGTGCCACAGTGGGGGTGGCTTACACCAAACTAAAACAAAAAGGGGTGTTAAGTTCATAACCCGGACAAAGGGCAGGTTCTTCACGTTGTAGTTTAGGGTTCCCAGTTTACATACTTTTGAAAACGATATGTTTCATAAAGGTACAGATAATTTCGTGAAATTCATTCGTTTAAAGCAAAATCTTAAGTTTTCAATGCGATTTGTGTTTATAACATCTGAGCAAAGTAAAACATCGTGAAATACGATTACAGGTTGTTGTATTAATTGTATGTACATCGCTTATAGATAATTTTATTCGTTTATAGTTAGCAACCATAAAGCTACACAATGGGCTATCTGTTCTCTGCACAGGGATGTTGAAGCCCGGTTTATAGCAGATCAAGTCCACAGACGTGTTGCTGTGCCACTGGAGGGTGTGGTCTTTTTATAGATAAAGAATGAAACGTTTTAAAAATTCAACAATTGTCCATAACAACTACTCGACTGGGATGATTCGATGGTGGTGGTTCACAGGGCTGTAACCAGGATTTCGATTCAAGGATATGCCTAAAAATACCCTCCCCGAAAAGAAAAAAATACTGACAGCCCCAGAACTCAGTTTGTCCCTACCCTCTCGCTCCCATCTTTCGTTGCCGAGACCGAGGAAATTTTGGAGAGGGGTTATCTCCAAACTTCCATTGTTTATAGTCCTTAAGATTCATGTCCGAAGTTACTTTATGTCTATCGTCTCGACCTCTCATCATAAACCCAAACTACTATAATTAATAGCAATCTGTAAGCTAAGTCAGTGATACTAGCTTTATGACAGTCAAATATGACATCCAAATGGCGTAGTTTGAATGTTTCAGAATTAAGCTATGCTGACCGTAAGAACGTCGTAATATCGATAAGACTGGACATTTGGTTTTAAATGAAATATCTGAAAAACAAAGCTAAGACACCTTATGTTCTTGAAAATCAATCCTATATTAATGTTCTGCGAAGATGTGTAGCCTTTAATCATATGCTAGATTTGTATATACACGCATAGAACAAGACAAAAACATAAAAATTCTAAAAGCAGATAAAGGTAACGCTATAGTCATAATGAACACGAATGAATACATCCAAAAAATGAATAACATCCTATCAGACACGAACAAATTTAAACCTATACACACAAATCCAACAAAGACACACGAGACGCAACTGAACAAGTTACTACTACAAATGAAAAAAGCCAACACAATTTCACAAACACTTTATTCCTACCTACGTAAAACCGACTCACGCACACCACAAATATACGGCATCCCCAAACCTCATAAACCAGATTGTCCATTACGACCAATAATGTCCACATATGAATCGTTTAATTACAACCTTGGTAAATACATAGCATGGGCATTCTCCAAATATGTAACATCAGCCAGCTCATTTATCAAAGACTCTTTTAATTTCAAGTCTAATCTAAATCAACTTAATCATAAAGCCTTAATGGCCAGTTTCGATGTTATATCCCTCTTTACAGAAGTTCCAACCACCGAAGCCTGCAAGATAGCCTTAGAACTCTATATCCGAGACCCTAACCCAACTATAGAAATTCCCAGTAACCAGTTAGCAACCCTCATAGAATTCACCACGATAAAGACAAACTTCATGTTCAACAACCAAAACTATATACAAACAAACGGCCTAAGCATGGGCAACCCAGTATCACCAGTTCTAGCCAATATTTTTATGACACAAGTTGAAACACAAGCAATTAACACAGCATTACATCCACCACTATACTGGTATAGATATGTAGATGACACGGTTGCGGGATTCAAATCTACAGAACACATACTTAATTTTTTCAATCACATTAACTCTATACATCCCAACATCAACTTCACATGTGAACGTGAAGAAAACAATCAAATATCATTTCTTAACCTCAAAATTACAAGAACTGATACACAATTTCAAACAGAAATCCACCGAAAAATCACCCATACTGGACTATACATTCCTTGGGACTCAGCACATGAAACAAAACAAAAACTCAACATACTAAGAAACCAAATAAACACAGCCATAAAACTATGCTCACCAGATAAAATTAACGATGAATTAGACAAAATAAAACAATACTTCACCAACATCAATAGGTTTCCTCCACAAACCGTGGAAGGCATTATACGCACGCACCTGGACGGAAAGCAGGATCAACCAACTAAAGTGGGTACAGCTCACGAATCGGAGGACCACGAAGCCATATGCTGCTGTATACCATATATTCCCGACATCAGCAAACAAATAACCAACATTTGGCAAAAATTAGTAACAAAATATGACATTCCAATTAATACCAAATTTATTCAAAAACCCGGCACAAAACTGAGGTCTATACTATGTAAAAACTACACTGACAAACACCACACCAACATTATTTATAAAATACAATGTGATAACTGCCACGACTTCTATATTGGAGAAACAAGTAGAAAAATGGAAACCAGATTCAAAGAACATAAAAAGTCACCTTCACACGTTTTCGAACACTGCAAGTCAAATAAACACAACATAACCATAGAAAACACTCAAATACTAAATAAAGAAACAAACATAAACAAACGTAAAATTAAAGAAGCCTTACTTATACAACAACTTAAACCCAAAATAAACCAATATAAAGGAACGCCTTTATACCTATATTAATATAATAAATAAAATTATATATTCAAACATCTAATACCGCCCTCTACATTTCGACACACAGGGAATATATGGTATACAGCAGTATATGGTTTCGTGGTTTTTTGATTCGTGAGCTGTATTTGCTTTGGTTGGTTGATTTTGCTTTCTGTCTAGGTGTGTGCGTGTAGTGTTTTCTACGGTTTGTGGAGGAAGCTTGTTGATGTTGGTGAAGTATTGTTTTATTTTGTCTAATTAACGATGAATTAGACAAAATAAAACAATGCTTCACCAACATCAATGGGTTTCCTCCACAAACCGTAGAAAACATTGTGCGCACACACCTGGACAGAAGGCAAAATCAACCAACTAAAGTAAATACAGCTCACGAATCAAAACATTTCGACACACAGTTACACAACCCCTTTCAAACATGTGGTCAGCTTCCGGTCAGTTACCTCTTTCTTTGTGAACCTGACGATGACCGAAGAAGGTCGAAACGTTGTTCGCTCTTCTATGTAAAGTGTTTTCTCAGCCCAAACGAGCCGTTTTTGCATATAAATTTCTCAACAAGTGGGTTTCTCGTCATCACTGATTATTGTTTCATCGCGGCGACTGTACGAGAAGTGTAAGTTTTTGTGTTTTTCTCAGTGTATTTGTACTTACCTGTTACCTGTTACCATTATGTCTGAACTAGCATACCGTACACCACTATTAACAGTACACGCACACACGATCGTTAAGAAACTAAGGAATTTAAACCAACGAATTATTAATAGAAGAAATGACATTTATTTTATTCAACAATGTAGAAAAGAACAACTAACCCCTAATTTTGTAAAGGTAAAACTTTCAAAAATTTTAATACATACACAAACATTATTCAAAATTTACAGAAAAAACTACTGAAAGCCATGTTGAACACAAAATATAAAGAACTACATGACTTACAAAAAACAAAAATGAATCTAGACCATCAACTGGCATGCTGCATTAAACCAGAGATTTACGGACTTATACAACGAAACATAAACCAAATCAATACCAAAACGACAGAGACAAAAGATCTGCCACAACAAAAACTAGAAAAACTAAGATGCAAACAACAGAAAAGACACCAAAACGACAAACCGTTGACTAACCTCATAATTAACAGATCCGACCGTCAATTAAACACAGACGAGATACATCTACTCAACAAAGGACTCAACTTCGCTATAGCACCTAGGCACATTCCAACCATAGAAATCAAAACATGTTTAGAAGACCTAGCCAGGAGACTTGTGATACTTTCTACAGAGAACAAAACAAGGAAACAACCAAAACAACCAACAGAAGAAGACAACTTAGATAATTTTATTGACATCCAACAGCCAACCTTCCCAGGTAAAATTACAAATTTATATTTTCCAGAAACACCTAAAAACAACATCTTAAACGATTTTTTCAAAGAATTTTCTCACAAAACCATCAACATAATTTCACAAAACAGAAAACTGAAAAACAACCTTACAAAATAGACATTAATTGCATAAAAACCTAAAACAAGACAAAAACATAAAAATTCTAAAAGCAGATAAAGGTAACGCTATAGTCATAATGAACACGAATGAATACATCCAAAAAATGAATAACATCCTATCAGACACGAACAAATTTAAACCTATACACACAAATCCAACAAAGACACACGAGACGCAACTGAACAAGTTACTACTACAAATGAAAAAAAGCCAACACAATTTCACAAACACTTTATTCCTACCTACGTAAAACCGACTCACGCACACCACAAATATACGGCATCCCCAAACCTCATAAACCAGATTGTCCATTACGACCAATAATGTCCACATATGAATCGTTTAATTACAACCTTGGTAAATACATAGCATGGGCATTCTCCAAATATGTAACATCAGCCAGCTCATTTATCAAAGACTCTTTTAATTTCAAGTCTAATCTAAATCAACTTAATCATAAAGCCTTAATGGCCAGTTTCGATGTTATATCCCTCTTTACAGAAGTTCCAACCACCGAAGCCTGCAAGATAGCCTTAGAACTCTATATCCGAGACCCTAACCCAACTATAGAAATTCCCAGTAACCAGTTAGCAACCCTCATAGAATTCACCACGATAAAGACAAACTTCATGTTCAACAACCAAAACTATATACAAACAAACGGCCTAAGCATGGGCAACCCAGTATCACCAGTTCTAGCCAATATTTTTATGACACAAGTTGAAACACAAGCAATTAACACAGCATTACATCCACCACTATACTGGTATAGATATGTAGATGACACGGTTGCGGGATTCAAATCTACAGAACACATACTTAATTTTTTCAATCACATTAACTCTATACATCCCAACATCAACTTCACATGTGAACGTGAAGAAAACAATCAAATATCATTTCTTAACCTCAAAATTACAAGAACTGATACACAATTTCAAACAGAAATCCACCGAAAAATCACCCATACTGGACTATACATTCCTTGGGACTCAGCACATGAAACAAAACAAAAACTCAACATACTAAGAAACCAAATAAACACAGCCATAAAACTATGCTCACCAGATAAAATTAACGATGAATTAGACAAAATAAAACAATACTTCACCAACATCAATAGGTTTCCTCCACAAACCGTGGAAGGCATTATACGCACACACCTGGACGGAAAGCAGGATCAACCAACTAAAGTAGGTACAGCTCACGAATCAAAAGACCACGAAACCATATACTGCTGTATACCATATATTCCCGACATCAGCAAACAAATAACCAACATTTGGCAAAAATTAGTAACAAAATATGACATTCCAAT
Organism: Tachypleus tridentatus; assembly: GCF_004210375.1. Classification (NCBI taxonomy): domain Eukaryota; kingdom Metazoa; phylum Arthropoda; class Merostomata; order Xiphosura; family Limulidae; genus Tachypleus; species Tachypleus tridentatus. The sequence continues at coordinate 117,796,357 of NC_134831.1, forward strand.
TAATACCAAATTTATTCAAAACCCGGCACAAAACTGAGGTCTATACTATGTAAAAACTACACTGACAAACACCACACCAACATTATTTATAAAATACAATGTGATAACTGCCACGACTTCTATATTGGAGAAACAAGTAGAAAAATGGAAACCAGATTCAAAGAACATAAAAAGTCACCTTCACACGTTTTCGAACACTGCAAGTCAAATAAACACAACATAACCATAGAAAACACTCAAATACTAAATAAAGAAACAAACATAAACAAACGTAAAATTAAAGAAGCCTTACTTATACAACAACTTAAACCCAAAATAAACCAATATAAAGGAACGCCTTTATACCTATATTAATATAATAAATAAAATTATATATTCAAACATCTAATACCGCCCTCTACATTTCGACACACAGGGAATATATGGTATACAGCAGTATATGGTTTCGTGGTTTTTTGATTCGTGAGCTGTATTTGCTTTGGTTGGTTGATTTTGCTTTCTGTCTAGGTGTGTGCGTGTAGTGTTTTCTACGGTTTGTGGAGGAAGCTTGTTGATGTTGGTGAAGTATTGTTTTATTTTGTCTAATTAACGATGAATTAGACAAAATAAAACAATGCTTCACCAACATCAATGGGTTTCCTCCACAAACCGTAGAAAACATTGTGCGCACACACCTGGACAGAAGGCAAAATCAACCAACTAAAGTAAATACAGCTCACGAATCAAAAAATTTCGACACACAGTTACACAACCCCTTTCAAACATGTGGTCAGCTTCCGGTCAGTTACCTCTTTCTTTGTGAACCTGACGATGACCGAAGAAGGTCGAAACGTTGTTCGCTCTTCTATGTAAAGTGTTTTCTCAGCCCAAACGAGCCGTTTTTGCATATAAATTTGGTTTATTATGTTTAATTTTTGAAACTTATCTTTTTATTATATACATAATACATATAAAATACGTTTTATTATCACGTGATCAAACTTAATTTTTTCATTCGACTGTGCTTTAATAAATCTCGTATTTGAATTTTTTAACCTCATCAATAGTGATTAATAAAACATTTTCACAAAATAAAAATAGAGGCCGCTGATATCGTATTTTGTTACCAAGTGGTTTGGTTTCAATGGTTTTGAATTTTGCGCAAAGCTACGTGAGGGATATCTGCGTAAGCAGTCCCTAATTTAGCAATGTAAGACTAGAGGGAAGGCAGCTAGTCATCACCACCTACCGTCAACTCTTGGGCTACTTTTTACCAACGAATAATGGGATTGACTGTGATGTTATAACGTCCTTACGGGTGAAAGGGCGAGCATGTTTGGTGTGACGGAGGTTCGAACTCGCGACCCTTAGATTACGTGTCTAGTGCCTTAACCACCCGGGTTACTTAGTGAGCAACGTTTCCTGAGTTATTCTCCAAAACAACACTGATGCACGATTAGTCTTACCTTTAACACTCCTACGAAAAGTGGCCTAATAGGCTCCAGGGCAACTTGAAAGGTTATTAATATTAGGCAATTTCATTTAAATACAAATTTATTAGCCTAATATTAATGACCTTTCAAGTTGCTCTGGAGCCTATTAGGCCCCACTTTTCGTAGGAGTGTTAATATTATACAGACGAGCAACACATTCCTCTGTATGTAAGTCGAATTCGTATACATTATAAAACACTAGATGACTCAGTAATTCTAAAGAAAATACAGTATAACACATCCGATAGTTACTAAATTTGTTTACAAGCTTTCAATTTTATTGTTAAAGACTAGAACACCTACCTACCTAATTGTAACGGAACTACAGATAAACAACAATGAACATTTTGTACAAATCAGGTCATTATTGGCTTGAGGTTTTAAAGAGTTTTCTCAAACATTTTAACTTGGACAGATCACAAAAATATAATATTCAAGAAAACAGAATTCGTTTTTTGTTTTTACTTACACAAGTACGATCATCGGATATCGAGTGATTTCGTTATCTTCTAAACCTGGCGGTAGAAGAAGGCGGACATTTGCTTCTAGAAACGAACCATTAATTAGATACAATGAAACGAGAAGTTTTCATTTTAACACCTGAAACTCCTGCAAAGAAAATCATTGTTATAGACATTTATTTCTTAGAAATAATGAAAGGACTTGGTTAATATATGTCTGCCTAAACGGTAAATATCATGTAATAGTTACATCTGTGCTGAATTATGAGAAAAACTTAGATAATGGTATTTGTAATGGATCTCTAATTTATTATAGCCAAATAATGTTTCTAATTTAAACTGTTGTCAGATAAAACGAACTTTATTCTTATGTTGGGAATTTTGTGTGAATAGACTGCAATTCTTGTCGTTGGTTTCTGTAAACTTTCTTGAATAATTCACTTGGATTTAGAAACATTAAAAATATTCAAAATAATGTATCCCTGAGATGTTTCCCTCAAATTGTTGCGTGTTAGACTCAAGCCTTGAAAACAGACTGGTTAATATACTCCTGGATTGACTTACACAGTTATTAGGTTAAATGGGTTGAAACTAGAGAATGGTGATCAGCGCTACATCGCGACTCGAACCTTGTACATTCCGATATCCCAACTGTTTGGACACGCCTGGGTCGTTGTAAAATTAATTTGTTCAACACACACACACACAAAGAAACATATCTTGATTCAATTATTTCGGCTTAAAACTATCAAAACAGTTTATTATTTATAGGGAATTTTGTACCAAGTATTCGGGATATATCTTCAATATATCAACTAATGTAATAACCCTAAAATATAATGTCGTTCACTTTAAAATTTACTTACTAAATCCTCCCTTAATGGGCACATGAAATGTTCGGACTTGCGGCAGCGCCCTCTTCTGGTATAACTCTTTTAAGGCGTCGTTGGAATCCAGAAGAGAAACTGAAAACGTGAAATTCAAAATACCAATCTCAAAGAAAATATACTTAATATGTGTGTCGCACACAATATCTGCAGACGACACAATTAAAAACAACAACAAAGAACACAAGCGAAAAAGTGTTTCCTGTTCTAACACTACTGGAAATGCGGTTTTCTTTTCTATTCACTGAGTATACTAAACCATAATATAAGGAATCGTGCGTTTACAATCTAACAAACATAAAACTTGTATCATTGTTTGTATTTGTGACCAGCTAACCCTAACCTCTATCAGAGTTATGGCAAGATCTGGGATCGGGGTAGCCCAAGAAGTGTCCTTATCTATACGGTGTTGCCTCCCATCCCCTACTAAAGGGGGTCTGAAACGCTCTCGAAACGTCATACAGTATTAATGGTGCCTACGAGTGTGTTTCAAGGAACGCCGCGACTACATCTGGCATTGGCTTTTATTTGTCTTATTTCTTTCGGCATCTTGGATGCGCCATGTTTGAAACTGAGTTCACACACCACTCACAAGTCAAAGGGACCAAAGTAAGCACACGATACCAAGACTGGATATTTCACGGATCATCTTGGGGTACCTGTAAAAGTAACTGAGAACAATGGAGGAGCCCGTAGACTGGGGCCTCACGGATAAAGATGATATCAGCCCATAAAATAAACAATGTATAGCCCTCTAGCGGTTCAGCAATAATAAGTCAAGAGGCTTATAACGCTAAAAATCGGGTTTCAATACTCGTTGTCGCTAGATAGTTCATTCTGTAGTTCTGCGCTTAGCAACAAGCAAAGAACAAATGTGTCAAGTTTCATAAAATTACTTTGTCAAGTTGTTGAAATTTACTCTCACTTTTAAAGACCTGTCCTTCACAAGTGACAACAAAAAATATCAAATTTCTTCAGAAGTTAACAGTTTGCAGCATGATGAAAATGGTGAACATTCAGCATAAAAACAGGAATGTTAGACTCCATCTTAACATAAAAACAGGAATGTTAGACTCCATCTTAACATAAAAACAGGAATGTTAGACCCCATCTTAACATAAAAACAGGAATGTTAGACTCCATCTTAACATAGCTGCATCATAATATCACCATTGACAAGTGTTCTACTGACAGAAGGATTCTGGATTATCTCAGTTTTGTGATTCATAATTGGGTTAGATGCAGCACCAAAAGAAATAACTTCGCTCTTGCCGAGTCATGCTCCAAATAAAATCAACTGACTTGTACTAAAGTTAAATACACACACAATATTCTTCAAATTCATCAGACAAATGCACAAACGGTGTTCTCAGAAACAAACGACGTCAGAGAAAAAAAAAAACGCCGATTTCTGAGCAAACATTCTTCAAACAGATAACATTTAAGACCTTGCAAGTTATTTATTCAAATTATTATGAATTATAAAAATATACGAATGTATTCGATACCTATCGATAAAGAAAAGTTTAAATCATAAAGTGCTGTCGTTTGTTTGTTATATCACTGTGCCACTTTGGATGGGGGGGGGCGTGTCAGTGCTTTTCATATTTTGTGTAGTCTCAAAGATGTTGAGTTTTCATGTTTTGTAAAACATGGGGTGGAAATATAACACATTATTACCAACTATTTCTGTGTTGCTAAGCTCAAAGCTACACAGTGGGACTATCTATGCTCTGCCCACCACGAGTATCGAAACCGATTTTTTAGCGTTATGAGTCTACAGATTTGCCGCCGTTACTCCAGGGGACTACTTTATCACTTTTGTATATATCACCCGGTATGACTACGGTAAGTTTACGGATTTAAAACGCTAAAATTCGGGGTTTGATTTGCCGCGTTTTGCTTTAAAACAAACAAATAAACAAAGCAACGGGACCTATTAAAGTAGATATAATATTAATATAGCGTTTCGACCTACTACGAACGAATTTTTCCTATTTTAATTATTTTGCAAATATTTTTTTAATTCCAATAAATTTCAACCAGTTTTTCTAAATGGGTTAATATTTTTCCACTAAGCGGTAAGCCTGGGGGTCTATAAAGGTGAAATTTAGGATTTGATCCCGACAATGAAGATAGGGTCGATAGCCCACTGTGTAACTTTGCGCTAAATCAAACGATTAAAAGTTAAATAAAAAAAATATATGTACCTAATTTGTTTCCATCAACAGTCCTAAGTTCTATCCTAGGGATCCCTGGACCTAAACATTCCAAAATATAAAACTTGTTATCAGGACTGAAGGTAGCGCTGTTGAACAAGCACTCATCTCCAAGACCACACGTCATACATTCTTCTGAAAGAGGATTGGATGAGGTTAGGTCTGTAATACTCATCAGATGTCGCTGTTCCGACTTATTCTTCAAAGTACTCATATAATATCTGCAAGTAATCAAACACAGAGAACTGTAGTGATTAAACGACTACACTGGAGACTTTCGAGTGTAAAATCTGTTTTCTAACGAATGTAAACTGCTTGTAAAGTGGTAATACGTTCTCTACTTGTTAATATGTTTACAATGTCCAATAGAGCTTCATTTTTTACTTTATTTTAGGTCTAGCTTGGCCTGGTTGTTACGGAAACCGACTCTCAATCAGCAGATCGCAGGCTCCAGTCCTGTCATCGAACATGCTCGTGGAGGCATTGTAATGTAACTGTGAATCCCACTTTTTGTTGACAAAGGAGTAGCCCAAGAGTTGGTAATAGGTGGTGTTGACTAGCTGCCTTCCCTCTGGTCTATCGCCACTAAATTAAGGATGATCAGCGCAGACAGTCCTCGAATAGCTAAACGCAAACTTAAAAAAGCAAAAGATATGGTTTATAATTAAATCTGTCACTGCTAATCACCGGGTGGAATAGCACACAAAACATAATCTTCTGTACCGTACTATCACACATAAATCTGTTGCTTAAGGGTCTCATCCATCGTTTAATTTATCATAACAGAAGATATGGTTCTTTTAATCGTGTCTATGAATGCTTTGCCCCCCGCTAGTCCAGCGGTATGTCTCCGGATTTACAACGCTAAAATCAGGGCTTTGATTTCCCTCGGTGGGCTGAGAAATTGTTCTCTAAGTTGGGGGTTGTGCGGTAGGCTAACAACCTACTCACTTAAAAACCAGCCTGTTCAAGAAACCGCAGCGTATGCGGCCCTATGTTACTTACGGAATTTAGTGGTATTATTATTATTATTATGAATGCTTTAGATAAAATAACTGTTCTAATTAAAATGTAATACCATAACCAACATCCTATATTCATGTAAAATAATTAAGTGTGTGTGTGTGTATGTCACATCGAACTACTTGTTGTGTCAACCGGAGGGAACAGAACCGCTGATTTTAGAATTGTACATCCGTTAGACAGTTCAGTGCTGTCTAACCGGATAACCGATGTAATTCAGAGAAAGGCGTAAAGATAAAAACAATCAAAACCAAGTTTTATGTTTTATCAAACCATCAGGAAATCATATTTCAGTAAGGTTTCTTATGTCTTAAACAAAGCTCATGGGTTCATAAACCACAGCCTCTGTCTGTTAGCCCATAAAATAAAAGTTAAGTTCCCAACGCTTTCATCGGAATAAGTTTTTTTTGTTGTTTAGTGAAAATTAAACCAATTCCACAATTTCTTGAGAGAAAGTAAAACAAAATAGGACTTCGTTAGAATTATTTTCTCTTTTTCTTTTTCTATTTAAAAAAAATCCATTTTAAAACAAACAATCAAATTAGAGTAAATTAATTCAGTCCTTTTTCACTAGATGGCAAAAAAAAAGACCTTGGCCACGAGTAAATTCTGTTCAATACGTGGAAATGAAAAACAAATGAATCTGGATATATTTAAAGAACGTGATCATAAATAGATACGTATAAATTGTAGACAATATTTTCACGACAAGAATCACTCAACATAAAGTTTTCGTGGTCACACAAGTTCTCGAGTTTGTTAGGAATGTTGTACTGAAAAACTTAATTTAAAAGTATGCGGTCCTGTTTCCATGTGTTGTGCTTCGAATTGTCTTTTTAGTTACAACACTGAATTTACATTTATATAAGATTTGAAGGACACCTAACTATGATGTCACAGGTCTGGTTTGTTTTGTTTCTGACATGTTTAGTAAACAAATTGGTTCTCGTTTCTAGGCGATAGTCTTATTTGATTTTCTATTACAAAACAAGTGATTGTTTTAAAATGAAGTTGTTGTGAAAGGAACATTAAGGGACCTTTAAATGAAAAGATATGGAGATTCAAATTTCTTATTTAACTCATCGAGATATATATATATATATATAACTGAACGTTATTGAACTTTACCTCGAAATTGTTGGTTTTTTAGACGGAAAGCTACAAAGTAAGCTGAATCGAACCTCGGATTTTAGCGTTGTAAGTTTCGAATTGATAATGTTTAGATAAAAAATACAACTAGTACTTTCTATTACACTATGCAACACAAATTTTGTTCCTGGATAGTATGTTATTTTTTAACTGTTTATGTTGTAAAAGTACAGAAAATGGTCATTATTCCCTTCAAACTTTGCTTTTGTGACCTGGATAATGTAATTTAAAAACTAACCTATTTTCTGTGTTAAAACGGAAAAATTTGCACATTTTCACTTACATAAGGTCTGAATAAAATAACATATGAATCAAGATTTACATGTATTTATACTAAAGTTATACAAAAATGTTTAGAAGTGAATAGTTTTCGACTGTAATGTAAATCACTTTCAAGTATCATCCCCCAAATATAGTCTCCCATCATGTTTTCGTTGTTCGCTCCCAGGTCACAAAAGCAAAGTTTGAAGAGAAAAATAGGTCTTTTCCATTTATTTTAGGCATAAACAACTGGGAAATAACACTTTCTGTCCAGGAACAAGAAAAAGTAAAAGTTGTGTTACATTGTGTTATCAGATGCTTCTTGCTTTATTTATTTATTGTTACTGATGTAAAATCTCACCATAAGTGTTTGCTTTTCATTTGGAATGACCACAGTGACCAACGATTACATCATTTGATATTTAACCACGATCCTAGTGACGTATCTCGCAGTGGCGGATTTAAGGTTGTGTGGATTCGGGGCCTAATAATTTACATCTCGTGTAATTTTACATATAATACAATTATCAATGGGCCCCATAGGCTGAAACTCGTCCAGGTCGGCTAAGTACACCACTGGTAACTCTAGGAGGTAATCACATTATCTTTAACAAATTTTGTTGTCAGTTGTAAAGCTACTTAGTGAGCTACATATATTATACACGAAGTCTATTTACGATAGACGTCCCTAATTTAGCTGTGTAAGACTTGAGGGAAGATAGATAGTCATCACCACCTTCCGCCAACTCCTGGGCTATTCATTTACCAAAGAATAGGGAGATGGACCGTTACATTATAACGCCCCCACGGGGCAAGCATGGGTGGTGTGACGAGGATTCGAACCCACGACCCTCAGATTACGAGTCGAGCGCCCTAACCACTTGGCCATGCCGGGCTTATATATATATATATATATATATTTGTACAAAACACATTAAAAGCTTTTCAACGGTTTTAAAAAGGTCTAATGATAGGTCGCAGAATAACATTATAAGTATATTTATTCATAGTAATGAGTACGGTAGACTTAGCCTTAACTACACTATAGCAAAGAACGTACACAACGTACAGTGTTAATTTTTTTCTTTATCCAATATATGCTGTATTTAATACAGGCTTAACTAATGTTAGGCCTAAAACAAGTGGACTTTTGAGATTTTAGTTTCTGCGATTAGCATTAATACAATATTAAATAATTGGTAGAAAACAATGCAGTTCTCATTGTTATTCCCAACATGTAATTACATTTTCATTCAATCCAGGAATATTTAACTAAAATAAAATGATTTACTCTTATGGAACACACACGTCATTGTACGCTTATTTAAAAAACATAAAAGTTCTAATTATTTCAGTAAATTTTAAAATGCGCGTTCTTATATTTTTATAATTTTAGTACAGTAAGCCGCTTCAAATCACAGACTTCACGACTTTTACAAAGGTTTCCATGATCACGTGATACATTATATTAAGCCTCGCTCTGAAAGGTTAATAAAAGCTATTCCTCTAACCTCCTTCCAGCAGGTTTGTCAGAAAAGGACTTGTTGAATGTAAGGAGTTAATTATTGTGCTATCAGTACAGAACAGCTTGAGAATCAAAACTAAAGTGAAAAACATAAATATGATGTGGCATATGTAAATATAAAAATAAGTTTTGTTTCTCAGCATTCCATATCAAGTGACCATATGTTGGTCAGTAATATGTAAGTCTCTACACATATATATTAATATCACCACCACACAGCGCAAGTTAGGTAGTAACGTTGGAGATAGCTAGTTATCACTTATTCCTGTCCTTCGTTACTGTTGTATGTGTTGTAAAACGATCTGAGGAGCAACATCAGCACGAGATAGGTGGCGCCCTCTTCAGGCTGCTTCCTCAGAAGCACTCGACGTTTCTTGCATAAAATATAACACGTGAAGAAACGATTTCAGTATTGCATTTAGTCTGAGAAGCAAACCGTTAGACCAAGTTTTGATGCAAACAAAAAAAATAATACGCAAACAATAATACGTTGATGGAATATTTATCCTAGGTATTGATGTGTCACGCTTAAATTAAGTGTTAAGTGATTAATAGCAGTACGCAGAAGGGACGATAGAAATAACTTTAATTACTCGTTGCTAAGACAGGAAAAAAACAGGCGTGGTGAACCATCAAATAAGACATCAATTACTAAGAAACGTGTGATCTAAGAATTACCATATCAAAGTTAAGCCCAAAATTAAAATTGTTCATATGATAAACCGATACCCCTTTGAAAAAACGAATTTATTCGTAAGCAAATTCAATTTCAGTCATGACAGATCGAACTATTAAAAAAAAGACACATAGAAACTTGTTAAAAGCTACATAAATCTTACATTTTATGTGAATCCTGGCGGTGAGCCAATATTCGGATGACGTCATACTCTCCTCTGGTGACGGTTCTTTTTATCTTTTCCTAAAAAAAAGCAGAAAAAATTGAACTAATTTGAAGTGTTTCTACATTAGATAATTTGGAATATATTGTCACAACGCACGTCTATAGATATATAGCGCGTGTGCGTAATGCATTTTATTTAGTAATAACCGTATACGACTCCCACTGTTTCAATGCAAAGCCTGAGGGTTTGCTGTGTTTCTATACCTGCCAAGGGCACAACACGGGTAGTCTATTGTAGGCTTAACAACAAGCAAAGAAACAGAAAAGCAGCCATTCTATCGTAACTAAAGTATTCTGTTTCTAAGTAAAAAAAAACATTTTTTGTTCCACGGGGAGGTCGTTTTGATAAAATATGCTATTTCACAATTTACATAAATCAATTTTACATAGCCCCCCCTCCCCCCGAGACGACTCAATGGGCTTATAACACTAAAATACAGATTTGATATCAGCGGTGGGCAGAACACAGATAACTCTTTGTATACGTCTGAACTTATTAACTAATAAACTACGATTGTACATTATACATCCTGTTCTAATGACCTACGACCGTGTAGCGTATGAAGGGGTTTTGACGGATTATTAAATATAATCATTATTGTATGAACAAACATCACTCAGGACTTTATGACATCGTAATCATGTGTAGGAAAAATATGATCTAATGACTTAGTCTATAATGATAAAGATCAACCTAAAACTGTACCAAAACATAATGAACAACCTAGAATTATACAAAATATAATGGTCAACCTAGAACTGTACCAAAACATAACGAACAACCTAGAATTATACAAAATATAATCGTCAACCTAGAACTATACCAAAACATAATGAACAACTTAGAATTATACAAAATATAATAGTCAACCTAAAACTATACCAAAACATAACGAACAACCTAGAACTGTACCAAAACATAACGAACAACCTAGAATTATACAAAATATAATAGTCAACCTAAAACAACCAAAACATAACGAACAACCTAGAATTATACAAAATATAATAGTCAACCTAAAACAACCAAAACATAATGAACAACCTAGAATTATACAAAATATAATAGTCAACCTAAAATTATACCAAAACATAACGAACAACCTAAAATCATACAAAATATAATAGTCAACCTAGAACTGTACCAAAACATAATGAACAACCTAGAATTATACAAAATATAATAGTCAACATAGAACTGTACCAAAACATAATGAACAACCTAGAATTATACAAAATATAATAGTCAACCTAAAACTGTTACAAAACATAACGAACAACCTAGAATTATACAAAATATAATAGTCAACCTGGAACTGTACCAAAACATAATGAACAACCTAGAATTATACAAAATATAATAGTCAACCTAAAACAACCAAAACATAATGAACAACCTAGAATTATACAAAATATAATAGTCAACCTAGAACTGTACCAAAACATAATGAACAACCTAGAATTATACAAAATATAATAGTCAACCTAGAACTGTACCAAAACATAATGAACAACCTAGAATTATACAAAATATAATAGTCAACCTAGAACTGTACCAAAACATAACGAACAACCTAGAATTATACAAAATATAATAGTCAACCTGGAACTGTACCAAAACATAATGAACAACCTGAAATTATACAAAATATAATGGTCAACCTAAAACAACCAAAACATAATGAACAACCTAGAATTATACAAAATATAATAGTCAACCTAGAACTGTACCAAAACATAATGAACAACCTAGAATTATACAAAATATAATAGTCAACCTAAAACTGTTACAAAACATAATGAACAACCTAGAATTATACAAAATATAATGGTCAACCTAAAACTGTTACAAAACATAATGAACAACCTAGAATTATACAAAATATAATAGTCAACATAGAACTGTACCAAAACATAAGGAACAACCAAGAATTATACAAAATATAATTGTCAACCAAAAACTGTACGAAAACATAATGAACAGCCTAAAATTATACAAAACATAATGGTCAACCTAGAACTACACAAAACATAATGAACAACCTAGAATTATACAAAATATAATGGTCAATCTAAAAGTACACAAAATATAACGGGTCAGTGTAGAACCATATGAAACAACACAATGGATCAACCTATAATATGGAAAACATAATGACCAATCTAAAACCATAGAAAACATAATAATCATCCCAGAACTATTAAGCTAGTAAGAGGTCAGTCTAAAACCATACAAATAATTAACCTGGAACAATTAAAATAATAATAGGTCAGCCTAGAACCATACAAATATTCAACCTGTAACTCTTAAAATAACAATAGATCAGCCTAAAATCATGCAAAACAGAAGAAAAGTAAATTGAATGGCGCTATTTAGGGTAACACAGAATTTCTGAAGTTTTACGAATAGTTCATATTTCCAATTCAAGCACACTAATTCACTTTCCTTTTAAAATAAAATGGTATCTCTTCGTGCACACAAAAAATAAGTTGTAATATTTTATATCTGAATACAGAAAGTTTATAAAATGTAAAGACCCCTCTTAGCAAAAAAAACGACCCAAATTTAGGAGAAAAAAATGGCAGAACTGAAAAAAAAACAAAACTGAATGGATGCACCAGACTATGTAACTGTTATTATCCAATAATAACCTGTAAAATGTCTTGTTAGGAACATAAACACAGAAAGAAAGGAGATTGTGGTGTTAGTAGATGTTGGTTACCTTCGGATTCATGCTTCAATAAAGTAACTCATATTAACTGGAAGTGAAAAAGTGACACTTAAAGTGTTGAAAGGAGAATATTGAGAAAGACAAAAGTCCTGAGAGGTCGAAACAGAATTATATTAGAAGAAAGTAAGGTTATGATATTGATTCTGGAGAATATGGAAACGCTGAAACCTCTTAAACCATTACTGCTATATACAGCTATATCTTTTCCAATGCTTCATGGAGTTCACATCTGAAGAAAAAAAAAAAGATTCTATTTAGTAAAGTCAAGTAGTTTATTTCTTCCAATCAGCGTCTTCTGGATATAATATTTCAAAACTTGTCGAGACGCCTAGAGGTGTCAGTTTTTCGTGATTTAAAACATTTAGGTGACTTGCATAGACCACTAACGTATGATATTAAATTCGTACTTAACGAATACGATTAGGTAAACCCTATAGGGTTAACCCTATTCCTCAACATATGATGCCCACCAAACACATTTAATACAAAAGACATTCTGAGCCGAATGGTGTGATCGAAAATGACAAACAGATTGACTTATCTGGTAAGAAACACTAGGTTTAGTGACACTTTGAAAACCTGGGTGCCAGAGACAAGTATTAAACCTTACACACAGTGATGTTATCATGCTCTAAGTGTCTGTAAACAGACGAAGAAAATTAAAATCAAACTCTTAACATTGAAACACTACTACTGTCTGAGATGTGACTCCTGAGGATGACGTTAACACTAAAACACTACTACTATCTGAGATGTGACTCTTGAGGATGACGTTAACACTAAAACACTACTACTATCTGAGATGTGACTCCTGAGGATGACGTTAACACTAAAACACTACTACTATCTGAGATGTGACTCCTGAGGATGACGTTAACACTAAAACACTACTACTATCTGAGATGTGACTCCTGAGGATGACGTTAACACTAAAACACTACTACTATCTGAGATGTGACTCCTGTGGATGACGTTAACACTAAAACACTACTACTATCTGAGATGTGACTTAACACTAAAACACTACTACTATCTGAGATGTGACTCCTGAGGATGACGTTAACACTAAAACACTACTACTATCTGAGATGTGACTCCTGAGGATGACGTTAACACTAAAACACTACTACTATCTGAGATGTGACTCCTGAGGATGACGTTAACACTAAAACACTACTACTATCTGAGATGTGACTTAACACTAAAACACTACTACTATCTGAGATGTGACTTAACACTAAAACACTACTACTATCTGAGATGTGACTCCTGAGGATGACGTTAACACTAAAACACTACTACTATCTGAGATGTGACTCCTGAGGATGACGTTAACACTAAAACACTACTATTATCTGAGATGTGACTCCTGAGGATGACGTTAACACTAAAACACTACTACTATCTGAGATGTGACTCCTGAGGATGACGTATCCCTTATCCAAATACCGTTCTTTATGCAATTTACAGAACTATTTCCACTTACACCTACCTTACTGATATGATGATATATAGTTTATATAAACAGTTTACGACGTGTCTGTTAGAATAGGATTTGCTTTGAAACTTCATGACAGCATATGATTGGAAGTGTTACCTACAACTAAGATTAACAGTAATATCTGTGGGGTCTACATGACAGTAAAGAGTGAGCGTTATTTAAACAAAGTTTTAGCCGCGAAGTAAAGTCTAGGGACCATATCTTTGATCAACTTATCTATTTGAATTTTCCAACGTTCCCTTTAGAAGACGTTAAATGTTTACTAATATATATCATTGCAAAAGTAACACTTGTGATATTTTTTCTTTCTGTACACAGCGTCTCTATAAACTAGAACTTTACTGGGCACAAACGTTATGCAAAATAACTCTATTTTTTTTTCCATTGTCTTGGGACGTTGGATACACAAAATCATACAGAAGTGTGTACTTTTTATGTGTCTTGCTACTTAGTTTAGAAATCAAACGTCAGACTTTCACTCATTAGATGGAAATTGTGAAGCAGACTTTCAGTTGAAATCTCGTTGTTTGAGTTTTCGTGAGGTAGTTGTCGGGTGAGACATTACTGAGGTATAATTATTATGAGTTGAGACATATGTCCGCGTCGTAACATTCATTCCTGAGACACGTAAAACATTATTTTCTGTACTTAATATTTTAATATACTTACGTTAACGTTAACCATGACTACATGACGAAAGGTACTCTTCTCTTTAATAATTACAGGAGCCAGAATAAAATAATAATTCGTATCTGCTGTAAAAATAGGATGATTGGTCATCTCTACCCAGCCAGTGGTACTGGTCTCTTCCAGGTTCTGTAACAAAGAAGTATATTTGGTAACAATCAGTTTTTCAATACCCGCCGATATAGGCACACTTAACTCTCTAGTTTTAAACATGAAACCTTGATATCTTATTAAGAAAACGATACGATTTCTTGTGGTTATTATATATAAAAACAAAGCCTTGAAACAAGCAAGCAGGAATATGAGACACAACGATTGGGTGTCGTTACTTTCATTCTGTTCCATGATTATTTATTTATTTTTTACACCACCAGGGCTTTTAGTGGCAAACAGAGAAAGTACCGCAAAGGAAAATATAAAATATATTACATACTCCCCAGTGGTACAGTCTGTTGACAGGCCTAGCATGGACAGGTGGTTAAGGGGGGCGACTCGTAATTTCACGGTCGCGAATTCGAATTCCCGTCACAACAAACAAGATCGCTCTTTCAGCCGTGGGGGCGTTATAATGTGACGCTCAATCCCACTATTCGTTGATAAAAGAGTTGGCAGTGGGTGGTGATGACTAGCTGCCTTCCCTCTAGTCTTACACTCCTAACTTAGGGACTGCTATCGAAGATAGTCCTCGTGTAGCTTTGCGCGAAATTCAAAAACAAACAAACCATTCCAAACAAAATAGTAAACGGATAATTGTCGGAAAGCGACTGCACGTGCGGTATTACGTAGGACAAGGTATTACTTCCCAGTGTCTTTATTAACAGATGTGTTCCGCACAGGTATTTGGTACCTCTGATATATTTCCTTTCAATTACTATTTATTGTTATCAATATTGTAAAGCCGTGGGTATCTACCTGATAATAGGATTCAATGAACAGGTAACATTAGAACACAATACACTTTACAGCCATCCAGTTTATTATACATGCTCAGTAATTTTCAGCAACGAATCTGTTGGTGAAGAAACCTTCTAACACCGATCACCACCGACGTGAACATGTCGGTGAAAATACTACAAAGAAAACCCCAATGTGTGTCTATCTTACCTCTGATACTACTCCCCAGTGGCACAGCGGTATATCTGCGGATTCACACTGATAGAAACAAGGTTTCAATAGCCAAGCTTTGTGCTTAATTCCAAAAACAAATAAACAATCGTTGACACTGACATCTATTGCGAAACGAATTTTAACGTACATTGAGCAAATTCCAGAAGTCTTTTAGCTGTGAGTGTGTAGACAAAACCAGAGCTGTAGATAGAGGATAAGATCCGAAGTTTCTTCCATCCAGACAATAAAAAAATAAATGAAAGGGGAAAAAGGAAAAGGGGGAATAAGAATGACAATTTTATCATAAATATAGTTGAAACATTATAATTTACAATATTATTTTAAAGCAGTTTTATAAATGGACTTCCCATCAAAACTGTTTATAAATATGTGTCCGTAAAGGAGAAATATCCAGAACAATATAAGAAAGCAAATGGAGGGTGAAACTGGGAGTTTTTTTTTGGTTTTTTTTTTTGCCATCTCCCTGTGGCTCCTCCAATGTTTTTGGTTTGTTTATATTAGTCTAAGAAAATTAAAGATTCCGGAAGTTTTGTGTCATCAGAAACGAAGTTAGGGTTTTCAGCGCCCGGGGACAAAGTCAGTTTTCGCGCCCCCTCGTGACAAAATGTAATAAGGGGGTCCGTCATGCTTTCCCGGAAATTTATGAGTTTTAGAGCATGAAAACCTGCATTTCGTGGCGTATATTTAGGGTATGAAGGAGATGAAAAAAGTGAAATAATTGATGTAACAATGGTATTTTGAAGATATTATTGAATAACCGAGAAGGACAGAATAAGAAACAAGAATGCATATAAAAATTAATGTAGAATTATTTTATGCTAAAATAATAGTCAAATATAACATTGCAAAAACTTAAAACATTACTTTGGATATAGTAATTTGAAAAGTTAACATAAAGTAAAAGAAATAGTTTAATATAATGCTTTGGATGTAATTATGTAACTTCAAAGAGAAATTCTTTTTGCCTTTGCTGCTGCAAATTTATCGATTATTTTCTCAAAATGTTTGCTGTCGGTAACCTCTCGCTCCACACTCAGCAAAGCCAAGGCTGTCAATCTTTCTTGTCCCATGGATGATCTCAGGTAAGACAGGATAAGTTTTAACTCACTAAACGACCTTTCACAACTGGCAACAGTCAGACCAACTCTCAGATTTGGAAATACATCATCCCCATACTGCTGTGCTTGGGGACAGATGTGCCCCCTTGCCCCCCCCCCCCAGCTACGCCACTGCTCGTAGTATTCTAAGTATTCTATTAGAAACAAAAACCCACCCAACACAATTACAAAAAAATATACACCTGGGTCATTATTATACTGCAGAAATCTTAAACCAAGAGGCAAAAGACATTATGACATTCGTGTTTTATCTCTCAACCATCGTTTTAACACTGAACAATAAGTGTTATAATATTTTTAAAATTACTGGCGTTTAATTTCTCAACCATCGTTTTAACACTGAATAAGTGTTATAATATTCTAAAAAAATATTGACGTATCATCTCTCAACCATCGTTTTAACACTGAACAATAAATGTTATAATATTATAAAAATATTGATGTTTTATCTCTCAACCATCGTTTTAACACTGAACAATAAGTGTTATAATATTCTAAAAATATTGACATTTCTTCTCTCAAACATCGTTTTAACACTGAACAATAAGTGTTATAATATTCTTAAAATTACTGCCGTTTAATTTCTCAATCATCGTTTTAACACTGAATAAGTGTTATAATATTCTTAAAATTACTGGCGTTTAATTTTTCAGCCATCGTTTTGACACTGAATAAGTGTTATAATATTCTAAAAAAATATTGACGTATCATCTCTCAACCATTCAGTAATAAGTATTATAATGTCAAAACAATTTTGAGAATTTTTATCTCTCTCAACCATCGTTTTAACGTTGAACCGTAAGTGTTACAACATTCCAAAAATAGAGATGTATATATGTTTTGCTGTAGCAACGCCACATCGGGCTGTCTGTTAAGTCCATCGAGGGGAATCAAGCCTCTAATTTTAGTGTTTTAAATCCGTAGACTTACCACTGTACCAGCGGAGGCCATATTGATATGTTATTGGAAGAAATGACAGATGTTTTTTGTTTTTTTATTTCAGGAAGTGATTATTTCGTGTAAGATACCGATAAATTATAATGTACTAACAGTATATATATGAAAGGAAAATATAAGCAGACGATGCTCAGTGTAG
This sequence comes from Tachypleus tridentatus, assembly GCF_004210375.1. NCBI lineage: Eukaryota > Metazoa > Arthropoda > Merostomata > Xiphosura > Limulidae > Tachypleus > Tachypleus tridentatus. The sequence continues at coordinate 117,814,517 of NC_134831.1, forward strand.
CAGGTAATACCTACCGTGTTACAAGCCCATCCGTTCCACTCATGACATATACTGATGACAGACAAGTTCTGGGTACGTCGAAGCCAGACGACGGATAAACGTGTCTGATCGATCCACGTAAGATGAGTGAAATAATGTTCTCTGAAAAATAAAGAGAACTCATTACCATGACAACGTGTGGTTTTCAACACCGTACAAAATTTTCAATATTTTTCAACAAATGATTTTCAAAGCCGCACAACGAAAGATGTTCAACATTATATAAAAAGTGACTTTCAACTCTGTACAACGAACGATATTCTGCATTACGAAATCACACCCTTGTTCGCTTTTACTTCAATTTATCTGAGAATGTTTATCATTTGCATCTTTTTTTGAATACTTTGAACAATATAATCAAATCGATTCGTTGTTATTATATATAGTTGTTGACTCTAAAATAACACTATGCAACACAAATTTTGTTCCTGAATAGTATGTTATTTTTTTACTGTTTATGTTGTAAAAGTACAGAAATTTGTCATTATTCCCTTCAAACTTTGCTTTTGTGACCTGGGTAATGTAATTTAAAAATTAACCTATTTTCTGTGTTAAAACGGAAAAATTTGCACATTTTCACTTACATAAGGTCTGAATAAAACAACATATGAATCAAGATTAACATGTATTTATACTAAAGTTATACAAAAATGTTTAGAAGTGAGTAATTTCTAACAAATTCTCCTTGAATTTGTCAAGATGAGCGTCAAGGTTATGGACTTTCAGGGACATCCTGCAGCCCATTTTGCCGTAGTTCTTCACTAGAGCCTCAATCAGTTCCACATAATTTTCAGCCTTATGACTGTTCAAGAAGCCCACAGCCACTGCGATAAAGCTTCCCCAAGCTTTTTGTCCTTCCTTCTTGGGGAATTCTGTGCACTCCAGGATCTTCTTTATTTGTGGTACAACGAAAACACCAGCTTTGACCTTTGCCTTAGACAGCTTAGGGAAGAAGTCTCGAAGGTACTGGAAGACTGCAGACTCCTTATCAAGAGCTGTGACAAATATTTTCATAAGACCAAATTTTATGTGCAATGGTGGGAACAACAGCTTCTGGAGGTCCACTAGTGGCTCACACTTGACATTGTGTCTCCCCACAGAGAACTCGGTCTGTTGTAACCAGTACTTCCTGCTGCGGTGTCCCTGCTGCACCAAAGGCAAAGATAACAGGGAAACTTGGTAAAGCCTCCTTGAAGACCCATCAGGAAAGCCACCATTTTGAAGTCTCTGATAACCTCCCAGCCATACTCATCATGCTTCAAGACAGATGATGTCACAGGTACTCTTTTGCTCTTGTCTTGATAAATTGGCCACATACATAGCAGAATGCGTCTGGAGAATGCTTGCAGCTTCTGGATGCCATCTCTCTGATAATATCAAATAGGTCTATGTTTTTACTTAGGCAGCTAGAACTAAACTGAAGTGGTGAACCCTAGTATATATATATTACTATGGAAAGTTCTAGAAAATTCTAAAAGGTACTTCAAAAGTCTTGTAAGTTCTAGAAAATTCTAAAAGGTTCTTCAAAATTATCGTAAGTTCTACAACATTCTAGAAAGTTCTTGAAAATTCTCTATCAGGTACTCAGCACTGAATCTACCTGGAATGTTCTGGAAAATGGGTAAATTTGAAAATTTCATCAAGGGTAATGTTACGGATTTAGTACGTTAAAACCCAGGGTTCATTTCTTCGTTTCTTTCAAATGGAGACATAACACATTTATCAGCTTTCCAATAAAAACAAAGTAGTTATATAGGTTTCTTATCCTACGTTGCCCTAGGATATGTGATTTATTGTTAAGAGACAAGCTTAATGAAAACATGGCGGGAGATAAAAACATGAAGCAAGATATTGACAACTTCCGTTATATTGGTGTGAAGTCCGGCATGGCTAAATGGTTAGATCGACTCGTAATCTGAAGGTCCGGGTTCGAATCCCCTTCACACAAACATGCTTGCCCTTTCAGCCGTGGGGATGTTATAATGTGACGGTCAATCCCATTATTCGTTGGTAAAAAAGGAACCCAATAAGTGGTAGTGGGTGGTGATGACTAACTGCCTTCCCTCTAGTCTTACACTGCTAAATTAGGGACGACTAGCGCAGATAACCCTCGTGAGGCGTTGTGTGAAATTCAAAAACAAACTAACTCATCTTGCTCTGGTGATTAGGGCGCTTGACTCGCAGTTTGCAAGTTCGAAATCCATCATCGAACATGCTCGCCCTTTCGATCGTAGGGGCGAAATAATATGACGGTAAATTCTACTTTTTGTTGGCGGGAGATGATGTTGACAAGTTGCCTTTCCTCTAGTCTATCATTTCAAATAGCCCTCGTGTAGCTTTGTGTTGAAGTCAATAAAATGGGAGTTATACAAGCTAATTCAGATAACTAGATGTGATCCTTCATATTAGTATGATTCGTTTACTGAGCTACCAATTAATGCCTTTCTACCATAATGGGGACTGGAATGCTTACCTCAAGAGGTAAGTTTATTTAACTTACTCACCCCCAAATGGTTGTGCCTTATTTTTATTTTCTTTTTTACTTTGGAGAGCTGTCACCTTCCCACAACTGTCTGCAGGCAGTGAAGAGTGATATATATATGTGGAACGTTGAGCATCCATTCCTAATTTCTTATTTCTATATCTATTATTTTTATTTCTATTACTATTTATTTACTTTATTTTATTTTTTATGTGAGACTGATGAATGGAGGTTAATACTGATAGACAGTGTATTCCCACCGCAATGTGGGTTCTACGTTCTCAGTCGCCTCCACAACCTAGGGTACATTTTATATTCCACAATACAGCTTGTATCCTAGTATCCTTTCATTTTATGCAGTATTTTATTTTTGTTTTTAAGCTTGTTTTCGGTTATATCAAATTAATCTAATTAGTCAGAGGTTTGGATTGGCTGTTTTTAACGCTGTCCTTCCTTTCGACTTCTTTTAATTTACTTAACTCTTAATTAATTTTCTCTAAAAAATAATATAATTACATATATATCGTGAAGAGGAGTATCTGTCCAAGCGTTTGTCTATTTATCGTTTAAGGTAAATATAAAGTAAATTTGTTTTGAGAGATATCTATCTACACGTGCTAAACTCAAGTGACATCTGTTGGTAGGTTTCTGTTCCTCACTTAGTGGAACCTTACTGTATGCAGAAACTGAGATGAATAAAAAGGTATAGATAATGCACGAGAAACAGGTTGACTTCAGGGCTGTTCTAATTTCTATGGTGCTTTCATGAAGAGTCTTGCTTTTTATTCAGCTTCCTGTAATAACGAACACAACGTGGCCACGTGGTTGCCATTGTCATGAGTTACACACAACGGTTTGAACGGATAATTCCGGTTCAGAGACCTCTATAGTCTACACCAGGGGCGTAGATTTTTTACACCCGATGGGGGTGATTTTGCAACCACTTATGTGGACTGTTCAATTTGCAAATTGCAAAATGGTAATCTCTGATTACGTGAATCTGAAAGCTGTAAACATGTTCCTCACAGTAATCTTGTTGCCACGATACTTGAATGTATACTTAGGCCTACTGACTTATACTTACGAACTAGCACGCCTATATTAAAGATGTACGTTTTGGCTACTGAAAAAGCCTACATCTAGGCATAATTATGTAATTCGATTGGTAAGAACACGAGAATCACAAGAACAAACACACAATTTGTAGGCCTGTGATGCAATACAACAACTCAACAGACCAAACTGTAGGGGGTGATGATTGTATGCACCATACCCCACACCTAAAATGAGGGGATTATACCCCCATTCCCCCAGGATCTACGCCCCTGGTCAACACATAGTCGTCAATAACTTTGAAATTTTGACAAATGCTGACAAACCTACAACTATATCACTATTAACTATCATATTTTTAAAGTACTTACCTAATAATATATCACTATTAACTAACATTTTTTTAAAGTACTTGCCTAATAATATATCACTATTAACTGTCATATTTTTAAAGTATTTACCTAATAATATATCACTATTAACTATCATATTTTTAAAGTACTTACCTAATAATATATCACTATTAACTAACATATTTTTAAAGTACTTACCTAATAATATATCACTATTAACTAACATATTTTTAAAGTACTTACCTAATAGTATATCACTATTAACTATCATATTTTTAAAGTACTTACCTAATAATATATCACTATTAACTATCATATTTTTAAAGTACTTACCTAATAATATATCACTATTAACTATCATATTTTTAAAGTACTTACCTAATAATATATCACTATTAACTGTCATATTTTTAAAGTACTTACCTAATAATATATCACTATTAACTGTCATATTTTTAAAGTACTTACCTAATAATATATCACTATTAACTGTCATATTTTTAAAGTACTTACCTAATAATATATCACTATTAATTGTCATATTTTTAAAGTACTTACCTAATAATATATCACTATTAACTGTCATATTTTTAAAGTACTTACCTGATACTATATCACTATTAACTGTCATATTTTTAAAGTACTTACCTAATAATATATCACTATTAACTAACATATTTTTAAAGTACTTACCTAATAGTATATCACTATTAACTAACATATTTTTAAAGTACTTACCTAATAATATATCACTATTAACTAACATATTTTTAAAGTACTTACCTAATAATATATCACTATTAACTAACATATTTTTAAAGTACTTACCTAATAATATATCACTATTAACTAACATATTTTTAAAGTACTTACAGTTAAAAATGCAAAGAGTTTTTGACACGTTTTGAACCCTCGGATCGCGAGTCCCAATAACAAGCCATTAAGCCCTCATCCCATTGGATCTTAAATCAAGACACATCTGTATCTCAGACTACGTTAATCCAAGCTATCACATATTTTCAGTGAATGTGCTCTACTGGACCCATAATGTCCGTACCAAATTTCAAAGCAACACATTAAGAAATACACGAGATATAAATTCTCAAATTCTGACTGAGTTTCTTTCTAATTTTTTTCTTGGCACCAAAAGTTTGTTTGTTTGTTTTTAATTTCGCGTGAAGCTACACGAGTGCTACCTGCGCTAGCCGTCCCTAATTTAGCAGTGTAAGACTAGAGGGAACGCAGCTAGTCATCACCACCCACCGCCAACTCTTGGGCTACTCTTTTACCAACGAATAGGGGGATTGGCCGTAACTTTATAACGCCCATATGTCTGAAAGGGCGAGCATGTTTGGTGTGACGGGGATTCGAACACGCGACCCTCGGATTACGAGTCGAGTGCTTTAACCACGTGGCCATGCTGGGCCTAGGCACCAAAAGTACGGAATCTATTTGATAGATAAAAACACATTCAACTCCTACAGATATTATTTACACATTCAGTACCCTGATAGATCTGTTCAACCTACAGTTAAAAGTATCATTTGACGCAAATAGAAGCCACGTTTACAAAATATTTGACAAATATTTTTGAGCACGCCTACACTAAAAGTTGCATGTGCTATCGGTCTATCACTTTTGTTACAACCTCATTTAAGAGGGAAAGTGGACTGTATTTAGTTGTTTTTCTTATAAGCGCGTAAGGCGTGCGACTCGTAATCCGAGGGTCGCGGGTTCGCGCCCGCGTCCCGCCAAACATGCTCGCCCTCCTAGCCGTGGGGGCGTTATAATGTGACGGTCAATCCCACTATTCGTTGGTAAAAGAGTAGCCCAAGAGTTGGCGGTGGGTCGTGATGACTAGCTGCCTTCCCTCTAGTCTTACACTGCTAAATTAGGGATGGCTAGCACAGATATCCCTCGAGTAGCTTTGTGCGAAATTCCAAAACAAACAAACAAATGTTTTTTCTTATATACGTATTAAATATGGCTGATTTAGACAGTAAAACTATAAGGTGAAAGCACGTACAGATAAATAATTATTGGTTAGGTCAAGCAAAGTGGATTAACAATTTCTAGCTCAAGTTTTGAAACGAAAGATTGTAGTGATTTTTTGTTTGTTTTGTAATTTCGTGCAAAGTTACACGAGGGTTATCAGCGCTAGCCGTCCCTAGTTTAGCAGTGTTTGACTAGAGGGAAGGAACCTTGTCATCAGCACCCACCGCCAATTCTTGGGCTACTCTTTTAACAACGAATAGTGGGAGTGCGTAAGTAGTTCATTAGACCAATTAACGTATTCAGACGACATACCTGTTATTCGAAACAAACCTACCGTAAAACCGTATGAAGCAGTGTGTAGTTAACAGTACACTGTACGTGTGTGGTTCGTGTTATGTTTAATAACATTGTTTAACGGTTCTGTGGTAAATTTACAATAATGTTCTGTATTTAAATGTTTGATTAAACAACATTTCGACTTCTATTGTGACTCCTCAATAAATATCACATGCTATGTTAGATATCACGAGCTACAGTGAATTCACTGGAATACAGTAATATCATGGAACTATTGTAAATATACGGACTATGTCGAATGTCCGAGAATACAGTAATATCACGGAACTTGGATAAATATCCAGATTTTATAGAAAGTCCTGCACTACAGTAATATCACGAAGTTATGGTATACATCATGCAGAAGTGAATATCCTGGACTATTGTAATGTCATGCACTATAGTAAATATACACATAATAAGTGGACTGAACGAATGGTACAAGGATTATAACACAAAGTTTGTTTTTCTGTGTGTAAAAACAGCTGGTTTGGGTTGAGAAAATTTTAAAAAAGAGGAGCAAACAACGTTTCGACCTTCTTCGGTCATTGTCAGGTTCACAAAGAATGAAAGAGGTAACTGGCCGATAGCTGACCATATGTTTGAAGGGAGTTGTTTAACTGAGTGTAGGAATGTAGAGGGTGTGCTTACTCAGATGTTGGATATATTTATGAATATAGGTATAAAGGTGTTCCTTTATATTGGTTTATTTTGGGTTTAAGTTGTTGTATAAGTAAGGCTTCTTTACTTTTGCGTTTGTTTATGTTTGTTTCTTTATTTAGTATTTGAGTGTTTTCTATGGTTATGCTGTGTTTATTTGACTTGCAGTGTTCGAAAACGTGTGAAGGTGACTTTTTATGTTCTTTGAATCTGGTTTCCATTTTTCTACTTGTTTCTACAATATAGAAGTCGTGGCAGTTATCACATTGTATTTTATAAATAATGTTGATGTGGTGTTTGTCAGTGTAGTTTTTACATAGTATGGACCTTATTTTGTGCCTGGTTTTTGAATAAATTTGGTATTAACTGGAATGTCATATTTTGTTACTAATTTTTGCCAAATGTTGGTTATTTTTCTGCTGATGTCGGAAACATATGATATGCAACAACCCTCATAGAATTCACCACGATGAAGACAAACTACATGTTCAACAACCACAACTATATATAAACAAATGGCCTAAGTATGGGCAACCCAGTTTCACCAGTTTTAGCTAATATTTTTATGACACAAGTTGAAACACAAGCAATTAACACAGCATTACATCCACCACTATACTGGTACAGATATGTAGATGACACGGTTGCGGGATTCAAATCTACAGAACACATACTTAATTTTTTCAATCACATTAACTCTATACATCCCAACATTAACTTCACATGTGAACAGGAAGAAAGCAATCAAATATCATTTCTTAACCTCAGAATTACAAGAACCGACACACAATTAAAAACAGAAATCCACCGAAAAATCACCCATACTGGACTATACATTCCTTGGGACTCAGCACATGAAACAAAACAAAAACTCAACATACTAAGAAACCAAATAAACACAGCCATAAAACTATGCTCACCAGATAAAATTAATGATGAATTAGATAAAATAAAACAATACTTCATCAACATCAATAAGTTTCCTCCACAAACCGTAGAAAACATTATACGCACACACCAAGACATAAAGCAAAATCAACTAACAAAAGTAAATATATCTCACGAATCAAAAAATCACGAAACCATATACTGCTGCATACCATATATTCTCGACATCAGCAGACAAATAAACAACATTTGGCAAAAATTAGTAACAAAATATGACATTCCAGTTAATACCAAACTTATTCAAAAACCAGGCACAAAACTGAGGTCTATACTATGTAAAAACTACACTGACAAACACCACACCAACATTATTTATAAAATAAAATGTAATAATTGTCACGACTTCTATATTGTAGAAACAAGTAAAAAAATGGAAACCAGATTCAAAGAACATAAAAAGTCACCTTCACACTTTTACAAGAAACAAACATAAACAAACGTAAAATTAAAGAAGCCTTACTTATACAACAACTTAAACCCAAAACAAGCCAATACAAAGGAACACCTTTATACCGATATTAATAAATATAATCAAACATCTAAGCACGCCCTCTACACCTATACTTAGTTACACAACCCCCTTCAAATATGTGGTCAGCTATCGGTCAGTTACCTCCTTCTTTCTTTGTAAACCTGACGATGACCGAAGAAGGTCGAAACGTTGTTCGCTCCTCTGCACAAAAATTGTCTCAACCCAAACCAGCCGTTTTGACATATTTCATCACAAGTGGATTTTCTCTACATCACTGATTATTATTTCACAAAGTTTGTTTATTTGTTGTTGTTTTTAAACTCACCTTTCTTGTATTTCTTTGGGTGGACGAAGATTTCTCGGGGCAGGAATACTTGACGTAAAGGTGATGTCAACAACCCACAAAGTGGCGATTGGGTTCTCTGTACCTGGCTGTAAAAATGTTTAAAATAGCAATACAAGTGACTTGCAGGTAACTTATATAATAACGTAATTTCTTTCTATATCATATCATGTGGACATCTTTTTATAGAAACAAGAGTTTTTTCAAAACTCCAGTCAAATTCAATTTGGATGTAGATCGAAGTATCTTTTCCCGAAGACATCATAGCTCACCTTATAAACGTCAATATCAAACAGTTTCTTCCTTTGTCTCCAAATTGCTATGGGCGTACAAAGCTCGTTTAAGTTTCTTAACGATTCACTAGGTGTTATTTTAAAATTTCTTTTACTTATAGGAAAACAGCTAAAATATTTCACACTTTCAAAAAAGCAAAAACAAAACCAGAGTTAAATAATAATGCACAAAATAATAAAGCATCCTGTTTATCTAACTTGTGATGTTACTAATAACACTGTTTAAAAGTTCTGTGATATATAGTGTGTAGTTAATTATATTCTGTTTATCTCACTTGTGATGTTACTAATAACACTGTTTAAAGGTTCTGTGATATATAGTGTGTAGTTAATTATATTCTGTTTATCTCACTTGTGATGTTACTAATAACATAGTTTAAAAATTATGTAATAAATAGTGTTTAGTTAATTACATTCTGTTTATCTAACTTCTGATGTCACTAATAACACTGTTTGAAAGTTCTGTGATATATAGTGTGTAATTAATTATATTCTGTTTATCTCACTTGTGATGTTACTAATAACACTGTTTAAAAATTATGTAATAAATAGTGTTTAGTTAATTACATTATGTTTATCTAACTTGTGATGTTACTAATAACACTGTTTAAAAGTTCTGTGATATATAGTGTGTAGTTAATTACATTCTGTCTATCTAGCTCGTGATATGATAATAATATTGTTTAAAAGTTCTGTGATATATAGTGTGTAGTTAATTACATTCTGTTTATCTAACTTGTGATGTTACTAATAACACTGTTTAAAAGTTCTGTGATATACAGTGTGTAGTTAATTATATTCTGTTTATCTAACTTGTGATGTTACTTATAACACTGTTTAAAAGTTCTGTGATATACAGTGTGTAGTTAATTATATTCTGTTTATCTAACTTGTGATGTTACTAATAACACTTTAAAAGTTCTGTGATATACAGTGTGTAGTTAATTATATTCTGTTTATCTAACTTGTGATGTTACTAATAACACTGTTTAAAAGTTCTGTGATATACAGTGTGTAGTTAATTACATTCTGTTTATCTAACTTGTGATGTTACTAATAACACTGTTTAAAAGTTCTGTGATATATAGTGTGTAGTTAATTATATTCTGTTTATCTAACTTGTGATGTTACTAATAACACTGTTTAAAAGTTCTGTGATATACAGTGTGTAGTTAATTATATTCTGTTTATCTAACTTGTGATGTTACTAATAACACTGTTTAAAAGTTCTGTGATATACAGTGTGTAGTTAATTATATTCTGTTTATCTAACCTGTGATGTTACTAATAATACTGTTTAAAAGTTCTGTGATATACAGTGTGTAGTTAATTATATTCTGTTTATCTCACTTGTGATGTTACTAATAACATAGTTTAAAAATTATGTAATAAATAGTGTTTAGTTAATTACATTCTGTTTATCTAACTTGTGATGTTACTAATAACACTGTTTAAAAGTTCTGTGATATATAGTGTGTAGTTAATTATGTTCTGTTTATCTCACTTGTGATGTTACTAATGACATAGTTTAAAAATTATGTAATAATAGTCTTTAGTTAATTACATTCTGTTTATCTAACTTGTGATGTTACTAATAACACTGTTTAAAAGTTCTGTGATATATAGTGTGTAGTTAATTATATTCTGTTTATCTAACTTGTGATGTTACTGATAACACTGTTTAAAAGTTCTGTGATATAGAGTGTGTAGTCAATTATATTCTGTTTATCTAACTTGTGATGTTACTAATAACACTGTTTAAAAGTTCTGTGATATACAGTGTGTAGTTAATTACATTCTGTTTATCTAACTTGTGATGTTACTAATAACACTGTTTAAAAGTTCTGTGATATACAGTGTGTAGTTAATTACATTCTGTTTATCTAACTTGTGATGTTACTAATAACACTGTTTAAAAGTTCTGTGATATACAGTGTGTAGTTAATTATATTCTGTTTATCTAACTTGTAATGTTACTAATAACACTGTTTAAAAGTTCTGTGATATATAGTGTGTAGTTAATTATATTCTGTTTATCTAACTTGTGATGTTACTAATAACACTGTTTAAAAGTTCTGTGATATACAGTGTGTAGTTAATTATATTCTGTTTATCTAACTTGTAATGTTACTAATAACACTGTTTAAAGGTTCTGTGATATATAGTGTGTAGTTAATTACATTCTGTCTATCTAGCTCGTGATATGATAATAATATTGTTTAAGTTATGTGGTAAACAATGTGTAGCTAACAATACAATATATTTATGTAGCTAGTGATACGATCATAACATAGTTTAAAAGTTCTGTTGTAAACAGTGTGCAGTTAACAATACATTTCGTTTGCCCAGCACGTGATATGATAATGACATTGTTTAAAAGTTGTATGGTAAACAGTGTGTAGCTAACAATACATTATGTATATCTTCCTCGTGATATGATAATAATATTGTTTAAAAGTTCTGTGGTAAACAGTGTGTAGCTAACAATACATTATGTATATCTTCCTCGTGATATGATAATAATATTGTTAAAAAGTTATGAGGTAAACAGTGTGTAGCTAACAATACATTATGTATATCTTCCTCGTGATATGATAATAATATTGTTTAAAAGTTATGAGGTAAACAGTGTGTAGCTAACAATACATTATGTATATCTTCCTTGTGATATCATAATAATATTGTTTAAAAGTTATGAGGTAAACAGTGTGTAGCTAACAATACATTATGTATATCTTCCTCGTGATATGATAATAATATTGTTTAAAAGTTCTGTGGTAAACAGTGTGTAGCTAACAATACATTATGTATATCTTCCTCGTGATATGATAATAATATTGTTTAAGTTATGTGGTAAACAGTGTGTAGCTAACAATACATTATGTATATCTTCCTCGTGATATGATAATAATATTGTTTAAAAGTTATGAGGTAAACAGTGTGTAGCTAACAATACATTATGTATATCTTCCTCGTGATATGATAATAATATTGCTTAAGTTATGAGGTAAACAGTGTGTAGCTAACAATACATTATCTTTATCTTCCTCGTGATATGATAATAATATTGTTTAAAAGTTATGAGGTAAACAGTGTGTAGCTAACAATACATTATGTATATCTTGTGATATGATAATAATATTGCTCGTGATATGATAATAATATTGTTTAAGGTAAACAGTTATGTAGTGATATGATAAACAGTGTGTAGCTAACAATACATTATGTATATCTTCCTCGTGATATGATAATAATATTGTTTAAAAGTTATGTGGTAAACAGTGTGTAGCTAACAATACATTATGTATATCTTCCTCGTGATATGATAATAATATTGTTTAAGTTTTGTGGTAAACAGTGTGTAGCTAACAATACATTATGTATATCTTGCTCGTGATATGATAATAATATTGTTTAAGTTAGCTGTATATCTTGGTAAACAGTGTGTAGCTAACAATACATTATGTATATCTTCCTGGTGATATGATAATAATATTGTTTAAACAATTCTGTATATCTTCCTCGGTAAACAGTTGTTTAAGTAGCTAACAATACATTATGTATATCTTCCTCGTGATATGATAATAATATTGTTTAAAAGTTATGTGGTAAACAGTGTGTAGCTAACAATACATTATGTATATCTTGCTCGTGATATGATAATAATATTGTTTAAAAGTTATGAGGTAAACAGTGTGTAGCTAACAATACATTATGTATATCTTCCTCGTGATATGATAATAATATTGTTTAAGTTTTGTGGTAAACAGTGTGTAGCTAACAATACATTATGTATATCTTGCTCGTGATATGATAATAATATTGTTTAAAAGTTATGAGGTAAACAGTGTGTAGCTAACAATACATTATGTATATCTTCCTCGTGATATGATAATAATATTGTTTAAAAGTTATGAGGTAAACAGTGTGTAGCTGACAATACATTATGTATATCTTCCTCGTGATATGATAATAATATTGTTTAAAAGTTATGTGGTAAACAGTGTGTAGCTAACAATACATTATGTATATCTTCCTCGTGATATGATAATAATATTGTTTAAAAGTTATGAGGTAAACAATGTGTAGCTAACAATACATTATGTATATCTTCCTCGTGATATGATAATAATATTGTTTAAAAGTTATGAGGTAAACAGTGTGTAGCTAACAATACATTATGTATATCTTCCTCGTGATATGATAATAATATTGTTTAAAAGTTATGAGGTAAACAGCCTGTATATATTTGCTCATAAAATCGTGGTATTATACAAGTTAGTATACAGAGAGAGAGAGAAATTTCAGATAAAGATCTATTGATTTGTTTTTCAAAATACATAAATTTACATTAAACTTGTAACATACTTTTGTATGAACAATGTTTATCTACTGGTATTTTAAACAAACTGATTTACCGACAACATATTCATTACCTTTGGATATCTGACTTTCTTTAGACTGGGATAAATGTTATTTTCATCCGTATAATCTCCATACCAAGGATATTGGACTTCTGCCACTCCACTATCGTCAAAAGAAGCGTAACACAGTCTTGTGCCATCTTCTGACCACCAGAGGGGTTTTGTTTTCCCTAATATTTCTTCTACAGAAACGAAAACAAAAATTGTGCATTTAAGAAACAAATTCTGGATATTTATTCTATTTATCTCAACAACCCCTCATACATTACATTGAGTAGGTATAAAAACAAATTTGCTGAGGCATTTTACATTTAGACTAACGTGAATCAGACGGTGGTAAGAAACATAACACAGTCGGTAAGTTAAAAATGTTTAATGGTATTTTAATGCCTTCTTTTAAACTCCTAGATATCTGAATCTATCGTAAAGACTCGGTGAAGAATAAATAATTTCTCTATCGGTTATCTCCTATGCACCTTCAACAAGACACCATTGTGTCTTAGACTGAGGCGGACGTTTTATTCTTGTGTTTTGGGTGAAAATAAATGTGTTACGAATTTTACACATTTTATATTTTTGTCCTCTCCAGTGACTCCGAGTAGTAAGTTTAATATTGGACGTTTACGCGATATTCTGATGCCTTTTACTATACTTTCTATTTATTTTCACGTAGTCGGCGTAAACTTTATGTCAGCATTCAACACTTGTATGTATCGTGAGAAATCTAGTAAGTCAATTTCAACGTCGAAACAGCTGAAAAGAACTAGACTGCGTACAAATAACTGTTGACGTTGAAATGGGTAATAAATATGTCTTTGTTTTTGAATTTCGCGCAAAGCTAAACAAAGACTGTCTGCGCTACCCGTCCCTAATTTAGCAGTGTAAGATTAGAGGGAAAGCAGCTAGTCATCACCACTCATTGGCAACTTTTGGGCTACTCTTTTACCAACGATAGTGTGATTGACCGTCACACTATAACGCCCCCACAGGCTGAAAGGGCAAGAATGTCACGAATCGAGTACCTTAACCACCTGGCCATGCTGGGCTTTAACCAGATGGAAAACAGCCAGTCAGTAACAAATATCACTACAATACTTTTTGTCTTGCTTTGATCCAAATAAATTGGATTGACTGTAACTGTTATAACGCACCCATAGCTGAATGTGTGAACTTTAATCTTTCTCATGCTCAGCTAATAACTGGGCCACACCCACTCCAGAACATTTTAATACTTTTGTTCAGTAAATTATAAAATATCAGTGTTCGAAAAGCATTGAAACTGATATGAATAAATACTAAGCCTGAAAATAATTATATAAGGTTGAGTGTTATATATCAGACAGATAATGTTTTTTATCATTAAATATAAGGACACTGCCTAGACCCATCAGGCCTAGCTCATAACCATTTATACTTGATACAGTTTACATATTTTTTTTCAGTAAAACTTTATATATTTTTCTGTTATTACATTTATTACTTGATTCTTCAGCCTGGAGAAAACTCATCAAATATAATGAAAAGAAAAATTGTAAAATTAGAAATATAATGAGCAGCTGTATCTTTTTTCTTAATTATTAATCAAGAGATTTTGAAGTCCATACCCTGGTCGCTTCAACTCTTAAACATATCCCATAACTTTTCTGTTTATTTTACTCATCTAAAGTTAAACCCACTGTAAATAAAGCTGAAATCATTGATTGTCTGAACCCGTCTTTGCTCAGCACGCCATAATATGACACTAGAGAGCAAGAACGCACGTGCAAAATAGAAAAGGGTCATTTATACATGCCCTTGTTCCAAGAACACAATATTGCACTAAGCGGCTTATGTTTTCTATAACGATTCAAAAGACATTCAAGGGTAATAAAATTGCAATCAGAGTGTGTGAAAACATTTATTACATGATTCAAAGTTGTGCTGATCCAATAAACATTGTAGGTTCTGAGCCTCGCCAATCGATTTAGATTGCAGATGTTTTAGTTCTACTGCTCATATATTTGATGTCTGTTAATTTAGCAGCATATGTGTGTGAAAGTATTATTTGGGCATATACTCATAAAAGTTACTACCCTCTTGTTTTAAAGTTTTCAAATTTCGAATGTGGTTTTAAATTTACCTCAGTTTAGACAATTAAAATAACACAAATGCAGTAAAGGTAACTATTTATTGGCCTACAAAAGTATACAATTTCGGCTACCGTACGTTACACGTGTGTAAACATACATATATATATCACTATTTACTCATAAATATTTAAATTTTAGCTATATTTCTTAAAACATAGAAAGTAAATGAGAAATACATTGAAAAACATTGATTTCGAGTACGTGCTCGTATTACAAACTCTGCACTTGTGCATACTTACTATCACTAAGTCTTGTCTAGACTTGCGGGTGGGGTGTGTACAGATAATAATTTTTGTAGGCTTCAGACATTAACTTTTTAAAAATAAAAAATACCAAATTACAGTATTATTATCCTCAAAATTTCTACAACTTAGTAGGGTCTCTAAGTAAAGCATATGTAGGTAGAAAAAATCCCATTGCTATTCAGAGAAACGACTTGTTGATCTCACATCTACAGTTTCGGCAAAATTCTTTCTTCCGCCTTCAAGTCACTTCTAAACAACTATCCTAAATAGGTAGAGGGGAAAATTCAATTTCTATTGGATATAAACTTGAGCTACTTAGAATTAGGCGGTATTAGTTAAGAATTTTCAAATGATTGATTTGAAGGACATAGCCACTCTAGTGGATTTGCTAAATATATTTATATCTCAGCAAATCATAGAGACGGGAGGTTCTTATTTTGTATTTAGTCTGTCTGTATCTTAAATTCGAGTTTCTAATTCGTTAGATACTTTTACATGTTGTATGGTGGGCGTAATAAAATAGAAACTGATCAGTAAGACAACTGAAAACGTTATGTGACACACAAAGACTTATACTTAACATTTTTGCCTTACATTTCATTTTAAAGTAAAAAATGAAAACATATAAAACTTTAAAATTTCAATTATAAACTACGTTTTGATGCAAATTTTATTGATGCAAATAGTAAAAATGTTATTTATTAAAAATTTAAAAATGACGTTCCAAACGTCGTGAAACGTGCACTTTAACCTCCAGGGGCGAAAGAGTTTTAATATAAATACCTTCATATACCCAGTCTGATATACCGTTGAATATCATCCCATCTACTCCGGTTGTGGTCAGACGCTTTGGTGGTATATCTCCAACGTAAGCCATGTAATAAATGTCATTGTTTCTTACGTAAACCTGAAAGGAAACAAAACAACTCTATTACAAACAAATTTGCTCAGTCTTACGTTTTGTGTCAACCAATTCTATTAATGTGATATAATTATCAAAAGGATTCCTGTTACAACTACGTTTATTTTTCTTGCTGTACAAATATCGATTATTAAACCTGTGTTCTATAAAACGAGTCTGGCATAAAACATCGTGAAGAGTGTTAGCAAACTGGGATAATAGTGTGAGAAAATAACGTTATTGTCTTTAACAGTCAGTTTTAACAGAGATTAACATCTTGTTGATATTGTGAAAACATCCATGAGCCAAGACTGGCTTTTAGATACAGGTTAACAATAAAAAATACAACAAAATGAAAGACAAAGTTAAGTTCTTGTAGTAGTTGTGAACACCGATTTTAGAAAACAACGTCTGTAACGTTACAATACGATAGCTGATTATATAACATGACAGCATAGTTGTACGATATGCTGTGGTAATATTGTGAACTATATAGTGAATTTCACGGACTTTATCAAATATGTATTAAAACACTGAGAAGGAAGTGAATTTAAATATATTTAGCCTTTGATATGAATATTAGTTTAACTTCATAGGTAACGGTGTATGAAGAAACAGTTATATATTCCATCGAGGTAGAACAACTAAGCATTGAGTTTGCTCTTCTAGTTTCGAAACAAAGTTTTCGCAGTTAAACAAATAAAGAGATTAAAACTTTTATTTAACAGCTGTTTTGACAAGTGTAAAACGACACTGGTGTAGTTTCCAGGAGTAAGCTTCGTTTTCAATTACGTTAATAACTAAGACATTTCTCACCAGATGGCTTAAGACGAAATGGTTATATAACAAATTACTTTCAAGCTATCCGTTTCACAAAGTCGTTTAATACGTGAGTGCTGCTATGGTGGTTACTTGTATCACAATTCACTGATTTTATCAAGATTAGAAAGACGGGGAAAACATTATTCTTATAAACAACACGCGTTAATCAAGGAACCTCGGTGAATCTACACAGACGAACAACTTGTATCACAATTCACTGATTTTATCAGGATTAGAAAGACGGGGAAAACATTATTCTTATAAACAACACGCGTTAGTCAAGGAACCTCAGTGAATCTACACAGACGAACAACTCAGACGAATGTATGGAGCTTGTGTCACATCTCGTACTGACGTCAGTACACGGATGTGATATATGTTTGACATTTTCAACGCTATTCTGAAAAGCTTATACAGAGCATGAAACGGGTAAATTATTTATTCGAAACTTACCAACTGACTACCAGTGGGTCCCCATGAGATATATTGTATTTGTGCGTCTTCTTCAGACGGGAGAAGTGGCGAAGTGTGGCTAAAAGTTGACGAGACAAAACACTTCTTATGGTTTTCAGCTTAGTGCTAGTATTATCATTGAGATAATTACCCTTCTTATCACGAGTACTTAAACTATCTTATTATTAATTCTAAAAACACTAGTTGAAAGCCAAGGAGAATACTTTATAATACGTCAACCACAACACATCTGCTATATTTATTGTCGACGAGGCCTTTCGCCCACTACCTGGACTTATCAGATCGGCTGAAATACCAGACACGGTAGCGGCCTGTGCTACCCACGTGACCTTTTTATAGAAGGTCGTAGCACATTTTGCAAAAATATTCGGCAGAACTTTATCTCTAATTAACAATACACAATTATTTTTTTTTCATATTTTATTGTTTCCAAGTCTTATTGTATTTTATAAAGATGGCGCTGCAAGTCAAAACATGTTCACTCAACATTCTAGTGTTTATTATTTTATCATTTTGACTATTTTCTGTTATCAGTACAACTGTTGTTGTCTTTAATTCATTAACTACAGTAACTGAAACAAATGGTTCATAAATTAAAAAATAAATATAATTACAAATTAATTTCTTCTATAAATTAATGTAATAAATAAAGATAATTTGTTCAATATACTATCCAATAAATGAATATCCTACTAACTCGAATTAATTTAACGACCACAAGATATCAATATTTGCCTCTTATAAAGTGAAGCCCCCTAGTGGCACAACGGTATCTTTTCGGACTTACTTCGCTATAAACCGGATTTCGATACCCGTGGTAGGTAGAATACAGGTAACCAATTGTTTAGTTTTGTGCTCAATTACAAACAAATAAATCTAATGTGATATTAAATCATAAGTTGTATATGAAATAACATACCTCTCCCAACATTTTATGACCTGATACTCAACATTTAACTAAAAGGTCAAATATTATATGTTAATACCTGTCATATAAACTCTATGTGTGAAACGAAAACAAAATTTGATTTTTATGTTTCAATGGCTCAGAGTAAAGACACATTTCTTACACTACATTTACACAATAGGTTGAAACTAAACTTACTAATTCCTGAGGTCAAAATACTTGTATTTCGCTGTATATGAATTTCTGAATCTCTGAAAAAAAGGAAACAAACATTATTGAACGTTGTTGACTGAATTACTTTGTGTTGTTTTGTTTTGATATAAAAAGTCGACACTAGGATTAAGTGGAAAAGAAACACACATTGTCTCTCAAGCCTGGCGTCAGCTCCTCTCTCTTGAGAGGATGGGGTTACTGAAGCCGGAGGGGGGGTGCTAGTAGAGACTTTGTTGATTATTTTTTATCGATTTAAACAGAAATCACGAGATTTAAAAAAAGTATAAAATATGACATTTTCTAAACCGCTAGAGAGAATTAATTGAGATGGGATATAGTAAAACTTAGGGATGCAAGGCCTGTCTCAGCATCCTCTAGCCTTACCTCTGTTGTCTTTTATTTTTATATGTTACTAAGTTAAATATGCAAGAAATGAACATATAAATATATAAGAATGGAAAATGGATACAGTAACGAGTATTTATATATATATACATATAACTTAATTGTTTACATAAATAATGTTCGTGTTAGACTAAAACTCTCAAATGCGGTTGAAATAAACATCTTCACACCAGCGAAGTACAGCAAATTGAATTACTCGATAAGGAATGAGATTCACTAAAACGATTTTGAATATGCAAATGAGCAAGTCACGTGAAAACACAACAGTGGAATGGAGTGTGCCAGAACTCAGAAAAATGAAAATCGATAATTTATTTCCAGTTGTTCATATTCTAACAAATATCTTATTAATAAAAACTTTTCTGGAAACAGAAAGAAAACAAAACCAAAACTATTAACCAACGGAAAGATGACACGTAAATACATTTCTGTTTTAACTTGAAATATGGAAATCAAAACAATAGACTTATTGCTTATATTGTAACTGTAAAAACATAAATTAAAACGTTTTTAACAGTTGCTTTCATTATTAACTTAACTTTCTTAGGAACTGAATCAATGAACCTGCTAAAAACTGGCAAAAACGTTACACGATATGTTGACTTTACAGTTAACGAGGGAGGATTTCTTAAAATTGTCTTTGAGAATAAATAACATGTTATTTACAAAGCTAGAATCATTTCACTACTTCAAGGTTTTTGTCTCACGAGGTTTTTAATACAATTCTATATTTTGTTAGTTGTTGGATGAGGTAACTGTATAAAATTCTTAAACATACAAATTCAGACATATCATTCAGTTATCGTTTAGAAGCTAAGAAAACATATTGTTACTCAGTGGTCAGAAATATACACTGTTGCTTAGTTACTAAGAAAACACATTGTTATTTAGTCATCAAAACCTACATTGTTGCTTAGTTACTAGAAAACCACACTGTTTCTTAGTTATAGCAAAGTACTGTTGCCTAGTTACCAGAATAGTCAGCCACTTACCTTTTTAATAGCAAAAGCAAGCAACACATATTTTCTGTCTGCCGACAAAGCATAGGTATGGACATCATATAGCCTCTATGGAAAGAAAACAATCACCATTTAACAGACAGGGTTGAAACATCGTATCGCAGATGAATAACAACAAAGCGTTGGTTCGTTTTTAAAGTGAATGTGTGACAAAACGTATAATATTTCAAGCAATTATAACACAATCTTCTCAACTTGGCTAACGTAACATTGAAGTTGCTGGAATGAGTGCACAGTAAAAAATTAATAAAAAATTAGAGATATATTCAACAAACGCTAATGTCAGTTTCCGTGTCTTCAAAACAAGATGTATTTTTGGTTTTCAAATTTAAGAACAGGGTGAATATATCTGGATTCTTTCTCTCGAGGGTTATCCATGCACATAAACCTAATTACGTAACCGTTTTTTACACATCAGAACATGCTAGCAAAGAACAACACACAACTACGGATTAAACGAATAGAACGAAAAAACTGTCCACTTCCCTTAAGGCATCAGAGATAACGAACACAGAAACCTAACTGTTCTTGGAAATAAAGATCCAGAACACCTTAAGGGATTCCTTCGCATACAAGGCGTGGCCATTAAAAAAAGACCCATCACTCATCTGAGAAGATGAACGCTGTGTTTCTTTAAGAAGAAGAACAGATAGTTGATCACCCATTCCGCCTTCCACCTATCATCAGTCTGCTTCCATAAAAACGTACACAACTCTTAAGTTCTTAATGAGATTTATGTAAGCTGCATACAAGTGAAGATAAAAACAAGAAACATCCATCCAGTCGTAGAATAATTCTACGTATAAGAAGTTCATTTGTTACCGATTTTTCACAGGAATTAAAAAGAAATTCCAACTGATTAAAGAGATAAAATTTTCTTATAATAAGATCAAAGATGTTAGGAGAAAATCGTATTCCAAGATCACTTACGAAAGTTGTATTGACCATCAGCAGTGTTTTATTCATAGTTTCAACGTTGTGCAAAATAAGAGTTCCATCAGAATCTCGATAAATAAATTCTTTTCCTAGAAAAGAAAAAAACAAACATATTGATGTGTACTGTAAACATTCATGAAATAAACGAATATTTCTTCTTTGTTCTACGTACGTATCAGGACTGTCGAAATCCTTTATAAGAGATTTAACGATAGTTCTTACAATTATGAAAGTATAGTAAAAACAGTTTTGTTTGTCAGCGATTAATTCATAACACTATGCAACAAAATGTTTACTTTTTCTTGTTCCTGGACAGAAAGTGTTATTTCCCAATTGCTTATGTCTAAAGTAAATGGAAGAGACCTATTTTTCTTTTCAAACTTTGCTTTTATGATCTGGGAACGTATAATGAAAACATGATGGGAGACTATATTATATTTGGGAGCTGATACGTGAAAGTGATTTACATTACAGTCGCAAATCTCGAAAAACTACTCACTTCTAAACATTTTTGTATACCTTTAGTATAAATACATGTAAATCTTGATTCATATGTTGTTTTATTCAGACCTTATGTAAGTAAAAATGTGCAAATTTGCCTGTTTTAACACAGAAAATAGGTTAGTTTTTAAATTACATTATCCAGGTCACAAAAGTAAAGTTTGAAGGGAATAATGACCATTTTCTGTACGTTTACAACATAAGCATTGTTTGTTTGTTTGTTTTTGAATTTCGCACAATGCTACTCGAGTGCTATCTGTCCCTAAATTAGCAGTGTAAGACTAGAGGGAAGGCAGCTAGTCATCACCACCCACCGCCAACTCTTGGGCTACTCTTTTACCAACGAATAGTGGAATTGACCGTCACATTATAACGCCCCCAAGGCTAAAAGGGCGAGCATGTTTGGCGCGACGGGGATGCGAACCCGCGACCCTCAGATTACGAGTTGCACGCCTTAACACGCTTGGCCATGTCGGGTCTACAACATAAGCAATTAAGAAATAACACACACTATCCATGAACAAAATTTGTGTTACATAGTGTAATTTTCATACATTTGTAAGAGAAGGTTTTTCTTAGTATTTTATCCGAGTTGTTATGTGTTCAACAATTTTATCAATAAAATATCTACCAGTTCGTTATTGTTTATGGGCGTTTGGTGCGTATTGTATTGTAATGTAAATAATTATCGCGATACCATTAATAGGACAACTTAACCCTCAGGGTATTGTTTGTAATAATAATAAAAAGTTCAACAAATACACAGTTTGATGCATTACTGCTGGGTCTCCGAAGATGTGCTCCGAAAGTGTAAAAAATATAATTACTGACATTTTGATTTCTTGCTTTTGAAGTTCATGTGCCGTTCCTACAGAGTGCATAATGTTTCTAGTGGTTTATGTAACACGTAAGTTTTACTGTCGTCATGACAGTACAAAATGCAATGTTAAGATCCCTTATGTGACGTCATTTCAGTGTCTACTGATTGATTGACAGACAACACACTATTGTAGTGAGGCGAGTGGTTAAGACAGCTAAACCTTCCAGGCAGCATTCGGCCTCTTTTTGGGAAATAATATATTTCGTAATATTGGAAGCAACAAATAGAATAAATCTATGAGATACTCTCAAATATTTTTTTCGTCTATGTAAACTGACCTATTTATTCAAAATACATTAAATGAAATATTCCACGACTTACTTAGTTTAGTTTCAGCACAGTTATTTTTTCTTTCTTTATAGTTGTTACGCAGTTACGCATTTATTTAAACCTATTCGAGTGAAGAATACCAAAATAATATATATTTACCAGATATCCACGTGCCATTAAATCTTCTATATCTTAAATTTCCATTTAACACTTCCGGTAAGCTCAGTCTAGGATTTTTTATTCTGTTACTGATGTTACCTGTCAACAGAATCAAATAACATCTACACGTTACTATAGATACTTCATAATTGAATAGATAAAGAACTTAGCTTGTTTTAACTTTTAATACAACATAAATAAGTTCATTAAACATGTAATTAATTTTAAGTTAGACAGATATCGAAACAGTAAAAAAGAATATTCGATGATGCTTTTGGTTACTTTTCAAGTATTAACTTTAACAAATAAAAACTATTCGCACGGGTATCGAACAGGGAAAAGAGGGGAAAATGAAAGCGTATTGTGACTCTGTTTTGTACCCATAAACTTCACGTCTGACTAATCTAAACTCAGATCGATAGCTGTGTGCTTCCGTATTAAATCGTTTTGATATAATCACACCCATCGTTGTATTTAATCAATTTCGAAGACACGTGAACATAAATATCTTACTTTTATTTATTTTCTTTGTTGTTGTTGTTTTTTCACAGCTTCTCATTTTGAACAACCTGTATCTATTTGTATGAATAAAAACAAGTGTAGCGACACCAGGCACAGCGCAAATGATTTCTGATTATATTTTTATGTAGAGTTAATTTGTTAGGCTTAACATCCTGCTCGTGTTCTAGGCGGGTTTCACTTTCTGCGTTAATGTTGTTAATCGGATGGTTGTAGTCGATTCAATCTATAATACGTTACATCTTTGTTCATTCTTCGCTGATTCATGTTGAATGCTAGACTGTTTCTTCTGTTTCAATTTGAATTTCAGTTCTTCTGAAAGACGACGGTGACCTGAGAGTTAGGTTGGAGATTTCTGTAGATAACGGTTTGTAGTTTTAAAGTAGAGGGCGTTAGGGATAACCTGGTGGAGTTTGTAGGTTGTCAAGAAGTGAATGTCCAGTGGTAATTTCCAGAGTTTTTTCAATCTTTTTTCGAACGAACAAAATAATATCATTCTAATATTACCGTTCGTAAGAACTGAAGTTGAAATTCGAAGAAAGGAAACTGTTTAACAGTGAAATAATTTTCCAGCTTTATAACTTAAACAAATGTTTAATTAAATATTACAAGAAAGTTTATGTGTTACTACTCACGTAATAAAAGTAAATAACGTTTGTTTTGGATTCAAAACTTCACAATTTTTACCACAACGAGTTTCAAGTAATCGCAATGATGTTTCTAGGTTTATCTATTCACTCTGAAAATTATTTTTTTTTTGAAGAACAGTTCTACTATTTCGTAAGTAGAAAGATTATTTTTAATTACCCTTGACGCCAGTGCATCAGATCCGCGTGTGACATATTCATAATGTCATATCTGCACCCTCAGAATATAAGAAATAAAGTTCTCCGTGATGGGAAACGGAGACGAAAGGAGAAAATCTTGACCCTTATTGCAAATTTACGTGCACACAGGATAAAAAGTTCGCAAAGCTGGATGTTCCACATCGCGTAATAAAAAGTGTTTCCTGTATCATTCAAGCAAGAGATTTTTATAGTATTATACAGATATCTCGCATCAGTTTTAAACTGAAGTAAGATTCTATAAAAAAAAACACGTTACATCAGACATAGTCTAAAGAAAAAGTGTAAAAAATAACCCTACACAGCGAGATGTCACATAGCCTAGAAACAGTGAAATAATTAATTACAATCGTTTATTTCCACTTGTGGCTCAGCTGTAAACTTGGGGACGTACAGTGCTAATATTTAGGGTTCACTACATTGTTCAGTTTTGCCTTTAAAATAAATATTTATTTAATGGTTTTTCCTTTACAAATACACATACAACATTTTCATGTTCTATGAATATACTTTGCAATAGAATATTGCAGCATTTTGGAAAACGAAATAAATTAACACAAGATGCAAGTTCACAGCAAAGGAAGGAAACTGTAATACAATATAATGGTTGGTTTGTTGTTATGAGCAAATCCACACAAATTGCTTGCTATGTGTGCTGAGCTCACGACGAGTATCAAAAACCGGGTTTCGAGCGTTGTAATCTTTCAGACCTCTCACTGAGCCACTAAGGGAGGGGGAAGAATAGAGCTGCAAAAACGTTATGTGGTATTGCAGTGGACTATACATCTTAAACCCCAAACACATTCATTGCTTGAAGGTCTGTGTCGAAACGAGGTTGATGACGAAGGTTTGCTTGTTCGTTTTTGAATTTCGTGTAAAGCTACTCGAGGGCTATCTGCGCTAACTGTCCCTAATTTAACAGTGTAAGACAAGAGGGAAGGCAGCTAGTCATCACCACTCACCGCCAACTCTTGGGATACTCTTTTACCAACGAATAGTGGGATTGACCCTCACATTATAACGCCCCCACGGCTGAAAGAACACGCATGTTTGGTGCGACGATGATGCGAACTCGCGACACTCAGATTACGTGTCGAACGCCTTAACCCACCTGGCCATGCCGGGCCTTGATTGGAAGTAAACAAACAAACCGATATGAACTTTTATATATGTAAAACAAAAATCACTCGAATATTCTAGAAAGCTCCTGAAGCGTCATAATTTTATAAATTTTAACAGTATTAACAAATTTAAAAAAATTCAAGAACATATTTTTTCTATTTAGATTTATCTTTGGTCTCTCGAAAGTTGAGATTAAAAGAATCTACCTGGACTGAGCAAAAACACCGTTGTCACAATGAGTGCACAGACGATAACAATCACTAGAAGAGCTATTACGATTCCACGCCAATTCCTTCCATCATGTCTTGAAGACACCAGTTCCTGAAATATGTACGTATGGTACGTAAAGTACAGATAAATTAAAAGCCTATTTTCTGTGAATTATATTGTTATTAAATTGAAATATGAGACATGCTTAGGCCTCTTTACAACAAATGAACTAGCAATATCAGATAATAGATGCTTTATTAATTGTCTATAACATGAATGATCATTTAAGGATTTCACTTTATTTGTCAGATATTAGGTTAGCCCGTTGTCAGTTAAAGGTTTTTCTGATACTTAGTCGTATAAACATAAACTGTGTAGTTAGTTGTTAGGCTTAGGATTCTTCTACAGTAGGTATCTGTGACCTGTTGGAGGTAACTTGGAACGAAATAAATGAAGAGCACTCACTTCACTTCCTTCTAAAATAATATATATATATATATATATACGGAACTAGTTAAAAGTATGCATAACAACTCTTTGATACTATAGAGACCACAGGCATATCATAAACATTGCACAGTTCCATTCTTTTTGTCAAAAGTACACTTAGAACTATTCAATTACTTCATAAGTACAGTTGACAAGCGGAACTATTTGTTTCATTTACTATCACCAAACTATTCAAGCATTGTTCACTCACATTTCATCGAGTATTCTACACTTCTAAAATGTAAGCTCGTTTTTGTATTTAGGCCTACTTCCAATAAACGTCTGCTTTTCGCATATAGGCCTACTTCTAAATACTCCCCTACATTTTGTCAAATCCCAAGTTGACGAAATAAACTATTTTTCTTATCACTTTTATCAGTTAGTTCCTCACTCTAATATATATCAACCAGTAGGCCTTCTTTCTCTGTCTGAACAACTTTTTTACGTGACTTTGTTTCTCGCCTGTTTTGTCTTTGTCTGTCTGCTGTTTCACGTCCACCTGATACAATTTATCCACACTGCTGGCCAAAATCTTAAGGTCAATGAACATAAAGAAAAAATATGCATTTTGCGTTGTTAGACTCAACCACTTATCTGAGTAGAGCTTCGAAAGATGAAAATAAGAAAAGGGAAAATAAATATAAAAAACTTTTTTAGCATTTAATAGGGAAAATGTGAGCACTATGAAATTAGCCTAAATACTAGCTGGTCAAAATAAATTTCTCGCAACTTTGTATAATCTCGACATCAATGAGTCACAAACACAACGTACAACTCTTTCTGATACACGTAAATAAATTTCCCGTAACATTTAGTTTAAAATAATTATCTCTAAACAGTTATAAAATATTCACACACAAAATAAATAAATTAATAATACCTACATTAAACAGACTTCTATATCTTGTCAATATTCAACTGAATCTTTATTCAACATAAAAAATACGCATTCAACAAGGGGAAAAAAAAGTGTAATACCAAGAAAAAGTTACAACGTTTGAGAATGAAATAAAACTATTTATCCAAAGAATTTTGCAATTAACCTAGAAAAGTTATATCAATTCCAGAAATAAAAGCTATTTATATGTTACCCGATGTTCATGGTGTTTCCTCTTAAATAATAACTCCAGTAATATTAATAAGGAATGTGTTTAAATTGATCACATAAATATATATATACATACATACTTTTAGATGCTATGAGTACATGTTTTACAATACAGTAGGTATTTTTCTGGTACTGGTATCCCTTATTATAGGGACAACACAAGAATAACATCTGGGTATGCTGAACGACTCTTCTTTTCACATTATGCCAGTACTGGTTTCTGGCTAATGCAACTTACACTGATTGAACTTTAACGGGAGGAACATATTTATTTGTATAATAAATTAGTTATAGGTCACTAGTGTTTCTCACCGAAGGCATCAACAGAGATGCACTGTTGGGATACTAGTATTTTCTCATCAGGGACAATAGAAAAGACGTATGGCTGTAGCAATACTATTTATCAAGAGAAATAAAATAAATCGTTTATTGTCGCGACATTGGTATTTCTCACTAGGGACAACACCAGAGATCCATTGTTGTGATACTATTGTTTATTTTACCACCAGAGATAGCACAATAGATGTATCGTTGTCACATTTATATTTCTCACCAGGGACAACACCAGAGATCTATTGTTGTGATACTATTGTTTATTTTACCACCAGAGACAGCACAATAGATGTATCGTTGTCATATTTATATTTCTCACCAGGGACAACACCAGAGATCCATTGTTGTGATACTATTGTTTATTTTACCACCAGAGATAGCACAATAGATTTATCGTCGTCACTTTTATATTTCTCGCCAGGGACAACACCAGAGATTCATTGTTGTGATACAAGTATTTTCTCATCAGGCATAACACAATAGATCTATTGTTGTCGTCGTTTTAGTTTTAACTAGAGACACTGTAAATAATTAATACACTAGATAAAAATTGAGTTTGGCTTGCCAGTATGAACTAACAAAATATTTAGATGAAATTTGGAGAATTGCCACAATAATGTTTTATTTTTACAGACTATTCGTAGTCTCTTATAAATGGAATGTGCACGAGGCCCGTCCAATGGAGAAGGAATATTGACTGTAACTTCGAATATGATATAATATACTTATCTTCATGAAATATATTAATATTTTAGTAAAATGTATAGGTTTGTTGTACAAAAAAGCAGATATGTTTTAAAGGTATTTGTACTAGAGATATCTGTGAATTGACGACCTAAGTTTGACTCAGACTCTGAAACTCGAAGCACAAGATTATATTCACTTAAGGTTTAAAGCAACTTTTGTCCTTCGTATGATTTTAATAATTCTTAAAACCTATAAAATACGTACCTGCAATCTTTGTTCTCAGTGTTCCTATATGTTGTATTTGGTATTTACTCTCTTTACTATGATATGTTAGTAAATCAGTAATTTAAGGTAAGAATAGTTGATAAATCTGACGTCAAATGCACAGTATCATGTTGAATGGCATTCTGTAGAAGTTCATTAGGATGGCTAACTTACTGTGTTTTTTTTTAAGACTCTTTGCGTTTTCTGGAAAATAAATATGAGGAAAGAGTTAAAGCACGTGTTTTCTTACGCCATCTCTTCTCTCTAAGCTGATTTATATTTATAAATTGAGGTAATCCTCTTTGTCCGGGTTATGAACTAAAAGAAAGTGTGGGGATGTTATGATAAATGATATAAAAATCCTAACTTTCACAAATTTATAACATAACACGTTATTACAGTACTCATTACTACCTCACCAAAGTTTTTGTATAAGATGTAGTGACTCAATATGTGTATACTTAAAAGACGGTGTACACTCTGTGATGGTCAGGATGACTTTGTAGGAAGAGGTAGCGGAATACCGTGGCGGGGGGAAGCTTTCTGTTACCCACTTTAAACACTCAACTCTTAATGTTCTTTCACAGTGTTTTAAGTGATTAATTAATTGACGGTTATTGATTGCAGAAGTGCCTTACGATCCGAAATTGAAAGGTCACAGGTCGAACTAGGAAGCGGTCATAACTCAAGAAGTAGCTCATTATAGCAGTCTTATGGTGGCTGTTGTTTTTTGTCAAAATACACTTTAAATTTAAAAGATTGTCCAATAGTTCCTAAACATAAGCATAATGTTTCAACAGAGTTTATGTAATAAATTTTCAGAATTTCGAAAATAAACTGCACATAATTTAAAGATATTCGGAAAATTGTGTTAAAGATAAAAAAAGCAGTGAATGGTAAAAATCCTTTGCCAAAAACAAGCAAATAACAACAGTTTGTCAGAAGATGTAACTTTCGTTTGGAACACATTCTTCAATTATTTCGCTGAAATTTTAATATACGGCAAACATTCTTATTTCATAACAATTGTAATTTAAATTATGACCATCAACTTTATACCTAAGGCCGTTTAGGATACTTATTTTACAGATTCAGTCTCAAACGTATGGTGATTATTACACTATGTAACAAAACTTTTACTTTATCTTGTTCCTGGACAGAAAGTGTTATTTCCCAATTGCTTAAGCCTAAAATAAATGGAAAAGACCTATTTTTCTCTTCAAACATTACTTTTGTGACCTGGGAGAGTATAATGAAAACATGATGGGAGACTATATTATATTTGGGAGCTGATACGTGAAAGTGATTTACATTACAGTCGCAAATCTCGAAAACCACTCACTTCTAAACATTTTTGTATAACTTTAGTATAAATACATGTAAATCGTGATTCATACGTTGTTTTATTCAATCCTCATGTAAATGTAAATGTGTAAATTTGCCCGTTTTAACACAGAAAATAGGTTAATTTCTAAATTTCATCACCCAGGTCACAAAAGCAAAGTTTGAAGGGAATAATGACCATTTTCTGTACTTTTACAACATAAGCAATTAATAAATAACACATACTATCCAGGAACAAAATTTGTGTTACATAGTGTAATAGGAAGTACTAGTTGTATTTTTTTATCTAAACATTATCAATTCGAAGCTTAAATCACTAAAATCCGAGGTTCGATTCAGCTTACTTTGTAGCTTTCCGTTTAAAAAACCAACAATTTCGAGGTAAAGTTCAATAACGTACCATCCAGTAACAAAATTTGTGTTATTACAATAAGACAATAAAAATTCATGTTTCTTCCAAATGTAAATAAAAAGTAGAGAATATTATGTTAATTTGGACTTTAAGAGGAGAGAAATAGTCTGATCTGTTTATCGAAGTGAAAACGTAAAGCTTCTGAATGGGAAACAGCTAGCTGAGGGCGAAAGAAAAGTTATTTTAGTTGACGAACAAGTCACGTTATTTAAAGGAACAACATTAAACTCGAGAAAAACACGTTCAAATACTAATTCTCCCTGTGATACACATAAGGCAATTAATGTTTCTACTCGGCTTGTTCCAAAATATTTATAAGAGATTGAAAGTGCTAATGAAACAACACTTTTAACTCACTGATGTAGAAAATTAGCTGCACTTAAATATATGTTGAAGTCCTGCATAGCAAAGTGGTTAAGGCACTCGACTTGTAATCGGAGGGTCGTCACATATAACGCCCAATCCCACTATTCGTTGATGAAAGTGTAGCCCAAGAGTTGACAGCGGGTAGTGATAACTAATGCTTGAATATCTTAATGACGAAATCGAACATCAGTTGCTCGAGCAAACGAAAATAAACAGGGAGAATGAACTGCTTGAAAATTGTGACTATAATTTACAGAAAGTCAAGTTCCTGAAGAAGTCGTTAACTAAAACAGAAGGCACCTACATCAAGACTGTTAATAAACAATGAGCCGGACGTGGCCTAGTGTACCAGTCTATGGACCCGAATGTTTATGGCTCTTCTACGGTTCCTGAAAAATAAAATCACTCTTCGCACGTTGGGGACGCGTTATAAGAGTGACTGTCAAATCTAACTGGTGGTGGATGTTATTAGCTAGCTGTCTTCACCATAGTCTAAGGGTTAAAAATGGAGGATGGGTATCGTATATAACCCTTCTATTGCTGTGCGCGAATATCTGAAACAAAGAAAACTTTAAACTGACTAGCACAGGTAGCCCATTGTAGAGCTTTGTGTTTAATTTCAAACAACACAGGGAATTTAAATTGTTAACTAAACGCTGGATCACTTTCTAAGATAGGTACTCTTGTCTAGGAGATGATAAAGATTTTAAAAGACATAAAAAGTTAAGGTCTCTCCTGTTTCAACTCCTTTAGTAGAATGTTATAACAACTATAAAAATATCAGTTTTCTCCTTTTTTAAGCAACTCTCCAATCGGTTTTGATAGAAGTCATGAATTAATTTGTTAACCTCGACAGCATGCTCCTGCTGCAGTTAGAGGTTACAGTTTCAAGTCCTGTTTGTAATTTATTCCCACTTTACTTTCCCCTTTTAGGTCCACTAATTTTATTTATATCAAGAACTGGTTCATAACAACTTTAAAAATAACAAATTGCTGTTAATTTTTTGGCAAACAATTAGATTTTAAAAACAAATTTTGTTTTTTACTGGCAGTATACAACCTGCTTTCTTTGCTTCTTTCAGACTATTCATTCCCTCTCACATCTCTTGGTCTCCTTCTTTTTTCTTTTCATTGAACTACTATCATTTATTTTTTCTTGCTTACCCTGCACCTGAGACTGACCAAAGGCCAGTAGCTTTCACACACTCTCTCATCTTCAACTAATGTTATGTCACACCTGTCTTCTTAACATACCTTGCGTTTCAAGTTTGATTCGATGTTCTTAGACAACTCTTCAACTTTCTACATAGCTCGATACCAACGTATGTTATACAAACGTTGCTGATAAAGTTAATCTGGATAGATTAATTCATAGTGTTAAATAATTTGTAACATAATTACATCTGTTTATTCATTGGGTGATATACTTGGACCATAGTGTTAAGTTTAATAATGAAAATTAATAAATCTATTCACACTCTTGTAGACTTGGGTCAGGTTCTTATGCCTCTTATAAGAGTTAACCCCACCCTCACAATGGCACAGCAGTATGTCTGCTGACTTACAACTCTAGAAACTGGGTTTCATTACCGTAGGTGGGCACAGTACAGACAGCTCATTCTGTAGTTTGTGTTCAACTTCAAACAACAACAATATAAAAGTTAAATTACAGCGAGTTATGTTACGGTGTTATTACTATTCCATGAGATTCTTTAGATTTGCTTGAATATCCCAGAAATATAATGTTGATACGAACGATTCTTCACACTGGAGTCTTTTAAAGCCTTTGGTAGTTCACTGAAACAAAGTCTAATTCTAAAACTGAAACTCATTTTGTCTTTCATCAAAATTGATAAGTAACGTTTAGAGGATTTGGCATGGCTTCATAGTTAGGGCACTTGAATGATAGTCTGAGGGCTTTTTAACAATATTGATAAGTGCCATTTAGAGAACTTGGCGTGGTCTGGTGGTTAGGGTACTTGAATGAAAGTCTGAGGAACTTTTCAACAATTTTGATAAGTACCATTTAGAGGGCTTGACACAGCCTGGAGTTTAGGACAGTTGACTTATAATCTGAGAAGGCTTTCAACAATTTTGGAAAGTACCATTTAAAAGGTTTAGCATGGCCTGGTGGTTAGGACACTTGACTTACAATCTCAGGAGGCTTTCAACAATTTTGGTAAGTACCATTTAAAAGGTTTAGCATGGCCTGGTGGTTAGCACACTTGACTTATAATCTCAGGAGGCTTTCAACAATTTTGGTAAGCAATATTTAAAAGGTTTAGCATGGCCTGGTGGTTAGGATACTTGACTTATAATCTCAGGAGGCTTTCAACAATTTTGGTAATATTTAAAAGGTTTAGCATGGCCTGGTGGTTAGGACACTTGACTTATAATCTCAGGAGGCTTTCAACAATTTTGGTAAGTAATATTTAAAAGGTTTAGCATGGCTTGGTGGTTAGGACACTTGACTTATAATCTCAGGAGGCTTTCAACAATTTTGGTAAGTACTATTTAAAAGGTTCAGCATGGCCTGGTGGATAGGACACTTGACTTAATTTGAAGACTGCGAGCTCAATTTTCTTCCCTCAATATGCTCGCCTTTTCTGCCTTGAAGGCGTTATAACGTTTGGTCAATTTTACTATTCGTTGGTAAAAACAGTTAGCAAACAGCACCTATAGCCATTCTTAGGTTTCTCTTGTGTGATCGAATTGAGAAATTTTATCCAAGTTTTTGAGGAATGTAGGAATAATTCAATAATTTATTGGACATTTAATAAACGTTCAACTGTATAACATATTGTACTAGACTTCTCTGAAGAAATACAACAGTTTTTATTTGGTTCCAATTCCAACAACGTATTTACATGATTTTCAGGAGTCGTTCTCGTGATGTTGGCTTTTAATAAAACAGCATCTTAACAAATTGTATAGTTACATAGATAACTGTTTCAGGTTACTTCTTCTAACGTCAAAACTTGTTAATAATAGCTAGAAAACTTGTGTTTATAATTAACTGTTATAGATCACTTCTGGTGGCTCAGAGATAAGTTGAAGGGCTTTTAAAGTTTAGGCTTCGAAACCAGTGTTGGTCATGTCAGAGCGTTGTTTAGTGTTGTGCTTAACTGAAAACAAAACTTGCTAAACCTGAACTCATAAACCTTTAATAAACAGAGCACTCTCTTAGCTTACTCTATTTACATCTGATTGGTTAATTTGCCCGGAATATAAATTCGAGAGTTATTGGTTCGCGTCCGGGTACCATCCTCCAACCTTGTCACAAAAAGCAGCTCAGACATTGGTGATGGGTGCTGTTGGCTTTCTTTTTAGGTTGTCGTTTTAAAACTAGGACGACTACCTGCTGACCTTTCTCGTGTATCTTTGCGCGAAAATTCTAAAGCAAACTGGTTACGTCTTTGTTATCCTCTCTTAAATACGTCAAACTTTATTTATACATAAATTAGGGCCTTTTGATCGAAATTATGTTACAAAATAAAAGCACGACATGCTATTGGATAACAACTTTAGAGTTTCGCAGTGACGTGTATTCTATCACGTGACTTATAAAATGTGACCTTAATTACAAGCATTGTTTCAGCCACTGAGAATGGAAATTGTACTTTCAAAATAAATTTACGTCATATTATTGGAACTTTGGACTCAACCTGAATTAATAACGTAACACAAGAAGGTTTTAAGAACATTTTCAAAAAAAATTATTATTTTATTACAATAGGCGTACTAATCGTTAAAAGTTAACTTTCATATTTTCCGCTAGGATGGAAGTCGATGTTCCTATTATGGTATTTAAAAATAATAATCAAGAACTATTCAAACATCAGTGTATTTCATTGTTTCAATGTGTATGACAGATGTTTAGTTTACGTTACTATGGAAACGGCAGAAATATTAACTCAGACTACTCCCCCCCCCCGAAAAAAAATGGAGACAACCCACAAAAAGAACATTCAAGGCTTTGGAAGAAGTGTTGTTTATGGTGTGTGTTATTAGAAGTGTTGTTCATGGTATGTGTTATTGGAAGTGTTGTTCATGGTATGTGTTATTAAAAGTGTTGTTCATGGTATGTGTTATTGGAAGTGTTGTTCATGGTATGTGTTATTAAAAGTGTTGTTCATGGTATGTGTTATTGGAAGTGTTGTTCATGGTATGTGTTATTAAAAGTGTTGTTCATGGTATGTGTTATTAAAAGTGTTGTTCATGGTATGTGTTATTGGAAGTGTTGTTCATGGTATGTGTTATTAAAAGTGTTGTTCATGGTATGTGTTATTGGAAGTGTTGTTCATGGTATGTGTTATTAAAAGTGTTGTTCATGGTATGTGTTATTGGAAGTGTTGTTCATGGTATGTGTTATTGGAAGTGTTGTTCATGGTATGTGTTATTGAAAGTGTTGTTCATGGTATGTGTTATTGAAAGTGTTGTTCATGGTATGTGTTATTGGAAGTGTTGTTCATGGTATGTGTTATTGGAAGTGTTGTTCATGGTATGTGTTATTAAAGTGTTGTTCATGGTATGTGTTATTGGAAGTGTTGTTCATGGTATGTGTTATTAAAAGTGTTGTTCATGGTATGTGTTATTGGAAGTGTTGTTCATGGTATGTGTTATTGGAAGTGTTGTTCATGGTATGTGTTATTAAAAGTGTTGTTCATGGTATGTGTTATTGGAAGTGTTGTTCATGGTATGTGTTATTGGAAGTGTTGTTCATGGTATGTGTTATTGTGTTGTTCATGGTATGTGTTATTGGTTGTTGTTCATGGTATGTGTTATTGGAAGTGTTGTTCATGGTATGTGTTATTGGAAGTGTTGTTCATGGTATGTGTTATTGGAAGTGTTGTTCATGGTATGTGTTATTGGAAGTGTTGTTCATGGTATGTGTTATTGGAAAGTGTTGTTCATGGTATGTGTTATTGGAAGTGTTGTTCATGGTATGTGTTATTGGAAGTGTTGTTCATGGTATGTGTTATTGGAAGTGTTGTTCATGGTATGTGTTATTAAAAGTGTTGTTCATGGTATGTGTTATTGGAAGTGTTGTTCATGGTATGTGTTATTGGAAGTGTTGTTCATGGTATGTGTTATTGAAAGTGTTGTTCATGGTATGTGTTATTGGAAGTGTTGTTCATGGTATGTGTTATTGTGTTGTTCATGGTATGTGTTATTGTGTTGTTCATGGTATGTGTTATTGGAAGTGTTGTTCATGGTATGTGTTATTGGAAGTGTTGTTCATGGTATGTGTTATTGTGTTATTGGAGTGTTGTTCATGGTATGTGTTATTGGAAGTGTTGTTCATGGTATGTGTTATTGGAAGTGTTGTTCATGGTATGTGTTATTGGATGGTAGTGTTGTTCATGGTATGTGTTATTATGTGTTATTGAAGTGTTGTTCATGGTATGTGTTATTGGAAGTGTTGTTCATGGTATGTGTTATTAAAAGTGTTGTTCATGGTATGTGTTATTGGAAGTGTTGTTCATGGTATGTGTTATTGGAAGTGTTGTTCATGGTATGTGTTATTGGAAGTGTTGTTCATGGTATGTGTTATTGGAAGTGTTGTTCATGGTATGTGTTATTGGAAGTGTTGTTCATGGTATGTGTTATTGGTTAAGTGTTGTTCATGGTATGTGTTATTGGTTGTTCAAGTGTTGTTCATGGTATGTGTTATTGGAAGTGTTGTTCATGGTATGTGTTATTTGTTCATGGTAAGTGTTGTTCATGGTATGTGTTATTGGAAGTGTTGTTCATGGTATGTGTTATTGGAAGTGTTGTTCATGGTATGTGTTATTGTGTTGTGTCAAGTGTTGTTCATGGTATGTGTTATTGGAAGTGTTGTTCATGGTATGTGTTATTGGAAGTGTTGTTCATGGTATGTGTTATTGGAAGTGTTGTTCATGGTATGTGTTATTGGAAGTGTTGTTCATGGTATGTGTTATTGGAAGTGTTGTTCATGGTATGTGTTATGGTATGTGTTATTGGAAGTGTTGTTCATGGTATGTGTTATTGGAAGTGTTGTTCATGGTATGTGTTATTGGAAAGTGTTGTTCATGGTATGTGTTATTGGTGTTGTTCATGGTATTGGAAGTGTTGTTCATGGTATGTGTTATTGGAAGTGTTGTTCATGGTATGTGTTATTGAAAGTGTTGTTCATGGTATGTGTTATTGGAAGTGTTGTTCATGGTATGTGTTATTGGAAGTGTTGTTCATGGTATGTGTTATTAAAAGTGTTGTTCATGGTATGTGTTATTGGAAGTGTTGTTCATGGTATGTGTTATTGGAAGTGTTGTGTATGTGTTCATGTTGTTCATGGTATGTGTTATTGGAAGTGTTGTTCATGGTATGTGTTATTGGAAGTGTTGTTCATGGTATGTGTTATTGGAAGTGTTGTTCATGGTATGTGTTATTGGAAGTGTTGTTCATGGTATGTGTTATTGGAAGTGTTGTTCATGGTATGTGTTATTGGAAGTGTTGTTCATGGTATGTGTTATTAAAGGTTGTTGTTGTTCATGGTATGTGTTATTGGAAGTGTTGTTCATGGTATGTGTTATTGGAAGTGTTGTTCATGGTATGTGTTATTAAAAGTGTTGTTCATGGTATGTGTTATTGGAAGTGTTGTTCATGGTATGTGTTATTGGAAGTGTTGTTCATGGTATGTGTTATTGGAAGTGTTGTTCATGGTATGTGTTATTGGAAGTGTTGTTCATGGTATGTGTTATTGGAAGTGTTGTTCATGGTATGTGTTATTGGAAGTGTTGTTCATGGTATGTGTTATTAAAAGTGTTGTTCATGGTATGTGTTATTGGAAGTGTTGTTCATGGTATGTGTTATTGGAAGTGTTGTTCATGGTATGTGTTATTGGAAGTGTTGTTCATGGTATGTGTTATTGAAAGTGTTGTTCATGGTATGTGTTATTGGAAGTGTTGTTCATGGTATGTGTTATTAAAAGTGTTGTTCATGGTATGTGTTATTGGAAGTGTTGTTCATGGTATGTGTTATTGGAAGTGTTGTTCATGGTATGTGTTATTGGAAGTGTTGTTCATGGTATGTGTTATTGGAAGTGTTGTTCATGGTATGTGTTATTGGAAGTGTTGTTCATGGTATGTGTTATTGGAAGTGTTGTTCATGGTATGTGTTATTAAAAGTGTTGTTCATGGTATGTGTTATTGGGAAGTGTTGTTCATGGTATGTGTTATTGGAAGTGTTGTTCATGGTGTGTTATTGGAAGTGTTGTTCATGGTATGTGTTATTGGAAGTGTTGTTCATGGTATGTGTTATTGGAAGTGTTGTTCATGGTATGTGTTATTAAAAGTGTTGTTCATGGTATGTGTGGAAGTTTGTTCATGGTATGTGTTATTGGAAGTGTTGTTCATGGTATGTGTTATTAAAAGTGTTGTTCATGGTATGTGTTATTGAAGTGTTGTTCATGGTATGTGTTATTGTGTTGATTCAAGTGTTGTTCATGGTATGTGTTATTGGTGGTGTTGTTCATGGTATGTGTTATTAAATGTTGTTCATGGTATGTGTTATTGGAAGTGTTGTTCATGGTATGTGTTATTGGAAGTGTTGTTCATGGTATGTGTTATTGAAGTGTTGTTCATGGTATGTGTTATTGGAAGTGTTGTTCATGGTATGTGTTATTAAAGTGTTGTTCATGGTATGTGTTATTGGAAGTGTTGTTCATGGTATGTGTTATTGGAAGTGTTGTTCATGGTATGTGTTATTAAAAGTGTTGTTCATGGTATGTGTTATTGAAAGTGTTGTTCATGGTATGTGTTATTAAAAGTGTTGTTCATGGTATGTGTTATTGGAAGTGTTGTTCATGGTATGTGTTATTGGAAGTGTTGTTCATGGTATGTGTTATTGGAAGTGTTGTTCATGGTATGTGTTATTGGAAGTGTTGTTCATGGTATGTGTTATTGGAAGTGTTGTTCATGGTATGTGTTATTGAAAGTGTTGTTCATGGTATGTGTTATTGGAAGTGTTGTTCATGGTATGTGTTATTGGAAGTGTTGTTCATGGTATGTGTTATTAAAAGTGTTGTTCATGGTATGTGTTATGGAGGTGTTGTTCATGGTATGTGTTATTGAAAGTGTTGTTAATGGTATGTGTTATTAAGTGTTGTTCATGGTATGTGTGTTGTTGTTCATGGTATGTGTTATTAAAAGTGTTGTTCATGGTATGTGTTATTGGAAGTGTTGTTCATGGTATGTGTTATTGAAAGTGTTGTTCATGGTATGTGTTATTGGAAGTGTTGTTCATGGTATGTGTTATTAAAAGTGTTGTTCATGGTATGTGTTATTGGAAGTGTTGTTCATGGTATGTGTTATTGGAAGTGTTGTTCATGGTATGTGTTATTAAAAGTGTTGTTCATGGTATGTGTTATTGAAAGTGTTGTTAATGGTATGTGTTATTAAAAGTGTTGTTCATGGTATGTGTTATTGGAAGTGTTGTTCATGGTATGTGTTATTAAAAGTGTTGTTCATGGTATGTGTTATTGGAAGTGTTGGTGTGTTATTGGAAGTGTTGTTCATGGTGTGTGTTATTGGAAGTGTTGTTCATGGTATGTGTTATTAAAAGTGTTGTTCATGGTATGTGTTATTGGAAGTGTTGTTCATGGTATGTGTTATTGAAAGTGTTGTTCATGGTATGTGTTATTGAAAGTGTTGTTAATGGTATGTGTTATTGGAAGTGTTGTTCATGGTATGTGTTATTGGAAGTGTTGTTCATGGTATGTGTTATTGAAAGTGTTGTTAATGGTGTGTGTCATTGGAAGTGTTGTTCATGGTATGTGTTATTGGAAGTGTTGTTCATGGTATGTGTTATTGAAAGTGTTGTTCATAGTATGTGTTATTGGAAGTGTTGTTCATGGTATGTGTTATTGAAAGTGTTGTTAATGGTTATTACAGTTATACGTTTATATTATTGAATCACATAACAAATCTATGGACTAATGTTTAATAATTATATCAAGTTAACTGTCTTAGGCCGATTTTTCTAATGACAAAATATTTAAAATAACAGTTAGAAGCCCTGATGTATAGTTAAGGGATGTAAGTTACTTCTAACATCAGAATTTTGGAATAACGTCTACAAGATCTGTTCTATAGTAAACCCTTGTAGGCCATGTCTTTCAACATTAAATCTTTATACTAAAAGCTGGAAGACTTGCGAAGATAACTGTTATAGGTCACTTCTAACGTTTATATTTCAGAATATCAGCTGTAAGAGCTATTGTATTTTATGGTCTTAGCTCACTTGCAATTTACCTCTTTTATGATTTTATTTTATCCTAAAGCTACACTGTTGTGTATGAATATCTGCGCCATGTTCGTTGCGTGGATCAAGCCCCAAACGCGAGCATCGTAAGACACCTCACATTCAGCACTGTGGACAAATGAAACTCACACATTAGATTGATTTTTGGCATTACTTAACAGTCTTCTGCGAAAGTATAATATTTACGTAAACTTTAACACAGAAGAAAGAGTGCAGTTTCTTTTAGAAAGTGTTAAAGGCCTAATCCTAACGTTTCACTTTAATTAGATGTAATATGTGACTTGGATCTACGTCTCGGATTGTGAGTGAAGCTCATTGAAGCTTACAGGATAAATATTTTCTTATAATTAATGTTTTTGACTTCAACTGTAATTAGCTTTTATTTGTACAGTCGTTCACTGCGGAATTTGTGTATTGTTCATAAAGAATCTAACTGTATTTTGTTGGTAGATAGAAAAATAGGCCATACATCCAACAATGTAAATAGATAAATAAATAGACCATTCACTTAACAGGTATTATATAAACTACTGAAATTTTAATAAAACTAATTTCATAAAGCTTTCAAAGTTCTTTATGGCAGTTAGGCCTAACGTTGTAGATACCTGCAGACCTCTAAGTCGCTGCAAGCATATCTAGTTTTATCCATTCGCAGTAACGTAGAAATTTTAATGAGGACTCGCTTTTATGGGATTTTCTTTAACTGACAAAAGACAGAAAAGCAAGAAGAGAAGTTCTTGTATTCAAGTAACAACCATTATGTTCAGATTCTACTGTAAAATAAAGGTAAAACCTTGTTATTAAAGAGCTTCGAAAGTGTAAGCTGTTAGCTAAACCAATAATATGTTGTTATTTACCCTAAGGATATTCTGGTGGTGTATATTGTTGTGTGGTAGTAACTACTGAGTAAGTTGAATACATTCTCTTGTGGAATGTTGTTGTTTGGTAATAACTACTGAGGATTATTTGTTTGCAATAAAGCACAAAGCTACACAATGGGCTATATGTGCTAACCTATTGTGGAATGTTGTTGTTTGGTAATAACTACTGAGGATTATTTGTTTACAATAAAGCACAAAGCTACACAATGGGCTATATGTGCTAACCTCTTGTGCAATGTTGTTGTTTGGTAATAACTACTGAGGATTGTTTGTTTGCAATAAAGCACAAAGCTACACAATGGGCTATATGTGCTAACCTCTTGTGCAATGTTGTTGTTTGGTAATAACTACTGAGGATTATTTGTTTGCAATAAAGCACAAAGCTACACAATGGGCTATATGTGCTAACCTCTTGTGGAATGTTGTTGTTTGGTAATAACTACTGAGGATTGTTTGTTTGCAATAAAGCACAAAGCTACATAATGGGCTATATGTGCTAACCTCTTGTGGAATGTTGTTGTTTGGTAATAACTACTGAGGATTATTTGTTTGCAATAAAGCACAAAGCTACACAATGGGCTATATGTGCTAACTACTAAGTAAGTTGAGTATATTATGTTCTGCTATGTTGTTTTTTTGGTAGAAGCTGTTAAACCGAGTATATTACGTTGGGGTATATTGTTGTTTAGTAATAATTAATACATTAGTTTAGTATATCCTGTTAGGGTACGTTGTTGTTTGGTAAGGAGTTTTTGTGTTCACGGTATGTTGTCAGTTGATAATAATTATTATTATTTTTAGAATGTGCTGTGTGTTGAAGTTAACTGTTGTCATAATTGTAACATTATTTCTTTATCTGCTTTATTAAGCGATTCTCACATTTTCAATAAAATTATTTACTTGTTTAACTGCTTTACTAAAATAGGCCTAGAGTGTCAACTACTGGAATGATGTATCTTTACTTTTCTTATACGGCCACTAAACAGTTTCGTAAACTGTATCAAGAAGAAATGTGCCCGAATTTATGTTTTTGCTTCTGTTATGGTCTCAAAAATCTTCATGAAACCACGATTTGTAGGATTTCTTTGTCGCTTCGATTTTGTATAAAACCAACAAATAATATACATTGCAACTCCACCGAAACTTTAGTTATATCTGATCAACTGGAAGAAATACGAGCAAAATATTTTAGTTGTTTCACTTGTACCAGTATACAGTTGTGTGTTGTCTGTTAGTCAGTCAGTAGACCCTAAAATGATGTCGCATAAGACTTTGCTTGTTTTGAATTTCGCGCAAAGCTACTCAAGGGCTGTCTGCACTAGCCGTCCCTAATTTAGCAGTGTAAGACTAGAGGGAAGGCAGCTATTCATCACCACCCACCGCCAAATCTTGGACTACTTTTTTACCAACGAATAGTTGGGTTGACCGTGACATTATAACGCCGCATACGGCTGAAAGGGCCAGCATGTTTAGTGTGACGGGAATTCAATTCGAACCCGCGACCCTCAGATTACGAGCCGAGTGCCTTAACCCACCTGGCCATGACGGGTGGGTCGCATAAGAAACGCTTAACTTTGCAATTTGTATTGTCATGAAATCAGTAAAATTTATACGTGCCATGAATCATGAGAAACATTATGTACTCTGTAAGCTACAACACAGCGTGACATTTTAATATTCAAAAGCGAGAAATAAAAATATGTATTACTATTAACTTTGGTTTTATTTACTCTTAAAACAGAACAGTTTCATGAACCATGCGGAAGTGCATCTACTTATCAGCACGTGAAAGAACTTATATAAACCCACCTTTATACATTAGATTAAATAATCTATTTTTATTTATTTATTATTGGTACAATGCTATATTTTAACGGTCATATCACGTACATCTCACGTGACAATGAGCATCATATTTTAATATGTTTGTTTTAGGAAATCCCAACACAAAAGTAATGATATTATAATATGGGAAAAAACCGGAAATTATGGTTTATATCTTCGTTTCCGAGCAAAGAAATATTTACAGAGCGTGCAAATTGACCTTAGATACAGTAATAGAAATGCTTAGGGAAACGTACTGGAGTCGCAAAGAACGGATTACGGCAATCGAATGATAAAACCATTTCAATTATATGATATTTTTAAGATATTTCTGATATATAATATTTTTTTACAATGATAGTACGATACAAAATGAACTGGTTTACAATGTACCACTATTTTACAGTACGCTGTATCCTCGTACCTCTTACAGGTTGTTTTATCAACGTACTATTATGAAATATTGTTCCGAATGTTTTACATTACTGCACACCAGGAGGCTATGACGTAATCTGAGGGTCGCGGGCCGAACACGCTCACCTTTCCATCCGTGGGGGATAGGTGTTACAATATCAATATTTCGGTCATTTACACTATTTGTTGGTGGATGGTGTTTACTAGTTGCTCACCCTCTAGTTTACCACTGTTAAATTAGGAACAGTTAGCACAAATAGTCCTTGGATAGCTTTGCGCGAAATTCAAAACAAACCAGAACAGATGTATTACTTTCCACAATTCAGTCAAAGTGTTTGGCAGATGTTTGATATTCTTAGTTTTTATATAAGCCCATACAGCCTCAGTAGAACTTATAGCTGGCTAGTGAAGACCAGTTCATGATCGTTTGTGTTTTTTAATATTAAATTGTCGTTTTACTATACTTAATGTGCGCTTGGATTATTAATCTCTCTGAAAGATGAATCCCAGCCCGACGAGTCGTGTTTCTGAGGATATAGTATAACAAACCAGAACGAGCCTGTACCTACCAGCAGTCAGAGTACTATCAATTTTGTGTAGATCATTTATACCGTAGGCTAAGACGCAACCATAACTTTCTACTAATATCATCTTCTCACCATGCTTCACTATACATGTTGTATATGACTATAACACTTTTCTTATATTTATCGTTGTTTAATCATTCGAATTTGGATATATTTGTAAAAAAGTAGACGGCTCCAATGTTGAGCACTCCACTGCTTCTGTCCCAATGTCCGTTTTTTCGGACTTTTCGTTTGTTTGCAACTTCTCAGGATCGGTTTCAAGCAGTTACACTTCCACTGAAACCGAGGTGACCT
This sequence comes from Tachypleus tridentatus, assembly GCF_004210375.1. Classification (NCBI taxonomy): domain Eukaryota; kingdom Metazoa; phylum Arthropoda; class Merostomata; order Xiphosura; family Limulidae; genus Tachypleus; species Tachypleus tridentatus. The sequence goes on from NC_134831.1 coordinate 117,858,757, forward strand.
TCACTGTTGTACTTAAAGCAATGTTGTTGTCCAGAACTGTGGCATAATCTCGTAAAGAAATTATCCTAAAATATTCAACACCAGTGTTGGAGAATTTAGGTTTTCGATGACTTTTACCGCTAACAATGTCAGTTTCACATACTATCTTGTCTGCGATTCCTATTGGAACAAGGCATTTTGGGCAGTTTTGTGCCTGGAGTATCCTTAAACAATAAAAAATTTGATTGCAGTACGCTTGAAATATCTCGGTCCTCGATATCATGCATCACTACTGGAATTATTATGGCCGGTTATAGTGTTATAGGGATTACAGTTACGCGGCAGTCTCTGATTGGTTGATTGACAACCAATCACCGTGCACATTATCAACACGTGATTTAATTCTACTTCGTGTATTTTCTCATGGTAAAGGGATAGCACGTGCTTTTTATTCTCCTTTTCTTTCCTGACCATTTCCACAGTAAACTTCAACAAAATAGGTAACGTTTTAAAGGATTCGTTGTTTTATATGTTACTGTATAAAAACAGAATCGACAAATGACACTTGAAAATAAAGGCGTGGTATCCCTAAATGGCTAGTCCAGCATGGCCAGATAGTTAAGGCACTCGCCTCGTAATCTGAAGGTCGCAGGTTCGAATCCCCGTCACACCAAATATGCTCCCCATTCAGCCATGGGGGCGTTCTAATGTCACGGTCAATCTCACTATTCGTTGGTAAAAGAGTAGCCCAAGAGATGGCGGAAGGTGGTGAAAACTAGCTGCCTTCCCTCCGGTCTTACACTGCTAAATTAGGGACAGCTAGCGCAGATAACCCTCGTGTAGCTTTGCACGAAATTCAAACCAAACCCTACTTGATATAACACCTTTAAATGTAGCGCTTACTTAAATTCTTATAAAAAGACAAAATACGTGATTTCGTCACACACAGAAGAAGCAATGAATTAAACAAATACACCAAAACTTTCGAACAGGTGACCATACCAGTTCAGAAGGACCTTTATTCTCTTGAAGATGTATAATCAATTATTTAAAAAGCGCAGGAGTTTTGGTTTCTTTTTAATTCATGCTTACTTGAAGTTATCGTTAAGCCTACAGAGCGTAAATAGGTTTTTTTTTTTTTTTATCGTGATTAATAATATGAAAATTCTGATACAAATGTTTAAAAATTATTCCGAAAACCAACCAGTGAGCAGATTTATGAAGATGAAAAACCGGGGAAGGAAAATAGATAAGCTTTCGTTATTAAAATGTATTATTCATCTTTATTTAACAGTCTGTCTCTGTGTATAAAGACTGTTTGGAAGTTTAAGAACTTACAAAAATAACATTCGGGTGACAACAGAATACGCTGAGTACTTTAGAGTTAAAGCCAATAAACAAGAAATTGTTTGTTTGCTCTGAGCAAGTTACAAATTATTTTAACAGTTTGCAAATATTTTTATTACTATTTTACGATTAGAAAGAATGTATAATAATAATAATAATTGTAACATCTAGTTTAATGTGATGCGATTTATATTTTGTTACTGGTATTTAATCTATCGTCTGTTCTATCCAACAGTCTCATTTCTCTAACTACTCGACTATGTAATTGAAACTGTTTTATATAAGTTACATTCTCAGTAATTTTCAGTTATCTAGTTTAGTTTAAACTCTTTTATATAAGTTACATTGTCAGTAATCTCTACTTATCTAGTTTAGTTTAAACTGTTTTATACAAGTTACATTGACAGTAATCTCTACTTACCTAGTTTAGTTTAAACTGTGTTATATAAGTTACATTGTCAGTAATTTTTAGTTATGGAGTTTAGTCTAAACTGTTTTATATAAGTTACATTGTCAGTAATTTTTAGTTATGCAGTTTAGTTCAAACTGTTTAAATAAGTTATATTGTCAGTAATTTTTAGTTATGCAGTTTAGTTTAAACTGATTTATATAAGTTATATTGTCAGTAATCTCTACTTACCTAGTTTAGTCTAAACTGTTTTATATAAGTTATATTATCAGTAATCTCTACTTACCTAGTTTAGTTTAAACTGTTTTATACAAGTTACATTGACAGTAATCTCTACTTACCTAGTTTAGTTTAAACTGTGTTATATAAGTTACATTGTCAGTAATTTTTTAGTTATGGAGTTTAGTCTAAACTGTTTTATATAAGTTATATTGTCAGTAATTTTTTGTTATGGAGTTCAGTTTAAACTGTTTTATATAAGTTATATTGTCAGTAATTTTCAGTTATCTAGTTTAGTTTAAACTCTTTTATACAAGTTACATTGACAGTAATCTCTACTTACCTAGTTTAGTTTAAACTGTGTTATATAAGTTACATTGTCAGTAATTTTTAGTTATGGAGTTTAGTCTAAACTGTTTTATATAAGTTATATTGTCAGTAATTTTTTGTTATGGAGTTCAGTTTAAACTGTTTTAAATAAGTTATATTGTCAGTAATTTTTAGTTATGGAGTTTAGTCTAAACTGTTTTATATAAGTTACATTGTCAGTAATTTTTAGTTATGGAGTTTAGTTCAAACTGTTTAAATAAGTTATATTGTCAGTAATTTTTAGTTATGCAGTTTAGTTTAAACTGATTTATATAAGTTATATTGTCAGTAATCTCTACTTACCTATTTTAGTCTAAACTGTTTTATATAAGTTATATTATCAGTAATCTCTACTTACCTAGTTTAGTTTAAACTGTTTTATACAAGTTACATTGACAGTAATCTCTACTTACCTAGTTTAGTTTAAACTGTGTTATATAAGTTACATTGTCAGTAATTTTTAGTTATGGAGTTTAGTCTAAACTGTTTTATATAAGTTATATTGTCAGTAATTTTTTGTTATGGAGTTCAGTTTAAACTGTTTTATATAAGTTATATTGTCAGTAATTTTCAGTTATCTAGTTTAGTTTAAACTCTTTTATACAAGTTACATTGACAGTAATCTCTACTTACCTAGTTTAGTTTAAACTGTGTTATATAAGTTACATTGTCAGTAATTTTTAGTTATGGAGTTTAGTCTAAACTGTTTTATATAAGTTATATTGTCAGTAATTTTTTGTTATGGAGTTCAGTTTAAACTGTTTTAAATAAGTTATATTGTCAGTAATTTTTAGTTATGGAGTTTAGTCTAAACTGTTTTATATAAGTTACATTGTCAGTAATTTTTAGTTATGGAGTTTAGTTCAAACTGTTTAAATAAGTTATATTGTCAGTAATTTTTAGTTATGCAGTTTAGTTTAAACTGATTTATATAAGTTATATTGTCAGTAATCTCTACTTACCTAGTTTAGTCTAAACTGTTTTATATAAGTTATATTATCAGTAATCTCTACTTACCTAGTTTAGTTTAAACTGTTTTATATAAGTTATATTGTCAGTAATTTCTAGTTATCTAGTTCAGTTTAAATTGTGTTATATAAGTTACATTGTCAGTAATTTTTAGTTATGGAGTTTAGTTCAAACTGTTTTAAATAAGTTATATTGTCAGTAATTTTTAGTTATGGAGTTTAGTCTAAACGGTTTTATATAAGTTATATTGTCAGTAATTTTTAGTTATGGAGTTCAGTTTAAATTGTGTTATATATATTTTACATTGTCAGTAATCTCTACTTACCTAGTTTACTTTAAACTGTTTTATATAAGTTACATTATCTATATGTTCTGGTTGTCTAGTTTGCTTTAAATACTTTCATCTTACGTTGTTTAAAAGTACTGACCGTTATTGGAAACATGTTAACTTTATTACACTATACCCTTAACCGTTATTTGAAACATGTTAACTTTATTACACTATACCCTTGACCGTTATTTGAAACATGTTAACTTTATTACACTATACCCTTGACCGTTATTTGAAACATGTTAACTTTATTACACTATACCCTTGACTGTTATTTGAAAACATGTTAACTTTATTACACTATACCCTTGACTGTTATTTCAAACATGTTAACTTTATTAAACTATACCCTTGACCGTTATTTGAAACATGTTAACTTTATTACACTATACCCTTGACCGTTATTTGAAACATGTTAACTTTATTACACTATACCCTTGACTGTTATTTGAAACATGTTAACTTTATTAAACTATACCCTTGACCGTTATTTGAAACATGTTAACTTTATTACACTATACCCTTGACTGTTATTTGAAACATGTTAACTTTATTACACTATACCCTTGACTGTTATTTGAAACATGTTAACTTTATTAAACTATACCCTTGACCTTTATTTGAAACATGTTAACTTTATTACACTATACCCTTGACCGTTATTTGAAACATGTTAACTTTATTAAACTATACCCTTGACCGTTATTTGAAACATGTTAACTTTATTACACTATACCCTTGACCGTTATTTGAAACATGTTAACTTTATTACACTTTACCCTTGACTGTTATTTGAAACATGTTAACTTTATTACACTATACCCTTGACTGTTATTTGAAACATGTTAACTTTATTACACTTTACCCTTGACTGTTATTTGAAACATGTTAACTTTATTACACTATACCCTTGACCGTTATTTGAAACATGTTAACTTTATTAAACTATACCCTTGACTGTTATTTGAAACATGTTAACTTTATTAAACTATACCCTTGACCTTTATTTGAAACATGTTAACTTTATTAAACTATACCCTTGACCGTTATTTGAAACATGTTAACTTTATTACACTATACCCTTGACCGTTATTTGAAACATGTTAACTTTATTACACTTTACCCTTGACTGTTATTTGAAACATGTTAACTTTATTACACTATACCCTTGACTGTTATTTGAAACATGTTAACTTTATTACACTATACCCTTGACCGTTATTTGAAACATGTTAACTTTATTACACTATACCCTTGATTGTTATTTGAAACATGTTAACTTTATTAAACTATACCCTTGACCGTTATTTGAAACATGTTAACTTTATTACACTTTACCCTTGACTGTTATTTGAAACATGTTAGCTTTATTACACTTTACCCTTGACTGTTACTTGAAACATGTTAACTTTATTACACTATACCCTTGACTGTTATTTGAAACATGTTAACTTTATTACACTTTACCCTTGACTGTTATTTGAAACATGTTAGCTTTATTACACTTTACCCTTGACTGTTACTTGAAACATGTTAACTTTATTACACCATTCCCCTGACCGTTCTTTGAAACATGTTGACTTTATTACACTATACCCTTGACTGTTATTTGAAACATGTTAACTTTATTACACTATACCCTTGACTGTTATTTGAAGCATGTTAACTTTATTAAACTATACCCTTGACCTTTATTTGAAACATGTTAACTTTATTACACTATACCCTTGACCGTTATTTGAAACATGTTAACTTTATTAAACTATACCCTTGACTGTTATTTGAAACATGTTAACTTTATTACACTATACCCTTGACTGTTATTTGAAACATGTTAACTTTATTACACTTTACCTTGACTGTTATTTGAAACATGTTAACTTTATTACACTATACCCTTGACTGTTATTTGAAACATGTTAACTTTATTACACTTTACCCTTGACTGTTATTTGAAACATGTTAACTTTATTACACTATACCCTTGACCGTTATTTGAAACATGTTAACTTTATTAAACTATACCCTTGACTGTTATTTGAAACATGTTAACTTTATTAAACTATACCCTTGACCTTTATTTGAAACATGTTAACTTTATTAAACTATACCCTTGACCGTTATTTGAAACATGTTAACTTTATTACACTATACCCTTGACCGTTATTTGAAACATGTTAACTTTATTACACTATACCCTTGACTGTTATTTGAAACATGTTAACTTTATTACACTATACCCTTGACTGTTATTTGAAACATGTTAACTTTATTACACTATACCCTTGACCGTTATTTGAAACATGTTAACTTTATTACACTATACCCTTGATTGTTATTTGAAACATGTTAACTTTATTAAACTATACCCTTGACCGTTATTTGAAACATGTTAACTTTATTACACTTTACCCTTGACTGTTATTTGAAACATGTTAGCTTTATTACACTTTACCCTTGACTGTTATTTGAAACATGTTAACTTTATTACACTATACCCTTGACTGTTATTTGAAACATGTTAACTTTATTACACTTTACCCTTGACTGTTACTTGAAACATGTTAACTTTATTACACCATTCCCTTGACCGTTCTTTGAAACATGTTGACTTTATTACACTATACCCTTGACCGTTATTGGAAACATGTTAACTTTATTAAACTATACCCTTGACCGTTATTTGAAACATGTTAACTTTATTACACTATACCCTTGACCGTTATTTGAAACATGTTAACTTTATTACACTATACCCTTGACCGTTATTTGAAACATGTTAACTTTATTACACTATACCCTTGACTGTTATTTGAAACATGTTAACTTTATTACACTATACCTTTGACTGTTATTTGAAACATGTTAACTTTATTACACCATTCCCTTGACCGTTGTTTGAAACATGTTGACTTTATTACACTATACCCTTGACTGTTATTTGAAACATGTTAACTTTATTACACTGTTGTCTTTTTCCATTGGTTAAAATATATAATTATGCTTTGCTACTGTAAGCCGCTACAATTTCCGTTTTCTCAATGTTTAAAATATCTATTATTAAGACAATAAAGCGTCTTTTTACCTTTTATAATTTCTACTGTTTCTACTACCTAAAACACGAATCCAGTGAATTTGTACGGACAATATTTGATTTTCTAGAATTTTAAACTATAGGCTTAGTACAAACCACTTCGGGAACCGCTGAAGGACAATGGCTTGTGTGTTCGTTGGAAGTTTTCTTATCTTGTGTATCAGAATCTTTCTCTTCCTGGCTAGTCGAAGTTCTCTGGTCTTGACTATTAGAAGCTCTTTGTTCCTCAGTATTGGAAGTTGTTTGTTCTTGGCTAGCCATCACGTTAAGGAATAGGTGTATCCTGCTTATCTGAGGCCGTAATTTGCCCGACCGCTAAATGAGATCTTCATTAGTTCTGGATTTGCATTGTTTCGTAGTCTAACTCTTGTATTTTTTAGAATGTTATTTGTTCCTGATTTAAGTTTTATTAATTATGGGAAGCTCTGAGTTGAAACTGAAAAATTCTCTCTGTTTACCAAACTACTGTTCACATAACAGAGGTAGAACCGTTAGCGAGAGCTCATCGCGATCGTCTTTGCGTTAAGTGAGAAACTAAGGTTGGTAATTCGAGGTAAAGTCCGCTTGGCGGCGTTGCGTCACAGTTGTAATTTGAAACACACATCAGGTTTGGTTTGCTTTGTTTTAGAAGTTCGCGCAAAGCTACACGAGGTTTATATGCGCAAGCCATCCCTAATTTAGCAGTGTAAGACTAGCGGAAAGGCAGCTAGTCATCACCACCCACCGCCAATTTTTGGGCTACTCTGTAAGCAACGATTAGTGAAATTGAGCGTCACATCACAAGACCTCCAGAGCTGAAAGACTGAGCATGATTGGTGTAACAGGGTCTCGAACTTGCAACCCTCAGATTACGAGTTGAGCGCCCGAACCACCTGACCATGCCGAGGCCCACATCGGGAAAGAAAAAATACAACAAAAGCGAATTAAATAAAAACAGTTGAATGTTCTTATTAGGGTTCAGTCGAAGCTATATCATCATTATTCAAGTACTTTATTCAAGAATCTTATAATGAGTGAAATGTAGCAGAAATTACGAACCAGTAATATTATTGAAATATTTTTATATATCGAATAAAACAGGCACATAGTTGATAGACAGTTTTACATTTAATATTATTTTATGACGTATATTTTTCTAAATATTTTTAACGACGGATAATTAAACCTAACTTTCTAAAACTCTTCTAATTTCCTGTTACAAACACTCTATGTTACAAGTATAATCCCTTCAGATTCCTTCTAGTTAAAAACGATAACTATTTTTTCCTATTATAAGATGTCACTTTATTCTCAAACTGTTGCAAAATACAACTTTTAAAATACTTAAAATGGGATGATTAAATTTTTCCAATTCTCTCAATAACTGAGAACTTTAAGTATGTTTTATAGTATGTAAACACACAATGATCAAACCAATTTTGGACTGACGAAGACGTGTCAAAACCTATTGCTCCTGAGCGGTGAATCATCTTTGTTTGTTTTAAAGGAAAACCACATTAGGCTAAGTGCTGTGTTCACGTGGAATGATCGAAACCCGAACTTTAGTTTTGTAAGTCTGTAAGCTTACCGCTGTCTCACCGGGGGACAACAGTGTGTGTTTTTCTCATAGAAAGCCACAGCAGGCTATCTGCTGAGCTCACCGAGGGGAATCGAACCCCTGATTTTAACGTTGTAAATCCGTAGACTTATCGCTGTGCTCGTGAAGGGGGCGGACGACACTGAATTTAAAGATTATCTCAATACGTTTTCCCACAGTTTTACTTACATATATAAGACAAAAGAACTCGACATGAAACAGAGTCTTCTCACTAAAGGTTCTGAGTTTTTTATACAACGTTAATGAAATACTTTTTAAAAGTAAAACATTACTAGTTTGATTTTGCAAACTGGTAACTCCCTAATATTGTAAATAAACAAATTACAAAACCAGGAATATTTAGTTAGAACTGAAAATAAAACATCTTCCTACATATTTAGAACAGTAATAATGTTACAAGCTGAGAGGGGAAAACGAATTACTTTTAATTGACCTGGTATTTTGTGACACGAGTTCAAGGAATCTTTTAACCACGAAACAGCCAATCTGTGTATCAGTAGAGACCAGAGTTATCTAGTAAAATGTGACACGATTTCAAGGAATCTTTTAACCACGAAACGGCCAATCTGTGTATCAGTAGAGACCAAAGTTATCTAGTAAAAGGTAAACAATCTAAGAAGATATAAATAGCAATTAGGAGGATGGGAAACTGAGACAACAGCATATCAACACCTGAGGAGGATGGGAAACTGAGACAACAGCATATCAACACCTGAGGAGGATGGGAAACTGAGACAACAGCATATCAACACCTGAGGAGGATGGGAAACTGAGACAACAGCATATCAACACCTGAGGAGAATGGGAAAGTAAGACAACAGTATATCAACACCTGAGGAGGATGGGAAAGTAAGACAACAGCATATCAACACCTGAGGAGGATGGGAAAGTAAGACAACAGTATATCAACACCAGAGGAGGATGGGAAAGTAAGACAACAGTATATCAACACCTGAGGAGGATGGGAAAGTAAGACAACAGTATATCAACACCTGAGGAGGATGGGAAAGTAAGACAACAGTATATCAACACCTGAGGAGGATGGGAAAGTAAGACAACAGTATATAAACACCTGAGAAGGATGGGAAAGTAAGACAACAGTATATCAACACCTGAGGAGGATGGGAAAGTAAGACAACAATATATCAACACTTGAGGAGGATGGGAAAGTAAGACAACAGTATATCAACACCTGAGGAGGATGGGAAAGTAAGACAACAGAATATCAACACCTGAGGAGGATAGGAAAGTAAGACAACAGTATATCAACACCTGAGGAGGATGGGAAAGTAAGACAACAGTATATCAACACCTGAGGAGGATGGGAAAGTAAGACAACAGTATATCAACACCTGAGAAGGATGGGAAAGTAAGACAACAGTATATAAACACCTGAGGAGGATGGGAAAGTAAGACAACAGTATATCAACACCTGAGGAGGATGGGAAAGTAAGACAACAGTATATCAACACCAGAGGAGGATGGGAAAGTAAGACAACAGTATATCAACACCTGAGGAGGATGGGAAAGTAAGACAACAGTATATCAACACTTGAGGAGGATGGGAAAGTAAGACAACAGTATATCAACACCTGAGGAGGATGGGAAAGTAAGATAACAGTATATCAACACCTGAGGAGAATGGGAAAGTAAGACAACAGTATATCAACACCTGAGGAGGATGGGAAATACCAGAAATGGTTCTCCATAGAGACTGATAGGTCATAGTTCCACAGAATGGCGCAAACGGTAGAATACTATCAAAATCTGTCTCTAGAAGGCAGATAGGTGAAGATGTATGCGATGAGTAGATGTTTTGTTACGAGGTTCTTAAGCCAAACCCCAGAGGATGTCGTTAACTGCTTGTATAGAATTGTTGAAAATTATATGATCCACTAAGAAATACATCAGGCATTACAATTCTATATCACGTCCGTTTCCTCTATCATTATAAATAAAACTTTGCTTTGTTGCGCTTACATTAACATTTCTATTAGTATGTAGATATTTTTCTGCTGCTATTAGTTCTAATAGAAATATCTAAGCAGAACGCTTCAATCCTGTTAACTAACAGAACACAAAACTAATTTCAGTCAGACCATTTATTATCAGGAAAGGATAGTAAGTGTTAAACACTAAGCCTACTGACACATACATATATATATATACATATATCAGAAACTTAACATCATTTGTTTTTCTGATTTTCCTCGAGCAGACGATCGTTACTCAACTTTCGCACCATTTAAAAATACCCCCTAAAACAAAAACAAAACAAAACAACAAAAACTAACTAACCAGCCTATACACCTAACTGTTTCAAAGTTATTGGTAATTCTGAGGGATTATAACGCTGAAACCCAGGTTTCCATTATACCCGTGGTAGGCAGAGGACAGATAGACTATTATATGGTTTTGTAATTAACAGCTCAAGGATAGGAAAATATAAGTGAATGAAATTTTCTCTAAGACATGATACTAGGGTCAACATGTACATGAATAAAGAAAAATTAAAAAAAAACCTGTAAGAGAATGATGCAGTTACTTTTTATCACATAAAACAACTGCTTGTAAATAAAAAAATACTGTGCCACTTGCTCAGTGACACACACGGTTACAAGTATCAACAAGAAACACGAACCAATAACAAACACGATTGTACCTTTTACTCAGAAACATGGAGATGTAACAAATACGTCACAATACGACACCTAGGATATTGTAGTAAGTATTATCAAAGAAGAGTACTTTGAAGTAAGTTGTGGATTTCCTAACACAAGCCTCACTGCAGTTGGTTTATGATACTACTTGAAATTACAGAATATAGTACCAGTTGTATCTAGAGAATATAGAACTACTTGTCTCTACAGAATGTAGTACAACATGTTTCAACATAATTTAGTACCACTTGTCTCTATAAAATATAGTACAAATTGTCTTTAGAAAATATGGTACTACTTGTCTCTACAGAATATAGCACAACTTGTCTCAACAAAATATAGTATTACTTGTCTCTACAAAATAAAGTACTACTTTTCTCTGTAAAATATAGTACAATTTGTCTCTACAGAATATAATACCACTTGTCTCTACAAAATAAAGTACTATTTGCCTCTACAGAATATAGTACCACTTGTTTCTAGAAAATAAGTACCACTTATCTTTACAAAATATAGTACTGCTTGTCTCTACAGAATATGATACTACTTGTCTTTACAAAATATGGTACTATTTGTCTCTACGGAACATAGTACTACTTGTCTATACAGAATATGGTACTACTTGTCTCTACAAAATATAGTACCACTTGTCTCTACGGAATATAGCACTACTTGTCTCTACAAAATATGGTACTACTTGTCTCTACAAAATATAGTACCACTTGTCTCTACGGAATATAGCACTACTTGTCTCTAAAGAATATAGTACCACTTGTCTCTACAAAATATAATACTACTTGTCTCTACAATATATAGTACTACTTGTCTCTACAGAATATGGTACTACTTGTCTATACAGAATATAGTGCCACTTGCCTCTGCATAATATAATACAAATTGCCTTCACCGAAAACAGTACCAATTGTCTCTATAAAATTTAGTACCACTGTCATTACATAATGTAGTACCACTCTCATTACATAATATAGCACTACTTGTCTCTACAAAATATGGTACTACTTCTCTGTTCAGAACCATTTCTCTCTTCCGAAACTGTACCATATGTCTCTACGGAATATAGTGCCACTTGTTTCTATTGAATAAGAATCCAGTTGTCAGTATAGAATAACGTACCACTTATTTCTATGTAATGGTACTTCACTTGCCACTAGACAATACGATAAGTTTTGCCCTTCAAGGAAGTGGTACTTTTATGCCACAAATAACCAGTGAGTGTAAGATAATGGAGTTTTTCTTTTGGTTTGTTTGTTTTTGAATTTCGCGCAAAGCTACACGAGGACTATCTGCGCTAGCCGTTCCTAATTTAGCATTTTAAGATTAGAAAGAAGGCAGCTAGTCATCACCACCCACCGCCAACTCGTGGGTTACCCTTTTACCAACGAAAGTAGGATTGACCGTCACCTTATAACACCCCCACGGCTGAAAGGGCGAGCATGTTTGGTGCAATGGGAAGTCGAACCTGTGGCCCTCAGCTTAAGAGTCAAGCGCCCATACCACCTGGCCATGCCGGGTCTCTCACTTCTTAGCACTAGGAGATTAGATGAAAGCTGTCTTTAATAAAAAGCTAAATCTTCGTATCGTCTGAAGTATAATATGTTAGTATAATTAAATTGTTCTAAATATATCGTTTATTTCCTAGAGATTTTAAAACTTAAGTTAAATTTGAAGACGTTTCTAACGATTTCTTGGTTGACAATGTGGTGGGTTCATTAAACCTCAATTTCTGAAACATTTTACTTGAAGTGTAACTGTACAGAGAACTGTTTATTGTTTTTGGTGAGTACAAAACCCTGTAATCACATTCTATATCTGTTTCTGTTGTGAGTGAGCACATTACCCAATAACCACAGTCATGATACTTAACACACTGAACACAACAAAGTTTTTGCTCCTTGAACACTGTTTGGTGTTCCTTATAGATTTTTGGCTGTTGATTATGAAAATCACATCCAAATTTGTCCATCACGTACCGTTTCATCAAAATCTTCAGTTTCACCAGGACATTACTACAATGGAAAAACGATATCAGGGCAACTGGAATCGGTCAATGTTTGCTGACTACTGTTGGACACTGCAACGTGATGCACCGGACATTGAATACAAACGAAAACCAGGAGCAAAACACTTTTAATTATGTTGAACTTAATAGCGTATTAGAAACATAAACGCAATTAAATACGTTATTGCCGGTAAACAGTTAATTGTCTATTTCTCAGAGTTTCTACGTCATGAAGCAAAACCAAAACTATATCTGTGTATACCCACCAGGTACCTGTCACAATCAGCAAAAACTTTACAGGAAGCATAACTTTTCAAAAAAATTGTTCTGCAGTTATATTAGTGATTATATGCAGCAATTCAAGTCCGGCATGACCAGGTGGTTAAGACACTCGACTTGTAATCTGAAGGTCGCAGGTTCAACCATGCTCGCCCTTTTAACCGTGATCAATCCCACTATTCGTTGGTAAAAGAGCAGTCCAAGAGTTGGCGGTTGGCGGTGATAATTAGCTGCCTCCCCTCAAGTCTTACACTACTAAAATAGGGACGGCTAGCGCAAATAGGCCTCGAGTAGCTTTGCGCGAAATTCAAAACAAGCCAACCCAGTTATTCAACATACACAAAAATATATCTGATTTACCTGCTTATTTTACCTAAACTTTCTATGATAATTAATAATTACAATTTCCACCATTCTTCACTAGTAAAGTAACATTGCTGCTACTTTGATAGAAATTCATGACTAATTAGTAAATCAAACAATTCAAATAACTGTGATTTTATACTGAAATATTTATTTGTATCAGCGAACACTGATTCATTCAGGTATTTAAATCATCACTGATTGACAAAATAAAGAACGAATGACAATAAAGATATAGGCGTATGAAATACCTCGGTTGTTATAACATGATAATACTAATGATATAGGGCGATTAACTCTAATCATTGTACTGCCATCTGGTGGATATAATTGGACACACGTTAAAGAGTAAATATTTCGCTTTTAGCGAAGTTGTGGTAAAATGCGCATTAAATTATGCACATTAAAGACATGACTTTTTATCATTTTATAGCGCACACACGACTTATGCCTTAAAAGTTTTATATCCGCAGCCCGGTGCCACTGTAGGTTGAGCGAAGTCAAGATAAGAATAGTATCTTTTATAAGATAAGAAATAAATATCTCAACGTACTGAACTCAGCTTTCCATAAGGATTTTTTTGCAACTGTACAACTATATTTTACCTTCATCACATTTTAATATATAACACCTCATATGTATATATAAATGTATAGCCCTAGTAAAAAAACAAATAAAAAAACCCATTAAGAATATTGTAGTAAATACATTTATTTATCAACTTTGGAGTTGAATTGTATAATATTATATGTTATATATATATATATATATATTTGCTCGAACTTACTTATACAGGTGAATTTTTAAGTGTGCAAATACTTATACGTGTACACAGTTTCTGATCCACTGGACACTAGAATAACTCCTGACACATAATATTATGAAATCTGATTCGTGGAAGAGTTTTATATTAAAGGATATCAAGTCAGGGTAAAGTTTGGAGAGGCAGAAGAAAGTTCAACATTTGGAACAAAATGATACAATAGTCACGTTCACGTATTACGATATCTTAATTAAACTTAACGACTCGAATTCGCTCAGATAATTATATTAAGATTTCTTATCAGTCACTGGGCTTAGAACTATTCAGTTATATTGAAAGAGGTACCACTAGCAATGTTTGGTATTGGATTCAGTTCAGTTAAACTGTCTCAGATATTACTCGCAGGCCCCGCCTGGCTGGGTGGTTAAGGCACTCGATTCGTAATCTGAAGATCGCGGGTTCGAATCCCCGTCACACCAAATAGGCTCGTCCTTTTAACCATGGGGCGTTATTATGTGAAGGTCAATCCTACTATTTGGTGGTAAAAGAGTAGTCTGAGAGTTAGCACTGGGTGGTGATGACTAGCTGCCTTCTCTATCGTCTCACACTGTAAACTTAGGGACGGCTAGTACAGATAGCTCTAGTGTAGCTTTGTGTGAAATTAAAAACAAATCAATAGTAAAGTAACATTGTTGCAACTCATGTCGAGTTTATTTTTTACTGAATAGGGTGATGACTTACGATCTTTGTGTCGCCATCTCATGGATAAAAGTGAACATGCATTTAATAGTAAATTATTCACTTTTAGTGAAATTGTAGAGAAATGCACATTATCATCAGAGCGAGTAAGAACAAAGTTTTTATTTCTATATCACACTTTCAGGGACATTTTAAATGTGTTTCGATTATGTTTTACTACAATGAGTACAGGTAGTAGTAGTAATGTCTGGACATTCAAAGTGGTTTAATACACTAGCTGTGATACTAGAAGGTCTTTGTATGGCCAGAGTTGTATAACTAAGTATTGTTGTCTCTACATAATATATACATAAATAACTGTTGTATCACAGGTATTGGAGATATAAAATTATAAAGGTGGTAATAGGATATTAAAACAAGAAATATACATATAAATACAGTTGCGAACAAACATCTACTTGATTTCCAGTTGTAAACGTAACACAGTTTTTTTTATTATCACCGATAAACGATATTTTTTCTGGAATTAAGTTTCTTTGTTTTGAATATCGTGCAAAACTACACGAGGGCTATCTGCGCTAGCCGTTCCTAATTTAGCAGTGTAAGACTAGAGGGAAGGCAGCTAATCATCACCACCCACCGTCAACTCTTGGGCTACTCTTTTACCAGCGAATAGTAGGATTGACCGTCACTTGATAACATTCCCACGGCTGAAAGAGCGAGCATGTTTGGTGAGACGGGGACTTGATTCTGCGAACCTCAGATTACGTGTTGAGCACCCTTACCACCTGACCATGCCAAGCCCGTTACGGAGAGAACATGACAATAAAAATCAAACATGGAGATTAAAGCAAAATAAAAAAAAATTCTGTCAACAACTACACGATTAGAAGAATATACTTTAACACAAAAAATAAACTAGAAAAAAGTCACGTGTGTATCTAACGATTAGCTTATTATCACGTGTGTATCTAACGATTAGCTTATTGTACGTGTGTATCTAACGATTAGCTTATTGTCACGTGTGTATCTAACGATTAGCTTATTGTCACGTGTGTATCTAACGATTAGCTTATTATCACGTGTGTATCTAACGATTAGCTTATTGTCACGTGTGTATCTAACGATTAGCTTATTGTCACGTGTTATCTAACGATTAGCTTATTGTCACGTGTGTATCTAACGATTAGCTTATTGTCACGTGTGTATCTAACGATTAGCTTATTATCACGTGTGTATCTAACGATTAGCTTATTGTACGTGTGTATCTAACGATTAGCTTATTGTCACGTGTGTATCTAACGATTAGCTTATTGTCACGTGTGTATCTAACGATTAGCTTATTGTCACGTGTTATCTAACGATTAGCTTATTGTCACGTGTGTATCTAACGATTAGCTTATTGTACGTGTGTATCTAACGATTAGCTTATTGTCACGTGTGTATCTAACGATTAGCTTATTGTCACATGTGTATCTAACGATTAGCTTATTGTCACGTGTGTATCTAACGATTAGCTTATTGTATCAGGTCATACCATAAGTAATGTCCGAAAATTTAATACTGGAAGTGCATCATCATTTCTGACTTTGTAGAAGGCTTCAATGACTAAAATATGTAGTAGGATGTGTATACAAATGTTCAGACAAATAACAGGAACTAACCCAACTCACACTTTTTCAGATCATTGATCAAATAAACCCTTATGAAGATGGATGTGTCTTAGGAGCACATTAGGCATATAATTAGGCAATAGTGCAGCACAAACAACACAAAACATTCAAGGTGTTTATGGTGTGGAGTCTCTCAATGAAAGAAAATGTCGAAGGTGGTTTCAGAAGTTCTGATCAGGTGACTACAGTTTAAATGATGCTCTACATTCAGGTCGTCCTGTTGAGTTTAATGATGACTTGCTACTGGCTGCACTTAATGAATATTGTGCTGTAACTGTTGAAGAACTAACACAGAACCTTAATTCAACCCGTTCAACAGTTCACCATCATCTGCAACAGCTTGGAATGGTGTGAAAAGGTAGAAAATGGGTCTTCCATGATTTGACAGAAGTCAACCTCAGAACAAGAGTGGACATTTACACTTCTCTACACTCTTGTGGACATAACTCACCTTTTTTTGGACAAGTTAGTGAATGGAGATGAAAAATAGATATTTCATAAAAATGTTAGGTGCCACAGACAAGGGATCAGTGCAGGTAAACTGGCTAAAATGGACCTCCGTCATAGGAAAGTCTTGTTAAGCGTTTGATGGGCTATTGTTGGTGTGCTCCACTTTGAGTTGCTGCCACTCAATGTAACGATTACACCAGACTTCTATTGTCAACAGTCAGAGCACTTGAATGTTGGACTGAAAGAAACGAGGCCTGCTTTGATCAGTCATAAAGGTGTTGTGTTACATCAGGATAATGCATGGTCCCATACAGCAAGGATCACATCTACAAAGATTGAAAAGTTAGACCAGGAAAAACTTCCACATCCTCCTTATTCTCCAGACCTTGTCCCATCTGATTATCATCTATTCCGAAGTATGCAGAATTATCTTGATGGAAAAGAGCTTGGAACACATGAAGATGTCAAAACTACCCTCTCTACATTCTTTTCCTCCAAACCCCAAAAATTTCATAGAAATGACATTCAGAAGCTTGTAAATCATTGACAGGAAGTAATTAATAATAATGGAACATATATTATTGATTAAGTAACATTAAAAGTGTTTGAAATCCTTTCTCTTTTCCTGAACCTAGAATCGAACATTACTTGAGGGATGACCCGATACAGTTACGACAGAAAGTGTTCGTACCCCTGCATACCAAGTGATTTTTTTGTTCAAAACTTAAAAGGATCACGATTAGGCTAATACAAGCATAATGTATCATAAAGATTATGCCAACACACATCTACGTAAATTTTTATGTAAATTAAACAACAAATAACCAAAAATAGGAGAAGCAGAAAGTGTTCGTTCATTTCAAAACGTGCGAAAAAAACTATTATTCCCTTAAACATTTGTAGTTTGTTAATAAACTACATTATACCATTCCAAAACTAGACACTGGGTTCATAATTATTGGAATTTAACCAGCAAAATGTACTTCCGGCAATTTAGCGCCGTCTCCGTCATTATCTGCTTGGTCATCATGGCGAACATGAAACAACTGTCCAGTGATTTAAAAAAACGAATTATTGTAAAGTCTCGTGTGTATCTTTCCGGTATTGCTACACAACTTAATGTGCCTAAATCTACTGTTCAAAGCATAATTGCCAAGTTTAAGCTTACAGGATCAACTGCTAACCTCCCTCGTTCCAGACGCCCTACCAAAATATCAGAGAGAACCAAGAGGAAGGTTCTCAGAGAAGTTAGTAGGAACCCTCATTTAACACGTAATGACATACAGAAACTGGTAAGGGAAACTGGAGTTGAAGTAAGCACCTCTACAGTTACGAACAAGTTACCTTCTTCTGGGTTCAAAGCATGCCGTCCTCGTAAACTCCATATTTAGAAGCAGGATTGAGGTATACAAGAAAGCATGTAGATAAACTCTTTACCTATTGGAAGAGTATTCTTTGGTCAGACGAGACTAAAATCGAGCTTTTCGGCCACAATGATGTTTGCAATATTTTCCGTAAGAAGAGGAAACGAAATCTTCCAAAGAACACCGTCCCTACAGTTAAACACGGAGGTGGCTCGATCATGTTATGGGGTTCCTTCAGCTCTTCTGGTGTAGGCAGCCTTCACCACGTCAACGGAATCATGAAAAAAGAAGAGTACGTTGATATATTAGGCACTTATATCAAGAGAGATGCTCGGAACTTGCGGCATGGGCGTCGTTGGATCTTACAGCATGACAATGACCCTAAGCACACATCAAAATATGTGCATTCCTGGTTGCAGAGGAACCATATAAGCGTTCTGGGTGGCCATTGAAGTTACCTGATCTCAACCCAATTGAAAAGGTTTGGCATGAGTTGAAGACCAAGGTTCATCAGCGTCATCCGAAAAACTTGCAAGAGCTGAAGGCCTTCTGTGAAGAAGAATGGAAGAAAATACCAGTCGAATACTGTGAAACGATCATGGAGGGCTATGAGTAGAGATTGTGCCAAGTAATTCACCTGAAAGGCTACACAACTGACCATTAAAGTAGACGCACGAACACTTTCGGCCCCTCCTATGTTTGGTTATTTGTTCATAAACAGTTTATTTGTTGTTCAATTTACATAAAAATTTATGTAAATGTGTGTTAGTATAATATTTATAATAAACCTTACTCACGATGCAGGGGTATGAACACTTTCTGTCGCAACTGTATATCTCATTTCTGAAGGTGCTATTTGTTATGACTGGATATTCTGACAGAGATCAATATAAAGTTTTCCCTTTGGACCCGCGACCCTCAGATGACGAATCGAGTGACCTAACCATTTAGCCATGCCGGTCCCAACATCCTCTGAAGTCTATAATTGTGACTATGAATAACTGCAGGAAATTAACTTTCTGGGCAAAGTCAAAACTAAAGTGACACACGAGAACGTTTTATTTTTAAAATTATTTTCTGTATAATCTCTGAGAAAATTATGATTTATATTTGGCTAACTTTGTTTATATATTTGTCGCAATACCACTAGATGCGAAGAAGTCTTTTGTTTATTTCAGTTTTCTCCTCAGGTATAGTTTACATTGATTTTATATTGTAAATAAAAATGTATAGGTTGCCTCCAGGACATTTCAGAACACAGATGTCGCCACAGTTGAAACTTAGTTCTGCCATGTACGTAGTTCTAACAGCGAACCATAAATTTATAGTAAATAGAAATGATAAATCTTATATTATGTCATGGAAATCAGTAAAAATTGAAAATAAGATATACGGCAAAAATATATATACATTGTTCATATTTTACGTGAGGTAGTCAATCATACATTATCATTCTTTATGTGAGGTAGTTTATCATACATTGTTCATGTTTTACATGAGGTAGTTTATCGTACATTGTTCATATTTTACGTGAGGTAGTTTATCATATATTGTTCATGCTTTACGTGAAGTAGTTTATCGTACATTGCTCGTGCTTTACGTGAACTAGTTTATCGTACATTGCTCGTGCTTTACGTGAACTAGTTTATCGTACATTGCTCGTGCTTTACATGAGGTAATTTATCGTACATTGTTCATATTTTACGTGAGGTAGTTTATCATATATTGTTCATGCTTTACGTGAAGTAGTTTATCGTACATTGCTCGTGCTTTACGTGAACTAGTTTATCGTACATTGCTCGTGCTTTACGTGAACTAGTTTATCGTACATTGCTCGTGCTTTACATGAGGTAGTTTATCGTACATTGTTCATATTTTACGTGAGGTAGTTTATCATATATTGTTCATGCTTTACGTGAAGTAGTTTATCGTACATTGCTCGTGCTTTACGTGAACTAGTTTATCGTACATTGTTCGTGTTTTACGTGAGATAGTTTATCGAAATGTTGATGCATATATTTTGTTACTTAATTTTTGGAAGTTTCATAATTTTCTTCTGCCGCTAGGGCTTACCCACATCAATAACCGCTATACACCCGAGATGTGACTGAATTATTTAGAGCTGCCACCAATGCCAGATGGCGCTGTTGGAATCAGACTCTAATCTTGCCCTGAGAATCAGACAATTCCCTTAGATGTTAAACGTGCCCAACTCTGCTTTCAGTAAATTTATCAGCCTTGTGAATATTTAGCTTGAACGTCGTACAATGATAATAAGAATCATATATGTATAACATACGTGGCTCATCCGGTCCATAAATACTCATTTATAGACGTCATTCCTTGTTACGAAGCCCTAAGCACGTGGTGTATTATACTAACAAGTAACACTGCGCAGTTTTATTGAAAAGCTAAAAACAGAATAATTGGAACTGCTTATTGGACATTTTGACTACACGACGTAAGAATATGAACACACTGTATGTTATTGTATATATTACAATAAAAACGTAACAGTATTGTAGTTTTAACATAAAAACAAAGTCCGTCATTCATTTTACAGTGTTGCTCGTCTCACCTATTAAATGTGAGTTTCTCCTATTAAATGTAACTTACACACGATTGTCACATGATACATGAGATACAATGAGGTCGTTTGGTTTTGCTGGGAAAAATATGTACACATACACACACTTTGTAAGGGAAAATTATCATATAATTGAAAGAACTCTATTTTGAAGTCTCTATTTAACCTGTATACCGTCTGAGGACGTATCTTAACAGTACCAACAAGAAAACATGACAAACATAAGAAAATATTTATTTCAGAGGTTTTCACAAGATACTCCAAGATATTTCTTCCAGTCTAAAGTCACAAAATATAGGTTGTTGTTTTTTCTAACATAGTTTGTTAAAAACAAAATTATCTTCGTTTTTTTTTAACTTTCTGTGACCCAAAGTCTGTTCGGATTATTGAAGTTATTTTAAAGCACATTTATCTGTAAGAAAGTTAACTATGTTTCTTACAATCCACGACCTATTTTGGTTTATTAATAAATAAATAAAGTGGGATATCCGATGATAAACTGATATTCAGTAAACTGAAGAACACGGCACACGATGAGTTGAATTTCTAAAACATTTATACCGTTGCAAGTAACTTAATATGTTCATTACAGTCCTATAATACACTTTGGCTTACACCGCTAAAATTCGGGTTTCGATACCCGTGGTGCGCGGAGCACAGATAGCCCGTTTTATAGCTCTGTGCTCAATTCAAATAAACCAAATGAAACTATAATACGCTTTACTACATGTAAGGACCTCTATCGGTATATTTTGTTAAAATCTTGTTCCAAGTGTGGTACCATTTAATTGTTATTTTCACTGTTAAAATGTTGTCTCAAACGTTAACCCAGTTAAGTATTGGTTGTACTGTTAAAATATTACCTAAGACGTTATACCAGTTATGTGTTGTTTGTATTATTAAAATACTACCTGAAACTTATACAAATTATACATTGTTTGTACTGTTATAATGCTGTCTTAGATGTTATATCAGTTAAACATTGTTTGTACTGTTATAATTCTGCCTTAGACGTTATACCAGTTAAACGTTGTTTGTATTGTTATAATACTGCCTTAGACGTTATATCAGTTAAACATTGTTTGTACTGTTATAAACATGAGAATACATTTTTAGTTCAGTATTTCATCTAATTTATAAAAAACTTAGCAAAACATATATAATGAGAAAATATAACAATAAATTATTAATAAATAACGTCTGTAATTTTATATCAGTTCATATTAAACATTCTGTACTTGATTGGTCCTCCACGTACTCTTAACCACCTAAGCAAGGTGACGTGGCATGCTGCTAACGAGGTTATTGATGAATCCACTGTGATTTCATCTCAACTTGTCACTAGAAAGCGCTGCAACTCAACTATAGGAGTTGTTATAGAGTCTTGGTTACCAATTTTACAGGTCATTTCTGACCAATAGTTCTCAACGGGATTGCGATCTAGAGATTTTGCTGGTCATGGAAATCTTGTAACGTCCTGGTCTTCAAGATGATTATGTGCAATATGCATACTGGCGACAGTGGCATTGTCATCCTGGAACACAAAGCTATTGCTAAACCTTGCCTTAGCAGGTGGTAGAAATATCAGCTCCGTGTAGAAGACGCCTTTGACGTTACCTTAGAGAATATGAAGAGTAATTTTCCACTGTGATGACTAGCTGCCAAAACATATACCGCACCATCTACTGTGAGTTCCCTACTGGAAAAACAATCTTCTGTCATCTGTTCTCCAGGCAAACAACGAACAAGAATTGTGCTATCAACTTTAACAACTAAGAAACAGGACTCATCTGAAAAGATTACACATCATCAGTATCTTAACTGTAAGTTGTCATGCTGTCTTACTCAAGAAATATGGTGATGGTGGTGAATTCTGGTTTATATCGGTTTGAAGATAATACGTCTTATAAAATAATCTTGTTTGGTCAGTCTCCTGTTCACTGTTCTTCTAGATGCCTTGAAATGAATGTGTTCATGCCATTCTTGTTGTAAGACTTCCGTCAACCTTGAGCTGTTAACCTCATAAAGACACAGTTATCTTGAGGAGTATCTCAAGTTATCTTGGCGGTTACCAGTAGACTTCCCTGGAACAACGTTTCCTGTAGTCCAATAACTTTTCATGATTCTGGATACAGCAGACTATGGATGTAATACTATTCCAGTAATATACGTTTTCTTCATACCATTTCCGGAGAGTCCAACAGTTTGATTCCTTATAATTCTGGCACTTGACAAGACATGACTCCACCAAGTACAAAGAAATTGCTGAACAAAGTGTTAATCTATTTCGAAAAATAGATTATAACGAAAGTACACTCTTTTATACAAAACAGGTGTGTACGTGTGTTTTGACAAACAAATGCTCAAAGCAACTTATACAGACCATAATAACAACTCGCACATGTTTGTCAGCTCCTACGCTACCTTTTCTGTTAATATTCTGGCATTTACTCAATAGCTACTACATGCATGTAGACAATAATATCACTATAGGAACAATATGTAAACATTTTAGCCAAGACTTTACATGGAAAGCATTACGTATGTACACATATAATAAAATAAGTTATTGTCTGCAGGCTACTTCTTAAAACTGTACATAGTTTAGGTCAGACAGACAGATAAGTGTTTTCTGTAACTTAACGTAATACGCAACATTCACAGAGTAAAGAGTTTTTTCACCTCCACGAAACCTTCCGCTAAATGTGGACAAAATGACAGTCAGCCACTCAATAACCATATTAATGAATCCTATAGTTTAGTTGCACTCGGCCATTAAATAACCAGATTGAATAATCCTACGGGTTGAGTACAGTATTCCACAAAATGGCCAAATCAAGGAACTCTATTGCTCAGCTACGGTTGTCCACCTGCCGACCTAAGCAGCTAGTCTTAACCGAATAATGTTACAAACTGTTACGGTTATAACGCACCCGCAGACGAAATGTGCGAAACGCAGTTCAGTACGTCAACGAACATACCAATAGTGTATTAACTATGTAGCATAACGTATTTAGTTAGGAGACCTTGTTTGTATTCAGTGTATTAACTATGTAGCATAACGTATTTAGTTAGGAGACCTTGTTTGTATTCATACACTAATATAATGATTCAGTGGTATAATAAACTGTACATGTTTTGAAACTAATATCCAGTTATATCCAGATGTCTGTATATCGTCTGCAACTTATCTATCGTATAATACGAACAGAGTAGTATACAAGAAATAGCCAAGTTGAGAACCCGTTAAGTAAAAGAGAAGAAACGCGGTTGTCATATGTAACATTAATATAGCTCAGAAATCTCATGTTGTTTCGTATAATCTGTTATTGTTTTTATCGTATTTACTTGAGGGCAATACAAAAAGAGGAAGATATTTACATCGAAGGATTCTGTTAAGAAAAATACCTAAACTCGTATCGTCCAGATCTTATCCGATATAAATGTATGTTTCGTGATGAAAACCGACTAGACGCAAAAATGTATTTTCAAGACGGCTGGTATGGATATTAAAACTGTTATTAAAATAAAGTACAGAACAACGTTACGACCTTCTTAGGTTCATCTTCAGGTTAACAAAGAGTTTGTCTACTTGCACGCGCGAAGAAGAAGTTTCCATACGGGAAATGGGGAACAAACACGATAGCGGTATGTTAGTAAAAATTCCAACAAATATATACTACTGTCTAAAGTGTTGATTTATACAATAAATACGGTCTACGGTTTGAAACTCCAAGAATTGAAACTTATAACGGTTTTTGAGAGAAGAACACGTTTTCATAAGTAAAACTTACCTCGTCTTCATAAGGAGGATAAATATCTGCCATAAGTAGAAATATCTCTCTTCTGTTATTTATTTTAGGGGATGAAAGATTTAGAACGCGGTCATTCACGAGCTTTTCGTCATCAAGAAACCAACTTGAAATAAAAATGTCTTGGAACGGCTGGTATGGGTATAAAGACCAGTGGACTCGGATCTTCCCTTACGTACTTGAGCAACTTGTACAGTGCAGCAGCCATCTAGTCGTTTCATTGGATAAAAACTCTCACGGTTCGAACGAACGTCACAAATCACGAAGGAGAAAGATGAAATGTGTACTTGAAGTTTTATGTGAATTCGTCTCGTCAGATACGCATACATGTCGTGAGGTACGTCAGATACGCAAACATGTCGTGAAGTACGTCTGATACACATACATGTCGTGAGGTACGTCAGATACACATACATGTGATGAGATACGTCAGATACACATACATGTGATGAGATACGTCAGATACACATACATGTGATGAGATACGTCAGATACACATACATGTGATGAGAAACGTTAGATACGCATACATGTGATGAGATACGTCATATATAAATTTAATTTCAGTTTATATTTCTAACTTTGTATATATATATATATATATTATAACTATAATTTTAAGCCATAAACAAAACATATTAAAATAAATAAAATACGATGTATATTTTTTTAAAAATCCTAGGTTACTAGCTACAACGTGGGATTATACTAACAGTATAATTTACGAACGTAAGCCTATAATCGATTATAGATAAAGGGGAAGATACGAAACATACACAAGAAAATCGATTTTCCAGTTACTGTTTTAACATTACTCGCCGACATCGTGAGCTATGCCATTTATAATATAGTTAACAACACTGTATCAGAGCTGGATTGGAAGCTTTTGTACCACAGTTATGAGCACTGTATCTGAGCTCGATCAGAAAATACTGTACCACAGTTAATAATACTGTATCTGAGCTGGATCAGAAACTACTGTACCACAGTTAACAATATTCATAAACAGTAAGAAATAGATTAGAAGCATATTAAACCATATTAAACATACTGTGGAATATAAGACAATGTTTCAGTGTTTCTAGTACTATCTTTATGTATTGAGTCGTGGAGGAAATCATCAAACAAAGGGAAGTCCATCTTAACAAGAATGCTATCTTTGCCGCCTTTCGACCTAAGGGAAGTTTTAATCTGAACATTAAAACTGATCACTGACACAACAAAACGTGGTAAGGAGTTTCTTTATCACAAACCTTGTAGCCCATACTCACTTCTGGTTTGTTAACGTTAACAAGGAATAATGGAGTTTGTAACAATAATAAAAGACGCGTATTACTTTGTATCTAAGTAAGTTAACACATAATCAACTGAGGATCCTCTACTTTGTATCTAAGTAAGTTAACACATAATCAACTGAGGATACTCTACTTTGTATCTAAGTAAGTTAACACATAATCAACTGAGGATACTCTACCTTGTATCTAAGTAAATTAACACAATCAACTGAGGATACTCTACTTTGTATCTAAGTGAGTTAACACATAATCAACTGAGGATCCTCTAATTTGCATCTAAGTAAGTTAACACATAATCAACTGAGGATCCTCTCCTTTGTATCTAAGTAAGTTAACACATAATTAACTGAGGATCCTCTACTTTGTATCTAAGTAAGTTAACACATAATCAACTGAGGATCCTCTACTTTGCATCTAAGTAAGTTAACACATAATCAACTAAGAATCCTCTACCGTGCTAGGTTTAATAATGCTAGTTTTATTTCTTGGGCGTTTCCTCTCATGAGCGCATGTGAACTGGTGACTATTGTATCTAGACTGTGAATCAAACAAACCTAGACTGTGAATCAGACAAACCTAGACTGTGAATCAGACAAACCTAGACTGTGAATCAGACAAATCAAGACTGTGAATCAAACAAACCTAGACTGCGAATCAGACAAACCTAAACTGTAAATCAGACAAACCTAAACTGTGAATCAGACAAACCTAAACTGTGAATCAGACAAACCTAAACTGTAAATCAGACAAACCTAAACTGTGAATCAGACAAACCTAAACTGTAAATCAGACAAACCAAAACTGTGAATCAGACAATAAATGATTTGCTTCTTGCTACCACAAAAATGTGCCACTAATTTTGCGATCGTGTTGGAGTGACGGTCACATCCCTCTATTCGGTCAGACACAAAGAGTGGCCCATAAGGGGGAGGCGAGTGCATCTGATTGGTTGCATTCTTTATATTCTATTAATTTAAAAATACGGATAATCATGTACGGGTAGCCTTTGTACGAAAACAACAACAAACACGCTTCTGATATCAATATGAATTATCTTTGTGACACAAGACAGTATTGTACACAAGACAGTATTGTAATTATCTGTCAAAATGTCGTTCATTTACTAAAAGCAGTTTTCACTATTTGTTTTTATAAGTTTACAGCAAAACGTCTTTCAGACACGAATAAGGTCAGTCTTTACAAACAACACTAACAGTGTGGAGAATGTATACACTACCAGCTATATCATATTACAAACAACACTAATAGTGTGGAGAATGTATACCCTACCCGCTATATCATATTACAAACAACACTAACAGTGTGGAGAATGTATACCCAACAGCTATATCATATTACAAATAACACTAATAGTGTGGAGAATGTATACACTACCAGCTATATCATATTACAAATAACACTAATAGTGTGGAGAATGTATACACTACCAGCTATATCATATTACAAATAACACTAATAGTGTGGAGAATGTATACACTACCACCTATATCATATTACAAATAACAATAACAGTGTGGAGAATGTATACACTACCAGCTATATCATATTACAAATAACACTAATAGTGTGGAGAATGTATACACTACCAGCTATATCATATTACAAATAACACAAACAATGTGGAGAATGTATACACTACCACCTATATCATATTACAAATAACAATAACAGTGTGGAGAATGTATACCCTACCAGCTATATCATATTACAAACAACACTAACAGTGTGGAGAATGTATACCCTACCAGCTATATCATATTACAAATAACACTAATAGTGTGGAGAATGTATACACTACCAGCTATATCATATTACAAATAACACTAATAGTGTGGAGAATGTATACACTACCAGCTATATCATATTACAAATAACACTAACAATGTGGAGAATGTATACACTACCAGCTATATCATATTACAAATAACACTAACAGTGTGGAGAATGTATACACTACCACCTATATCATATTACAAATAACACTAACAGTGTGGAGAATGTATACACTACCCGCTATATCATATTACAAACAACACTAACAGTGTGGAGAATGTATACCCTACCCGCTATATCATATTACAAACAACACTAACAGTGTGGAGAATGTATACCCTACCCGCTATATCATATTACAAACAACACTAACAGTGTGGAGAATGTATACCCTACCCGCTATATCATATTACAAACAACACTAACAGTGTGGAGAATGTATACCCTACCGGCTATATCATATTACAAATAACACTAATAGTGTAAAGAATGTATACACTACCAGCTATATCATATTACAAATAACACTAATAGTGTGGATAATGTATACACTACCAGCTATATCATATTACAAATAACACTAATAGTGTGGAGAATGTATACACTACCAGCTATATCATATTACAAATAACACTAATAGTGTGGAGAATGTATACACTACCAGCTATATCATATTACAAACAACACTAATAGTGTGGAGAATGTATACCCTACCCGCTATATCATATTACAAACAACACTAACAGTGTGGAGAATGTATACCCTACCAGCTATATCATATTACAAATAACACTAATAGTGTGGAGAATGTATACACTACCAGCTATATCATATTACAAATAACACTAATAGTGTGGAGAATGTATACACTACCAGCTATATCATATTACAAATAACACAAACAATGTGGAGAATGTATACACTACCACCTATATCATATTACAAATAACAATAACAGTGTAGAGAATGTATACCCTACCAGCTATATCATATTACAAACAACACTAACAGTGTGGAGAATGTATACACTACCACCTATATCATATTACAAATAACACAAACAATGTGGAGAATGTATACACTACCACCTATATCATATTACAAATAACACTAATAGTGTGGAGAATGTATACACTACCAGCTATATCATATTACAAATAACACTAATAGTGTGGAGAATGTATACACTACCAGCTATATCATATTACAAACAACACTAACAGTGTGGAGAATGTATACGCTACCAGCTGTATCATATTACAAATAACACTAACAATGTGAAGAATGTGTACACTACCGCTGTATCATATTACAAATAACACTAACAGTGTGGAGAATGTATACACTACCAGCTGTATCATATTACAAATAACACTAACAGTGTGGAGAATGTGTACACTACCGCTGTATCATATTACAAATAACACTAACAGTGTGGAGAATGTATACACTACCAGCTGTATCATATTACAAATAACACTAACAATGTGAAGAATGTATACACTACCAGCTATATTATATTACAAATAACACTAACAGTGTGGAAAATGTATACACTACCAGCTATATCATATTACAAATAACACTAACAGTGTGGAGAATGTATACCCTACCAGCTATATCATATTACAAATAACACTAATAGTGTGGAGAATGTATACACTACCAGCTATATCATATTAAAATAACACTAACAGTGTGGGGAATGTATACACTACCACCTATATCATATTACAAATAACACTAACAGTGTGGAGAATGTATACACTACCAGCTATATCATATTACAAATAACACTAACAATGTGGAGAATGTATACACTACCACCTATATCATATTACAAATAACACTAACAGTGTGGAGAATGTATACCCTACCAGGTATATCATATTACAAATAACACTAATAGTGTAAAGAATGTATACACTACCAGCTATATCATATTACAAACAACACTAATAGTGTGGAGAATGTATACACTACCAGCTATATCATATCACAAATAACACTAACAGTGTGGAGAATGTATACACTACCAGCTATATCATATTACAAATAACACTAACAGTGTGGAGAATGTATACACTACCAGCTATATCATATTACAAACAACACTAATGGTGTAGAGAATGTACACCGGACTTATTTTATCATATTACAAACAACACTAATGGTGTAAAGAATGAACACCAGACTTATTATATCATATTACAAACAACACTGATGGTGTGGAGAATGTACACCGGACTTATTATATCATATTACAAACAACACTGATGGTGTGGAGAATGTACACCAGACTTATTTTATCATATTACAAACAACACTGATGGTGTAAAGAATGAACACCAGACTTATTTTATCATATTACAAACAACACTGATGGTGTGAGGAATGAACACCAGACTTATTATATCATATTACAAACAACACTGATGGTGTGAGGAATGAACACCAGACTTATTATATCATATCATAAACAACATACGTTGGTTGAAAACATTGATAGACAAAGCTTGAGGATGACGCATTGGAAACAAAACCAGGAGGAATTTGTGACCTAGGTCACTGGTAAATGTATTGATGTTAAAAAACAAACAAACTTCATTAGTGTGTGATAATGTTCATTAGTGTGGATAATGTTCATTAGTGTGTGATAATGTTCATTAGTGTGGATAATGTTCATTAGTGTGGATAATGTTCATTAGTGTGTGATAATGTTCATTAGTGTGTGATAATGTTCATTAGTGTGGATAATGTTCATTAGTGTGTGATAATGTTCATTAGTGTGTAATAATGTTCATTAGTGTGGATAATGTTCATTAGTGTGTGATAATGTTCATTAGTGTGGATAATGTTCATTAGTGTGATAATGTTCATTAGTGTGTGATAATGTTCATTAGTGTGTGATAATGTTCATTAGTGTGTGATAATGTTCATTAGTGTGGATAATGTTCATTAGTGTGTGATAATGTTCATTAGTGTGGATAATGTTCATTAGTGTGGATAATGTTCATTAGTGTGGATAATGTTCATTAGTGTGGATAATGTTCATTAGTGTGTGATAATGTTCATTAGTGTGGATAATGTTCATTAGTGTGGATAATGTTCATTAGTGTGTGATAATGTTCATTAGTGTGGATAATGTTCATTAGTGTGTGATAATGTTCATTAGTGTGGATAATGTTCATTAGTGTGGATAATGTTCATTAGTGTGTGATAATGTTCATTAGTGTGGATAATGTTCATTAGTGTGGATAATGTTCATTAGTGTGGATAATGTTCATTAGTGTGTGATAATGTTCATTAGTGTGGATAATGTTCATTAGTGTGGATAATGTTCATTAGTGTGTGATAATGTTCATTAGTGTGGATAATGTTCATTAGTGTGATAATGTTCATTAGTGTGTGATAATGTTCATTAGTGTGATAATGTTCATTAGTGTGTGATAATGTTCATTAGTGTGTGATAATGTTCATTAGTGTGTGATAATGTTCATTAGTGTGGATAATGTTCATTAGTGTGTGATAATGTTCATTAGTGTGGATAATGTTCAGTTACCCGTATTTGAATTCTCTGTACAAAGATGGAATTGTAGATGTTTAGTAAATGGAATTATGCTTACAGTAGAAACAAAACAATACTTTGTATTATCGTTTGGATAAAGAAGTTAATATAACCGATTTAATTTGTAACGAGCGTTATAAACTATTAAGCTCATCTGTTTCCATGATACATCAAGTTTGTTTAAAACATTTTTGCACTGTGGTTCGATATACAGTTTAAAAACAATCTCGGAATAAAACTAGTTTGTCATCTTTGTCAGTTGCTTGCTCGTGGTTGTCACGTGCGTGATATAATCTTCTACAAATTCAGTTTTGAACTTGTTTGAGAATTATTGGAAATCAATAAACCTTTCGGTTAAGATTAGTGAAAACAATACTGATGTATGTCTGTTGTGAGACTGTTAATGTTATTTAACGGAACACAAATTAAACAAGAAAACCCTCGATAGGCTGCAAACAACAATGCAAAAGAGAAATAACAAAAGCAGCGCCCTCTAGAAACATCCAAATCCATCAAGAAGAAGAATTATTATTGATAATAAAAATAAATGATTTTATTCATCACCTATCATCAAGCTATATAGACATCAGGAAATTCCAGCCCTTTCTCCACTTCCGCCCCCATCAGAAATTTTGTATTAGGGCAAATCGAAAAAAACTAGGGTTGGTCTCCTATTGTTGTGGACTGCGTTATGCGACCATTGGTGCTTTCAACAAAAACAAACAAACGTTCATTACGGAAAGTTTGCTTGTTTGTTTCTGAATTTCGCGCAAAGCTGCACGAGAGCTATTTCTGGTAGCCGTCCCTAACTTAGCAGTGTAATCACCTGTACATGCTGGGCCTCATTTTTAACTGAAAATATTTGTAATTCCGTCATCTAGACCTCTGTCGGTGAACCTAACTTTCTTGAAATATCGTATTAGTATAGATAGTAAAATCCTTGGTGAGTGTAAATTATTATTGATGAATAATAAATATTTGTGATTCTTCAACCAATCCTTTTTGTTTAACACGAACAAACAAAATCCAGTTATCCGAACTCGTAAGATAACAGAAAACAAGTCTGTTTCGTTCAAGGTTATTATAATGTTCAAAATAATCTTCATATCGGTTTTTTCTACTTCATGAATATTAAAAATTCTGATTTGTG
Source organism: Tachypleus tridentatus (assembly GCF_004210375.1). Taxonomy (NCBI): domain Eukaryota; kingdom Metazoa; phylum Arthropoda; class Merostomata; order Xiphosura; family Limulidae; genus Tachypleus; species Tachypleus tridentatus. Next base: position 117,891,548 of record NC_134831.1, read on the forward strand.
TTACTGGGGCGTGTGCGAAATCTAATGTTTAAAGTCATATATGTTTTTGCCTTATAAATAAATTTAACATAACAAATAAATTACAAATTTAGAATTTGATATTTTAAAGGTGAATTTTCGACAAATTTAATAATTGCCTTAGAAACTGTACTTTGGTTAGGTATAATTCCTGTGTGGTTGCCATATTTTTAAACACTTTAGTTTTTGAGTAAAAAATGAAACAAAATATGCGGGTCCTCGAACTTAAGTTCCTCTCGGTCGTTCGGCTATTTCCGTGACGTTTTACAACTATGACGTAATAGTTGCCAAACACGCTTCGTTGCGTGCCGACCATTTTGTTTCTTTGTCTTGATATTACTACTTTATGTTTGTTTTATGATAACATGGTTCACTGCGTTGTTATGGTTTTAAAAACGGTTAAGGCATCGGGCAAAAGTTTCTTTTCGTTTCCGTGCAAGGAGAAGGAACCGGCAAGGTGGTGACAGTGGGTGTGGATGGTCAATTGGAAGAACTGGACACCTTCACACCATGCAAAGCTTCGTCAAAATCACTTTGAACGCTCATGTATTGTATCGGATCCCACTGTTTTTGATTCCGTGGGTTTCAAGCCAGGTAGGTTGAGGCTGAAAAAACCATCGGCAGTAGACAGGTTCCACCCTTCTGAAGTCATCCCTTGCCACCACGAAAAGAATAAACTTGAAGGTATGTGTACAGTATAAAGTGATAAACAATAACTAGTATAATATAATAATTTAAAAAGAATGTAACTAGACATACACATTTCACATTCATGAGCGTGTTTTGCATTTGTGGCACCTAAAAGCCAGTGAAACCTTGATTTCCTAGTCTAGACAGTGGACAAATCTATCCCAAATAGAGTATATTCCAAGTTTAAAAACTGGTAGATCATTCTGTAGATGTTTTTGTGTAATTTTTATATATGGAAAAGTTTGAAGAATACCATTTTTCAAATTTAACATTTCAAGATAAATTGAAATAAGACTGTCTTGAACATGTTGAAGTAATCAAGTACATGTTATGTATTTAAAAACATTGTAGACTTGTAAACAACCAAATATAAACTCCATAACATATTTCCATAACTCATCATAATAAAATTAATCTTAACACAATACTTTGACATTGTCATATTAAATGTAAACCTCATAAAGCATGTTGTTTTAATATATATCTTCAGCTTTTAGAGGAGAGTGCTGCTGATGACTCAGTGCCTACTTCTGTAGAGGAAGTTGTGACTCAGCCCACTCCTGATGATGACTGCCAAGACTCTAGAGCTGACTCATTTCAGAGTGTGTCTGTTCAGACTCTTGTAAGTAGATCATGATTGTTACATTAAACATTCATAAGTTGTAATAATTGATGTATAATTTTATTTACATTTATTTAAATCTATCCGTGAAAGAATGTTATTATTTCAGTACCTAAATAAAAACCTATTGTTTCAGCCTATCCCAAGTATTCCAAAAGGGACACAGACTGGCTGGTATTCTGTTTCCAGAGGTGTACAGGTATTCCCATCTGGCTTGAAGACTGTAGCTACCCAGACAGAAAATCTTCCAACAGTAGATTGTGCTTGAGGTACTGGTAGGTTAGTTTGAATATGAATATGAAATTTTCATTCATCATTTAACAATATTCAACAGTCAGATTAGTCTTGTTAATATTATTTTGATTATTTATTATAAACTATTGCTGGTGAACAGTATATTGTTCATATACATGTAATTCTTTCACTTATACTGCTATATTATTAAAAAATTCAAAAACAAACAAACTTCTGGTGAACTAAATGTTTCGTCATCTATAGGCACAACATTTCACTACTACTGTTTTTGGAATAAACGCTTCGGTTAACATTTTGATAGAAAAGTCACTAACGTACACGTTGAGTTTTAAACTGAAAAACAAACCAAATGTAGGGAATTTTTTTCTTCTTTCATTAAGTTAAAAGAAAATGAAAATAAATTGCTAGTTTGAGTTTTCGCCCAAAGATACACGACGGTTATCTGCAGAATTCGCGAGGAATCGAACCCCTGATTTTAGTGTTGCAAATCCGTAAACTTACCTCTGAACTAGCGGGGTAAGGTGTTATCTGCCCTAGCTATCTCTAATTTAGTGGTGAAAGACTAAAGGGCAGGTAGGTAACTATTCATCATCACTCACTGCCAACTCTTGGTCTGTATTTTTTATCAACGAATAGGGGGGATTGACCGTCTATTATATAACGCATCCATGGCTGAAAGGGAGAACATATTTGATGTAATGTGGATTCAAACCCGTGACCCCAGATTAGAGTCGAGCGCCATAACCATTTGGCTATGCTACGCACAGTAAAAAAATGAATTACTGAAAACAAAAGTTTGTTATGCTTCTTGTTTGTTTGTTTTTTAATTTCGCACAAAGCTACTCGAGGGCTATCTGTGCTAGCCGTCCCTAATATAGTAGTATAAGACTAGAGAGAAGGCAGCTAGTCATCACCATCTACCGCCAACTATTGGGCTACTCTTTTACCAACGAATAGTGGGATTGACCGTCACATTATAACGCCCCAACGGCTGAAAGGGTGAGCATGTTTGGTGCGACCGGGATTCAAACCCGCGGCCCTCGGATTAGGAGTTGAACGCCTTAACCCACCTGCCCATGCCGGAGAACAAAGGTGAAATGAATGAACACAAACGTTTATAAAAGAATTTTACAATTTAAAAATTTCGTTTAATGGATCCATTTTAATCTGAAACCAAATGTAGGCGATTAGGCTGGGAGGAAAACATTTCTTATTTTGAGTAAAAAGATACTATTATAAAATCAGTGTGCAATGAGATGAACATTCCTTTAATTATCACAAAGGCAAACAAATATATACATAAATTACATTATTTCTGTGCGTCCATACGTTCGGAGTGCACAGATAAATAAAGTTTTAGTGGACTTTTCATGTACTTTTGGAATGGGTTCCATCATAGAATTAATTATAACATTAATATTTACAGCACTTTATCTGAGCTAAACCAAGTGATACCTGATTGAACTACATAAATTATTTAAGTACATAAGGATGTAAATAGAACTACAACGATAAAGAAAGGTAGAGGTTACATTGTCATTTGATAATTCACCATTGTAATTAATTTAACTATTAAACGCTAAGGACATAATTACCAAAATATTTTCAGCTGGTATTTCATGCTAATTCTATTCTTTACAAAAACTGAACATAACCCACTGGACAAGCAGTAATTCTGCGGACTCAAAATGCTAAAAATCTGGTTTCGATATCCCTAGCAGGCAAAGCGCAGTTAGCCCACTGTGTAGCTTTGATAAGTAGTTTTGTTTTCTATATAATAACATTATATTGTCCGACATGGCTAGGTGGTTAAACGCTCGACTTGTAATTTGAGAGTCGCAGGTTCGAATTGCCCTTACACTAAACATACTCACCCTTTCAGCCACGAGGGTGTTATAATGTTAAAGTCAATCCTCCTATTTCTCGGTAATTGAGTAGCCCAAGAGTTGGCTGTAGTTGGTGATGACTAGCTACATTTTCTTTAATCTTACACTTCTAAATTCGGGACAACTGGTGCAGATAGCTGCCGTGTAGTTTGGCGCGAAATTTAAAGAAACAAACAAACAATGTTATACCATATAATTAATAGAAAGGGCTGGTTATACCTAAACAGCCTCTTACAATTCAAATAAGAAACGTTGGCTTAAACGTGTTTAGGTCATTTTATAATGGTCACCTGTAGTTCTTCGGCCTCATATTAGTTTGGTTGATTTCATAAATTATTTACCTAAAAGTAGGGTTTATCAAGTTACAGAACAGTGGAACTGTAACTAAATGTGCTGGGCATAAACACTAATTTTGGTTTTGCCTCGAATTTGAATCAAGAGATTAATGAATCGTGTCCCGCTGACGTAACAGATTTTAGGGATATTGATGCGCTAACAAGAAACCGCTAAACCCGTCTGTTCTATTAAACACCAGTAGTTCAATTAACTGATTCTAGGTGTCGTTGACTAAACGGGTATGTGCTGTTAGCTCATTTTCAAGCTTTAAGCGAAAATTGCACATAAAAAGTCAACAATAAGTTCCTAGTTTATTACTGAGAACTGTTAAACCTTGGCCATTTTCACAGCACACCTGTCATCCAACGTATTTGTTTGTCTGTCCTACCCTTTCTCATTACGTCTGTATATTAATCGCTTGATAGTTTACTTTCCTGTCAAACGTACAACATTAATTCTATATCGGTTTCTATCAAGTAATTCACCTCACTAACTTAGTGAGGTTAAAACTTGAGGTCACTGATGTAGTTCGTCTGAGAGAGACTCGTATTTGAGAATCTTATTTCACGAGCTATAACAACGTGTCAGACACTTGCTTTAGAAGAAGTTACAACTTCTAGGTTGTTTATTTTTCTCTCGGCCTTTTTCTTAAATATAAATATACTACAAATGAAAACTCGCGGCTTTCAGTGTCAAGTTTGAGATTTCGTCATCCGAGATGGACAAATCACAGACAGCCTATCATGCAGCGTTATGCCCATCAGCAGACAAACAAACATTTTGATACTTGTCAATGTCCATTTCTCTGGAAGCGTGAGACAAAACAACGAGCTGAACGAACAAATAGTTACACAACGTTAAACAGATGGCAATGCAACATTAAACAGATGGAACACAACATTATGTAGACAGTAACGCAACAATTAACACATTATAACACAACAGTTAAAAGATGGTAACATAATATTAAACTGATGGTAACAAAACATTAAACAAATGATATCGCAGCATTTAACAGATGGTAACAAAACATTAAACAGATGGTAGCGCAACATTTAACAGATGGTAACAAAACATTAAACAGATGGTAGCGCAACATTAAATGTATAATATTTATTTAAGGTTCAATTAGAAAGAATAGTTATATCAACTTTTTAAACTATAACAGTATATCCTCAAACCATAAATCTCTGTTTTTGTGAGTTCTCAGCTTTACAGCTGAGGCAAAGCATATTGCAATGAATTATTTTTAGTTTATAAACGTGTTATAAATTAATCGAATGGTTAACATTTGTAGTTATGTTTATTTTTAGTTAGTTACAACAGCTACCACTAGATGGATGTCTCAAAAACGTGTAAAATTAAGGTCGTTCATAATAACGAGAAACCCGCTTGAAGAAAAATGTTTTCTCAAGACGGCTGTTATGGGTATTAAACTGTCTTTGTTAACCTCAAGATGACCTTAGAAAGTCGAATCGTTCTTCGATACTTTATTTTGATTAATGCGTCTTGAGAATACAAAATTAAAGTCGCCAATAATTTGGCATCAGAAGGAATTTTATACAAACATTTTTTATATTATACGTTTTTCGTCTTTCCGATAGAAAAATATCACGTTTTTGAAACACGTAAAAATATGCGGGTTGGCTACATTAAACTTAATTATTTTATTAATTATTACAAAGATTTCTTGCGATATCCATGACCATTTGTAGGCATTTTACATAAAACGTGTAATATTTAGATTAGCTGCCACTACCACTTCTAACTGTTACTAGAGGACATTTAAAACTGAAAATCAAAAAAAAAAAATCAGATATTTTCTTAAAGACAAACTTTTTTTTAGCAGATGGTTTATTTGTTTTTGAATTTCGGGCAGAACTACACGAGGGCTATCTGCGCTAGCCGTCCCTAATTTAGTAGTTTAAGACCAGAAGGAAGGCAGCTCGTCATTACCTACCAACGAAAAGGGGGATTGACCATCACATTGTATTGACCCTACGACTGAAAGGACGAGAATGTATGGTGCGAAGAGGATTGGAACCCTCCACCCTCAGATTACGAGTAAAGCACTTGGCCATGCTGGACTTCACCAGATGGATGTTCGTAATTATGAGAGTATTCATGATACAGAACAGTTAAACGGCAAAGGAAGTAACTTTTGTGGTTGTCATGATTGATGAACTTTGAAGTTCGAACATACCAATTTATGACTTGACATGCTTTTGGTGTCGAATCTTCATAAATTTTCACACACGAGACTGAAATGGCCAGACCTTTGTTAAATCTTCATCAACATGCCTGATATTTCATTTTAAGCTTTTAAAAGACAAATTTATTAATTTAGAACTCTAAAATACAACGTTGGGTATTGCAACGTTTACCAAAATAGAGCAGAGAACAACGTTTCGACCTTCTTAGGTCATCTTCAGATTAACCAAGAGAGAGTTTGCAACTCTGCTGGGCACATGTCTTCGTGAGGAAAGTGTAAACGGGTACAGGATTGTAGGGGGCGTTGTTCTCTGCTTTATTTTGGTAAAAGTGTTAATACACATACCAATCGTCAGTTCTGGACAAACGATTACATACTATGTTAGCACGTCCACGTGTACTTATTAGTCTCAAATAAGGACTAGAACTCCCGTATTGCAGTTATTATCTAGCGATAAATGATGTTTTGCTTCAGAACCTTATAAATTTAAAATTGTCATCATATTGCTCAATAGATAGCAGCACCATCTACTTAAACGTTCCTCATATTTTTTCAATAATTGGTTTAAATACACGTATAAACATTAATTTTTTCATAATACAAGTAATTAAGATACAAGTGTTTTTCCATTATTAAGATCTATTACTAAAGGTCTTAGCAGATAAAGAAAGTATAATTAAAATAAAAAAAATTACTGTAGAAAATTATCTGTTAAGACAAAGAGGACGTGATATCTGACCGCAATGTTTTACATCCAACGTTTATTTTTGTAAATATTGCATTTTTATATAGTTGGTCCCTTTTTGTAGACACTATATCCTTATATGGCGCGGGTCTGTCATGACCAAGTGGTGAGGGCGCTCCAGTCACAACCCGCGAATCGAGGATTCGAATCCCTGTCTTACTAAATATACTCGTATTTTTAGCTGTGAGGACGTTATTTTGTTGTGGTAAATCCCACTATTCTTTGATAAAATAGAGGCCAAAGACATAGCTATGTCTATTGATGATTAGCTATTTTTTCTCTAGCCTTAGCCTTACAATGCTAAAATTATGGACTGCTAGCGCAGATAGCCCTCATGTTGAGGCCCGGCATGGCCAGGTGGATAAGGCGCTCAACTCGTAATCTAAGGTTCGCGAGTTCAAATCCCTGTCACACCAAACATACTTGCCCTTTAAGCCGTGGGAGCGTTATAATGTTATGATTAATCCTACTATTCGTTGGTAAAAGAGTAGCCCAAGAGTTGACTGTGGGCGATAATGACTAACTGCCTCCCCTTTTGTCTTATACTGCAAAATTAGGGACGGCTAGTGCAGATAGCACTCGAGTAGCTTTGCGAAGAATTCAAAACTAATCAAACCAGACCAAACTCTCGTGTAGCATTGTATGAAATTCAAATAAGCCTTTATATCACTTGTCCTTTCAGATTTTGTTGTCTTGTTTCTTTACTTTTGTCAGATATTAATTAAAAATAATCCTTATTTACCATTTATCATTTTCTCCAATCTTTCTCTTCCAGTTATAAACGCTGCAACTACCTTAACATGATAATAACATACTGTACCTGAACATGATAATAACATACTGTACCTTAACATGATAATAAAATACTGTACCTTACTTAACATGATAATAAAATACTGTACCTGAACATGATAATAAAATACTGTACCTGAACATGATAATAAAATACTGTACCTGAACATGATAATAAAATACTGTACCTTAACATGATAATAAAATACTGTACCTTACTTAACATGATAATAAAATACTGTACCTGAACATGATAATAAAATACTGTACCTGAACATGATAATAAATACTGTACTTAACATGATAATAAAATACATGATAATAAAATACTGTACCTTGATAATAAAATACTGTATGATAATAAAATACTGTACCTGAACATGATAATAAAATACTGTACCTTACTTTACATGATAATAAAATACTTACGTTAACATGATAATAAAATAGTGTACCTTACTTAACATGATTATAAAATAATCATTATTTTTATTATTATTACAATTATTATTATTATTAAAATATTACATTTTAATAACATAATAAAATACAACATTAAAACATTAAATAAGTTATATTTAGTAGATGACAGTATTTTCATTAGAAGATGTTACTTCAATGTGGAAGAATTTTACTGTAATAGCTATTAGTGCTAACTCAATCCGTCTATACAGGTGTTTTACTGTAATAGCTATTAGTGCTAACTCAATCCGTCTATACAGGTGTTTTACTGACGACAAAAACGACACGCCTTACCATTCGCAGAAGTGTATTAAAAATAATCATACCATACTTTTAGAATGAGGGCGTTAGTGTCACATTATACTAATAAAATAAGGGCGTAAGTACTGTAATGTTGATAATGTTTACCCTCTGCATTTTAAACACAGGATTCTGATGTTACAAAGGTGAAATAATACACTGACATTTGTCTTATGTTAACATACTTATATTCGTGAGCTTACGGATCGCTTATTAGATAATCCGGCATCGTTAGGTGGTTAGAGCGCTCGGTTCCTTATCTGTGAGTCGTGGGTTTGAATCCCCGTCACACCATAGATGTTAGCCCTTTCAGTCGTGAGGGCGTTATAATTTTTCAGTTAATCCCACTATTCGTTGGTAAAATAGTAGCCCTAGAGCTGGCAGTGGGTGGTAACGACCATTTGTCTTCCATTTAATCTTACACTACTAAATTAGGGACGGTTAGTCCAGATAGCCTGACGGTTAGTCCAGATAGCCCTCGTGTAGCTTTGCGCGAAATTCAGAATTAAAGAAAACAAACAAATTTTTTGTTTTACCAAGATGAAGAAGGAATGACAGAGTCTTTTCACTATATTCAATCAAAATAATAATTATTTCTTATATTTTCAGGCCCTGACTCACATTAGTCAAATTTACAGGTAAAATATATAAGTGTTTTACAAGTTACGAAATGTTTCGTTGATTAGAAAATTAGTTTAACTTTTATGACATAAATCTGGGTTTAAAACGGTAAAAAAATAACCTTTCATTGACAGTTAAAGGAAATACAACGTTATAGTCTTACATAATAAATAATTATTAAAAATAGGGATTCGTCCTTAAAAAAATCATTATATATGTTTCGACGCCATCTATAGGAATAAAATAAAAGTAAGGTTATGACTTATATACCGACATAATTATTTACATACAAAAATACCGTCTAGACTTAAACTACCCAAAGTTATAAAACATCCTTCAAGTACTCTGTTATTTCTAGAATATATTAATTCAAAGAAGAAAAAATTTCATAATTTCATGCTTGGCTAAAGATATAATCATAAATTCCTTTAAGTGACGAGTGCGGATGGTCGGGAACATAAAGATACCCAAACGTCGTTTGCTCTTACACTTTAGTACTGTGTAGCAAATTTACGACAATTTACGACAGTGATTTTGTGTACATCCTTAGCTATAATAGCATGAGGGTTGACTAAAGAATTACTTCTGATAAAAGAAATGTTAAGCCACTCTTTTGTATCATATTTGTAGCAGTTGGCTAAAGAATTACTTATGAGAAACGAAACGTTAAGCTACTCTTTTGTATTATGTTTGTAGCAGTTGGCTAAAGAATTACTTCTGAGAAACGAAACGTTAAGCCACTCTTTTGTATCATGTTTGTAGCAGTTGGCTAAAGAATTATTTTTGAAAAACGAAACGATAAGTCATTCTTTTCTATCATGTTTGGTTGGTTTAGTGTTTTATGGCACAAAGCAGCGAGACTATCTGCGCCAAACATTCATTAAAAAGTTAAAATTATAGTAAATTTAGTAAAATTCATAAACGGAAATTAAGGTAAAACAAAACATAACATAAAATCAATGTTTACATCTAGTCTACAGCAGTAAGGGAAAACTACAGTAATACAAGTTGTAAAAGAATTTCTGTAGCATAATTGTAATTATCATAACTCACCAGAACGACTAACAGATAAGTACAAAAACCACCGTCACTAACCTGAAGTTGGCCTTTCCAGTCCTGGTACCGAGTTATTTGACGTTACAACCATTTTCTAGTTTCAAATCGAACTAGATGTACTTTGATTCTTAAAAGGGAATCACATTAAAAAAAGGTCTAATGTATAAATTTAAAAAACTTAAACAGCATTAAAAAAGATTAATGGCCTTTAAAAAACTAAAAACATTACCAAGGTGGACAGTGTCACCATCACCAATAACTGTCTAACGTTATGGACAAACCAAAGCATGTAGAGAACTAAGCGAGTCAGTGTAAATAGTGCAGTTTGAGTACTGCTTAGTTTCAATATGATCCAGGGCAAGAGATATGGTGTGCAGTTCAGCAGTGAACACAGAAGCTGTAGAGGGGATTCTGCGCACAACCACGGAACTGCATCAAACCATGGCAGAGCCCACAGAGTTACTTGATTTGGAACCATCTGTATAAATAGGAATGGAAGGATAGTTCGAAAGATGTTCAGCAAATAACAGACAGTATTTCCAATCAGGAGTGTCTGCCTTTTCCAGTTAACTTAAAGATAGGTCACATTTGGGGACTGTAAGAAGCCATGGTGGGATGGGCTGACCAGTGAATACAGCAATGTTATCCAAGGACAGGCCCAATTTATCCAACTGCGCCTGGATACGAAAGCCAAAAAGAGCAATGGCAGACCGTCTGTTCTGAAAAAGTATGACCCACCGAGGAAGGAAAACTTAAGCCCAGGTGGGATGCTTTGGTAAGAAACGAAGTTTCGAAGCATATAGTAAAGACAGTTGCAAACAACAGAGGTGCAAAGAAGGTTCAAGATACTGTATGCATAAGCTCTGAATTGAGGAAGTGCGGAAAGTCCCAGTGCAGAGCCGAAATCCTTGATGATGAATAAGGTCCAGCATCTTTAAGGCCGATGTTCTGGCAGAGCCATAGACCAGTGATCCATAGTCGAGTTTCGATCGAATAGAAGCACGATATATCTTTAACAAAGAACATCGATCTGCTCACCAACTGGTGGAAGAAAGGACATGGAGGATGTTCAGTGCTCTTGTACACATCACCCGTAACTGCTTGATGTGTGGTATAAAGGTCAGTTTACGGTCAAATATATGCCCCATGAACTTTGTCTCAGGGACTACAAGCAGCACAACTTCACCGATATGGAGTTCAGGATCAGGGTGAATACCCCGTTGGCGGCAAAAGTGCACGTAAACAGTTTTAGAGAGAGAGAAGTTAAAGCTGTTTGCTCTGGTCCACTTCAGTAATTGATTGAGAGCAGTCTGTAGTTGCCGTTCAATATACCTCATGTTCAACGACTGATATGAGATGTGAAAGTCATCAACATAGAGCCCATTTGCAAAAGTTAGAGGGAGTTGTTCAGTGATGGCATTAATTTTTATTCTGAAAAGTGTGACACTCAGAACACAGCCCTGAAGGACTATAAGTTCCTGTAGAAAATAACGGGAAAGTGTAGAATCCACACGAACTTGGAATCTCCAGTCCATTATTTTTTAAAATAAAAATGGGCAAATGGCCACGTAACCCATATATAGAGAGGTCTTGCAAAATGCAATACCTCCATCTTGTATCATAAGCCTTCTCAATGTCAAAGAATATTGATACAAGATGTTGTCGTTTGAGAAAGGCTTCTCTGATTGACGTTTCAAGTCGAATCAGGTGGTCCACGGTGGAGCGCTATCATCAGAACCCACACTGGGTCGACGAGAGGAGATTGTTTGATTTGAGGAACCAAACAAGACGAGCATTAACCATCCTCTCTAAGGTCTTACAGAGACAGCTCATCAAAGCAATTGGATGGTAGTTTGAAGGAATCTTGGGATCATTCCCAGATTTAGAGAAAGGTAGGACAATAGCCTGGCGCCAGGTATCAGGAAAAACATTCTTCAGCCAGATCCAGTTAAAAATAATCAGAAGAATAGCAAGGGAAGTAAAAGATAGATGGCGCAGCATTTCATAGTGTACATCATCAGGTCCAACTGATGTACTGCCAGACTGATGAAGGGCTTGTTTGAGTTCCACCAGTGTAAAGGGAAAATTATAGTCATAGAGACAATCAGTTCGAAAGGAAAGAGGTGATTGCCTTGCTCGAGTCTCAATGGCTAAGAACATGGAAGAAGAAACAGAAGTGCTAGATACCCGGCAAAAAATTTCACCGAGAGAGCAAGATCGAGACGTGGACAGAATTATATTGCCCATTGAACTTTCGAATCTTGTCCCATATGACTTTGGAACTGGTGATAGTAGAGATGCTGGTTGTGAACGTAATCCAAGATTCCTTCTGGCTTTGACGTCTTACATCGTTCATGTGCACGGGCCCGCTGGAAAGTGATGCAGTTCGAGAGTGTGGGATACCTACGGATAGTGTCCCAGGCTCGTTTTGAGTTTTCATGCCATGTGGCAGGCAGGATTCCATCACGGACAAAGATATAGTGTAAAACGTGTCAAGGTTTTAGGAATACATTGAACAGCTGCTTGTATAATACAGTCAGTTACTGCTGCCACAGTCATCTATTGATGGCTTACAAACGATGGCAGAATCAGTTTCTGCGAGAACAGTGAAAGAGGGCCAGTTTGCGTGATCCAGCTTCTACTGCATCGACCACCGCCAGTCTCTCTCAAAATTATAGGAAAATGATCACTGCCTTGTGGATTATTGTCAACCCTCCATGAAAAATGGGAGAATAATTAAGGGGAGCAAACCGAGAGATCAATAGCAGTAAAGGACTGACTAGGTGCGTGAAAATAAGTAGAAGAACCAGTATTGAAAAGAGAAAGGTTGTGATCAGAGAGCATACGCTCTACAGAGCAACCCCTTCTATCAATACCAGCACTTCCCCAGAAAGGATGATGTCCATTAAAGTCCCCCAGAATGAAAAAGGGAGACAACAACTGTTCAATGAGAGCATCAAGGTCTGATTGATCATAAGTCTCTCCAGGAGACAGGTAGAGAGAACAAACAGTGATGGTATGACAAGGAAACACGGATGTCTACAGCCTCCAAGGGTGTGTTGAGTAGCAAAGACAGGGTGGGCACATGCTGATCAACCAACAATGCCATCTCTCCATGTACTCGCCCAACACATAACCTGTCATTTCTGTACAAAGAAAAGCGCCAAAAACGTGACTGTATCGGCAGGTTTCAGAAATGTTTCCTGTGAGAAAAGACATACAGAATGGTAGGAAGCAATCAGTGTTTTGATGTCATCCAGATTAGAACGTAAACATCAACAGTTCCATTGTATCAGGGTGGCCATTTTTATTTATGTGTAGGCGAATTGGGCGGAGAACCCTTCTGTTTACGACCACGTCTTTTTTCTTAACTTTCCTTATTCGAGGGAGGTCTGTCAACCTCCATGGATCCTGCCCTGAGTCGATTGGGCAGGTCTTTGCTGTTGGAAGGGGATTCCAAAGACTGAGAACGTTAAAGAATGATTGTTTTGCATCTTGGGGTGAGAGAGTAAGATGGATCCGAGGAAATACCTGTACCTGGAACCAAAGGAAATGGAACTTAGGGTTTGTTGGAATGAATGTTAGGGACAGAGATGGGTGTGGACGTTGATTCATCAATTTTTTTTAATCATTGAGGTCAAAAGACTTTTCATTTGTTTTGAGAATGATTCTCTTGGAGGCAGAAAGAGATCTGTCTGCACTCCCACTGTAGTAGTGGAACGAAGTGCAGCAGCATATGTCTGAGATGAAGTGGTGGACAGCAACTTTCAAGCCTCAAGATAAGTAATGTTATGAATCGTTTTCAAACGCTGTACCTCTTTTTCCTCCAACCATTTAGGGCTAGAACGAAAGTAGGATGGATGAGAGTCATTGCAAATAACGTAATGAGGGTCCGTTTCACACTCATAGGCATCATGGTCCTTGCCACCGCAACGAGCACACGTCGTCAAGGAACCACGACAAGATGTCTTCAAGTGACCAAACCGCTGACACTGGAAACATCGGAGAGGCTTTGAAATGTATGCCCGTACCCTGCAATTAAGATAACCTGCCTTGACGGTGGCTGGTGGACGTGGTGATGTAAATGTCAGAACGAGGACATTGGTCAGCATCGTAATTCCATCTTTGCGAGTGTAGATACGCCTCACTGCAGAAACTCCTTGAGTAGAGAAACCAGAGAATCTCTGACTCTAGGATGTTCTTCAAATCCCTCTCAACAATAACTCCTCGTGATGAATTCAAAGTAGCATGACGTCTAACCTCAATAGGTATATCCTCAACTGCCTTTAAATGCAAGAGAAGTTCAATGTGTTGAGATATGGATGCTTCCACCAATATGTCACCAGATCGAAGCTTTTTACTGACTTTGAAGAGCCAGCAAGTCTCTCTGGTCACTTATGAATGAAAAAGGGAGACATTTGCCCTAAATGTTTGTCTGAAAGAAAATGTAGGATACGAAAATGAGGTACAACAGGTGTTACAGATGTTGAAGATCGCTGCTCAGAATCTTCAAGACGTGATCGTTTACCTATGAACTGTTTTTTCACTATTTTATTCAAGTTATTATTTGGAGTATTCATAATAAAAAAAGGAATTTTTCAGTGGTCGCTGACCCCACCCACGATGGAGCTTTATGAAGGGATGCACTGCAATGTCAAACAAGAACACTGCAGCAACACCAGGGTTTCGTGAGCACTATACCCAAACACCAGCATCGGATACAATATCAACAATACCTGTTGAGAACATCCAACATTGGTACTTCATATACCCTAATCCGAGTGGACCAGCCGATTAAGCCAAGGGGGGGCCACCCCAAGGCCGCCCGTCTACAGGAATTCAAGGCCATAGTGTTAGGGTTGGACCCCTCAACCATCAGGATCCTCTTCTCCCCTTCATGAGTCACCACACACACCAAACACGTGGGTGGATATTTAGTTCCCAGAGGAGGTAAACTGAAAGAACAAAACCTTCCCTGGGAGGTCCCTTCACCACGTACAGGAATCCACACCGAGGGGTCTTTTGTATCATATTTGTAGCAGTTGGCTAAATAATTACACGAAACGTCAAGCCATTCTTTTGTATCATGTCTTCTTGGCTAGGAAAGACATTTACACCGAAACTTTAGAAACAATTAACTGAAAGAGTGGAAAAGGTTTTCCAGTAAAGTCAGTCGAAGTTTTGTGTACGTGACACGTTTGCTACCATGTTGTACTTGATAACGTTATACCAGTACAAACTCAATGTATTTGTTAATGTTCTTTCTAATTGGATCGTTTACTTAAACCTCCATAATCATACCAACTTTCTGATAAAAAAGATCTGTTTATTGAGATCTGTGAAACGGAACACCTCATCAGTGAGTTCCTGATAAACTGTGGGAATCTGACTTAGAGAAAATTAATGTTGTATAACAACATATACGAGTGATTAAGCACATTATATGTACATAACTCAAAACAGCAAAACTAGCTAAACTTCAATGTTTAACCTGTTAAAACCTTTCCAAGCACGTCTTAACTCTGTCAGTCTGTACACAGATTATGTTAATGGATGATTTCTATACATTTATTGTCATTGTATTTAGCTCACATGCATTTAAAAAACAACAACAAACTCTTCAGCTTTTATAAAACTGATGTCGTTTTCACAAAATTATTTTTTTTTTACCTTAAGGTGTTTCCATAAAACCATTTTAATAGTCCCTAAACCTGAGATTGTTTTCAGAAAATTATATTCGCACTTTTTAACTTGGGGTCGTTTCACAAAATTATATTCACACTTTTTAATTTGGGGTCGTTTTCACAAAATTATATTCACACTTTTTAACTTGGGGTCGGGGGTCGTTTTCACAAAATTATATTCACACTTTGTAACTTGGGGTCGTTTCACAAAATTATATTCACACTTTGTAACTTGGGGTCGTTTCACAAAATTATATTCACACTTTTTAATTTGGTGTCGTTTTCACAAAATTATATTCACACTTTTTAATTTGGGGTCGTTTTCACAAAATTATATTCACACTTTTTAACTTGGGGTCGTTTTCTCATAACCACTAATACCCTTTTGTAACCTGAGGTTGTTTAAAAAAAATTATATTCACACTATTTTAACTTCAAGTTGTCTTCAGAAAACAACTTTAACACTTTTTAACCAAAGGTTTTTTTTTGCTCAAAACCACCTTCATACTTTTAACATGAAGTTGTTTTTACAAAATCACGTAATATTTTGATAATGTTTACAAAGAAAGTTGAGTACATTATAGTAAAACGATTTTGAATGCATGCAAGTTAACAACTCATGTGACTACAACAATCGATGTAAGGTTGCAGTGACGCTGAATGTATCAGAACTACCTTTTGATAAATTCTCTGATTTCATAGGTGATGTGATGCTACTGAAAACTGGAAAGGAAACAATTCTATAGAACGCAAAATATTCATATACTCACACTAAAGAGTTAGAACTTCAAAGACATAGATACCCCTTGTTATTAGTAGCATTCTAAACGAAATATTATGGACTAACTTGGGGCGCCAGAATTACCAGAAAGAGACCTACAACAAATTGTACCTCAGCTATGGAAAGCAAAATGCGGCATCTTGAAATAAAGGGAAATCTTTAAAGGCAAAGGGCAGTAGAAAAACCGTCCGCGTGCTCTAGATAACAATATGCAATGTAATCAAGATGGATCTCTGTCTGGAGAGAAATACGCAAGCCACGTGTACACAAGTTACTTCCAAAACATGTCCTTTCAATCGTTTTGTACCTCAAACAGCTGAAGGATGAAACGTAGATTCATGGTAATATAAACCATGCCATATAAATCAAGTCACTGGACACGATCCTCATGGATGATTTCTAAGTGATCAAGTTACTGAAATGAGTGCTAGGAAATCACACCCTCGCACAATAGATGGTTTATTGAAAATGTGCAGGGACTGATGATATGCTTTTGACAAAAGAGCTTTCAATTGCAGGACTATTGTTAAAATGTCTAATGTTAAACTGTCACGGTAGTTACATAGAGCAATGCTATCCGTAGCGACATGCATTATAATGACGTAGTTGGCTCTAAAATTGTTAAAATATATCACCCCCAGTTTCTCAGTCATATTTCATTACTTATCTTAGATCCTAATAGTGTCCATATAATATAACTGTACTATTTAGACAATTTACTATAATTGTTAGTTAAAAGAAAAACCTGCATTGTTTAAAAAATAATCCAGAAAAATAATTTCGCATTAATTTTAATAGTTAGTACTGTAATGACGCTGTCATAATTTAAAAATAATAAAACTGAAATTCCGTTAAATAACATTTAAGTGTTATTTACTAACTGTAAATTCGATGTGACATCTGGGTTTAGTGAGCGCCGTTTACTCTTGGGCTACTATATTACCAACGAATAGTAGGAATGACTGTAACATTATAACGCCCTTCCGGCTGAAAGGAAAAGCATGTTTGGTGTGACAGGGATTCGAAACCGCGAATTTCAGATTATGAGTCGAATTAATTACCTGGCCATGCCGAGCCTCTGGACGAAAGTTGGGAAACATTTAGATTATGAAGTAAGTTTATTTCAGATCAAAGTTTTATTGTTTTTGCTTCAGTTCTTGTAACAGAACAAACTTTAACTTTGTTAAAGGAAAACTGGAAAAGATAAAAATATTCTCCGGAAATGTGAATTCGACCAATTTTTATTTTGAGACGTGTGTAACATAACTCGATGCAAACGGAATTTAGGCTTTACCTACGTGTTTACACATTGGTTCGTTCCTGATACGATTTGTATCAAGTGCTGTGATTGGTTGAGGAAAATCTGTCAAGCATTGTTTTAAATAGTAAAGATCCATCTACATCCAAGGTAGTAAACAGGAGAAACTCTTACCGCCTTCCTCCTGACCAACCAGAATATTAACTTATTCTTTTATTGAACTACAGTTTGTAACCGTTGTTGTGATTGGTTCTGAACCGATTTTAATCAAAAGGCTCCACTTACATCCAAGTTCCTCCTGGCCAATCAGAATTTTAACTGTTTTTTTATTAGGAAGTCAGAGATTTTCGTTTCTAAAGAGCACATTAGGGAACTTAAAACTGCGCATCAATCAATTAAAATCGAGTGGAATTTGATCAACTGCACATTAAGTTAAACATTGACTCGTAATATGAGAATTGTGGGTTCGAATCCCCGTCGCACGAAACATGCTCGCCCTTTCAGCAGTGAGGTCGTTATAATGGTACGGTCAATCCCACTATTCGTTGATAAAAAAGGAGAAGACCAAGAGTTGACGGTGAGTGATGATGGCTAGCTGTCTTTCCTCTAGTCTTACACTGCTAAATTAGGGACGGCTAGCGCAGATAGCCCTCATGTAGCTTTGCGCGAAATTCAAAACAAGCAAACAATCCAAGTGCACATCGTTTAAGTTCACAGTAGTTAGTTATGTTTAAAAAAAATCATATTTACAACACAAAGAATGTATCCATCATAATTTTCAGACTTTTCTCCTTACGAAGAGAAAGTTGTTTATACATCACGATAAAATCTAGACCAAAAACTGATAAAAAGCACAAATGAAGAATATTGTAGAATTTAACTAACACATTACTTCTTTGGACATCTACGCGTGCAGAATACCATATTTTATGGATTCACACATTATTTGAAAATTAATGATTGTTAGAAAAACACAAATCAATAAAGTTGGGGTACGGAATTGCGCAGACACATTTTATAAGGAAAAGATGGCTTCTAATTTAAACAAACTTGTTATAATTTTCTTTTAATTCTTTGTTACATCAAATTATGCCTTCGACAAACTGCGGAATGCATTCGACTTTTTACTTTAAAGTGTGCCCTTTTCAGACCGTAGGTTAAATATTTTGATGCTTTTAATCAGACCATTAAACGGGTGTTAATTTTTCCTTTTGATTGTGCCCCCTTCGGGCTATGGAAGGAATTCTTTGTTCTGAAAGGGATTCACTGTTATTTTAATGTAGGGTCCAGCATGACCAGGTGGTTAAGGCACTCAACTCGTAATCCGAGGGTCGCGTGTTCGAATCCCCGTCACACCAAACATGCTCGCCCTTTCAGTCGTGGTGGCATTATAAAGTTACGGCCAATCTCACTATTCGCTGGTAAAAGAGTAGCCCAAGAGTTGACGGTGGGTGGTGATGACTAGCTGCCTTCCCTCTAGTCTTACACTGCTAAATTAGGGACGGCTAGCGCAGATAGCCCTCATGTAGCGCGAAATTAAAAACAAACCAAACCATACTTTAAGTATACCTTCATCTGGACGCACGAGGGACTTAGTTTGTGCTTAAAGAAATGTTCTCAGCAAATAGTATTTTCCTTATAGCAAAGCCACATCTGGTAATCTGCTGTGTCTACCGAGGGGAATTGAACCCATGATTTTAGGGTTGTAAACCCCTAAACTCACTGCTGTTCCAGCGAGGGACTATCAGCGAAGAATGGATTCTTTGTTACTTTAAATTGTTCCCTCATCAGATTACAGAATTGACTTTTTGTTGCTCTAAATCAGGCCGTCAAAGGTTCTGATTATTTTCAATTATGCCCTTATCAGGCTGAGGAAGGTGTTAGTTTGTACACTAACATATGTCCTAAGTAGGATATAGAATGTATTCATTGTTAGTTTAAATTACGCCTTCATCAGAGCATAGTAAATATTCATTACTGATTTAATTTTTTTTTTCTAGATCGGGTGGTTATAGAAATTTATTGTTTTCTTAAGTTATGAACTTTCTTATAACATTGGAAAGAATGCATTGTTGGCTTAGATAATTAAATCCAGCCATATCCAGTCGTGGAAAACATTCAATTTGTGGTTAAATCATTCCTTTAAGAAAAACACAGAATAGAGTGATATTAGTTAAACCATATTCTCAAACTCTCAGCTGTTACTTTTAGTCCTAAGTTAACTTAGGACGAACTTACATCATTTACCTGTATTTCAGGGCGTTCATTTAAAGTGAATTCATTACACAAACTCATCAACTCGCCTAAGGGTTAGTTCATTCAGTATGTCTCTTCTTAAAGCTCCAAGTAAATACTGAAGAAAATAAAAGGAAAGTGTGTAAGGCGCTTGATAAACAAGCTTTCTGTATTTTTCCACAGCTAATTAGATGTAAAATAAAAACCTTCCAATCTGTTATGTGATTACTAAGGCAGCTTGGGCCTTTATAGTAGGCTCTGCTGTGGTGTTGGTACATTATTGAGAGGAGGCTGGTTTGTGAGATTAGAGAAATGAGCTTCCATAAAATACGGTTTACGAGGCTTTCAAAATGATCATAAATCCTCCGAAGGATGTGTGTTAGTTGGAAGATGTACTTAGCAGAAGAAGAGTTAGCGTAGTAAGTTTACATTAGGGATTAGACCGTAGCTTCTATAAAAAGGGGCTTTGATTAAGCAGGGTTTCTGATTCCTATTTAGAAAACAGGCTGGCATTTTATGTCAGTGATGTAATGACGTGATATGGAACAATGGTAGAGTGTAGAGTTCAAAATGTGAAATACGAATTGCTGTAATAAGGCAAGATTTACAGTAGAGTTCAAAATGTGAAATACGAATTGCTGTAATAAGACAAGATTTACACGCATCGAAGAGACTAAATACACGATGAAAGGAATTTTAAAGCATGAAATCCTACAGTGTTAAAACAGTTATGGAAGTCAACTAGTAAAAGATAGATGCTTCATCGCGTAAGTTTGGTTTGTTATAAATTTCGTACAAACCAACACTAGGGCTATCTGCGCTAGCCGTCCCTAATTTTGCAGTTTAAGACTAGAGGGAAGGCGGCTAGTTATCACCACCTACTGCCAACTCTTGGGCTACTCTTTCACCAACGAATAGTGGGACTTACCGTCACGTTATAACGCCCTATGGTTGAAAGGGGAAGCATGTATAGTGGGACGGGATTCGAACCCGCGACCCTCAGATTACGAGTTGAGTGCATTAACCAACTGGCCATGCCGGGGCCTCCAACGCATTAAAAGCCACGGATAACATAATGTGTATTTTTAATTACAAGTATTCAATTTCATTCAAATTTTCTTAAATGTTTATCTGTTGTTAGTTCGTTTTTATGAATGTCATGAAACACAACTCTGATTTAAATAAAATAATATAATTACACTTAGTGTTGTTTTTTTACTTCAAAAACTACACTCTGTCCAATTAGGGAAATCAGTGCTATAATTACTACTGACTCACCATGTGACAAACAATATTAAACTCAGACGATTAATAATGTTTGTTTGTTATTAAGCCTACAGCTACACAACGTGCCTACTACGAGTATCGAATCTAGGATTCTAGCATTGTAAGTCCTCAGTCGTACTGCTGGGCTACTGGGGGTGTGTTTAGTAAAATATTAAAATAAAATAAAAACTTGTCAGTAAGTGATTTTAGATATACTAAATTTAAAAGTTAAACAACCTCATAGGATATATATTAGTTAATGTTCTCCCAGTGAGACAGCAGTAAGTATAGTGGACCCCGGCACGGCCAAGTGGTTGAGGCAACTGAACTGCAATCTCTAGGATGCGGTTTCGAATCCCCGAAACACCAAACATACTCACCCTTTCAGCCATGGGGAGTGCTATAATGTTTTAGTCAATCACAATATTTATAGAAAACAAGATTGTGTCGCATGTGTGAAGTGTCGAGCATAGTAAAATTTAAAGAAAGCAATACTGTGTCGCGTTTAGTAAAAGAGCAGCCCAAGATGTTGTGATGACTAGCTGCCTTCCCTCTAGTCTTACATTCCTAAATTAGGGGTGGCCAGCGCAGATGGCCCTCGTGTGTCCTTGCACGAAATTCAAAACAAACCAAATGTGAATTAATTCTTGTTTTATTACTTACATTATCCATCGATTATTAATGTTCTACATTATTTATTTCCTGTGCTGTTGAATATACAGTTGATTTCTTTAAACAACACACACACACATACACAAACTTTCAGTGAAATTCTGATGTTTAGAAATTTCAACTACAATGTTATAATAAAGCTGGTGTTGACATAAACGTTTGTTTACTGAAACTGACATGAGTTAGTCCTCGTGTCCTAGCAGTACAGAATATGAATAAATTAAATGTGCTACAATGTTATCTTCAATGTTATCTTCTGACACGCGTGAAACAAACACCACTAAGCAGTATCTTTACTTTCAAGAAGTTTTAATAACATTTTTAATAACGACTTCTAATTAAAATTAAGAACATATATATATATATACATGAGGGCCAAAACGTAACTTATGAATTAATGAAGTAAACTTCATAAAATAACTTAACTAACAGAGCGTACATAATAGTGTTTGTTCGTTTGTTTTTTGAATTTCGCACAAAGCTACTCCAGAGTTATCTGCACTTGCCGTCCCTAATTTAGCAATGTAAGACTAGAGGGAAGACAGCTAGTCATCACCACCCACCGCCAACTCTTGGGCTACTCTTTTACCAACGAATTATGGGATTGACGGTCACATTATAACGCTCCCACGGCTGAAAGGGCGGGTATGTTTGGCGCGACGAGGATGCGAACCCGAGACCCTCAGATTACGAGTCGCTTCGCCATGCC
The DNA here is from genome assembly GCF_004210375.1 of Tachypleus tridentatus. Taxonomy (NCBI): domain Eukaryota; kingdom Metazoa; phylum Arthropoda; class Merostomata; order Xiphosura; family Limulidae; genus Tachypleus; species Tachypleus tridentatus. The sequence goes on from NC_134831.1 coordinate 117,914,148, forward strand.
GGGCTACGTATATAATACGCCAGAAAACTTAAACACGTAATAACGAGGGCCTGCAATGGTTTTATTGACTTGAAATTTTCACATGTTGGACAGTAATTCGTGTACCCTAAATCAAAAAATGACATCAATTTTAATCCATCACGTACAGATTTTCAAAAAATGTCGTATGTACGTTTTCATAAGTGAATCACTTTAATTGAAATCAAGTCTCATGTTGTCATGCTTAAAATATTGACAGCCACTGGCTATATACTAATCTAGACCAGTGTTTCCCAAAAAGTGTGATCCGGAACCCGGAACCAGTGCGTGAAAAGAAAAATGCTAGTGTACGTGTTTTTCTTATAGCAAAGACACATTGGGCTATCTACTGAGTCTACCGAGAGGAATCGAACCCCAGATTTTATCGTTGTAAATCCGTAGACTTACCGCTATACTAGTGGGGGACGAAAATGCTGGTCTGTAGAAAACTAAAAAAATTAAAAATGAAATTAATTTCACCATATTTTTCACGATCAACCATCATTTTTGTACTTTCTTAAAACCCTGGTTGCATATGAAAGAAAAATGCAATTAAACCAGTTAATATATATATTATAATAAAATTAATATTTTAATTTCATCTAACTTGGAGTCCTCAGTATTTCAGCTAAGCTACTATAACAGGAAGTTTGTACTTAGGGCTACAAAACTACAGAATTCACAAGTTGATGGTTGTCTTCATACCTTCAGCCCCTCAAGAATTAAAGCGTTCTCACTTAGTTCAATTTAAAAAGGCTAAGATTAGGCTTAACGGTATTGATAAACTTGAGATTCTTAATACCGTAAATTTAAACCACATGTTAACTAGACACGCCCCCTGTTGAGTCCAAGCTGATCTTCTTCCGTCCACAGGCAAGATCAGAGAAGGGATTTTGTCTCACATAAAAATGACCATTTGTTCATTCAAGTCAACTGATTCTTCGATACCAAAGTTTCAGGAATTTTATTCCAAATGTGTTAAATTTACTTACTATGTTAATGGAAACTGACAGGCATGCGAATCTTACATCCATTACCGCTAGGTAGCAGCAGACAAGCAGATAAGTTGCTGGTGGCAACTTCCGGAAGTATTAATTTGTTTTGAGAACAGAGAGAATTGTTTGTGACTTAGTTTGTATTAACCTATTGCTTTTTAATTTGTTCGTTTTTAGGAAAACCTCTCTCCGATATGAATAGATGGCTGAAGGAATATGCATCACACAAGAAAATTTCAAGTGATGCACAAATGCAACCTAACTCCAGTGAAACTGAAGTTAATGAAAATAATAGGTCTAATTATAAACGTTTAAGTGATGTGCATCTTTGTAGCAAAGAAAAGAAAAAAAAAGCTATTGGACCCAACAGTACTGCGATAAATATACTCTTCAAAATAAAACAAACGCAAAAGGCAAAATTTTAGACATATTGTTAACAAGTTTATTCCGGGTAGTTCTGTATGACATGTGTGAAACTTTGCACATTCACTGCTGAACATCCAAAGTCTGCAAAGGCGAAGTTTACGCTCACTAGTTGACGTTTAACGTCACTCAACGTCAATAACGAGTATGCCCCCGTGAGCATCAATAACTGCTTGGCATCTCCTGCCCATGGAAGCGATGAGATGACGAATCACATCCTGTGGAATGGCTGTAAAGCTGCTGCAAGCTGAGGTAGAGTCTGCGGTTGAGGTTGTCGCCATCGCAGACGTCGGTCCAACTCGTCCCAAAGATGTTCGATGGGGTTTAAATCTGGTGATCTGGAGGGCCAGGAAAGAACTTTTATGTGGTGGTGTCTCAAGAAGACAGTGGTGAGTCGGGCTGTGTGGGGACGGGCGTTGTCATGTTGAAAAACGTCGTTGACGTTCACCATGATGGGTTGCACATGGGGCCTAAGAATCTCGTCGACAGTTGCGTACGGACTGATCGGAAATCCTACGCAGCCCTGATATGGTTGAGGCAGTAGACGTTGCAGTGGTTGTCCTATCCCGAAGGTGGCGTAACCGGATGTAGCGATATTGTGCGGGCGTGGTCACACGAGGTCTGCCAGATCGTGGACAGTCACAAGTTGATCTATGTTGTTGGTGACGATTCCATAGCCTTGTGATGGTGCTTGGGTGGACATTCACAGCTCTGGCAACATTTGATCGAGATTCACTTGCTTCCAAGCGACCAATGGCGTTGTTGCGTTGTGCTTCAGTCAGTCTTGGCGTAACTGTATTGCGTGTCGGTGGCTTAACACTGAACTATGGAAACCGAGAACCCGTCACTTTTATAGGGATTTTGCACATGTTGCACTTGCAGAACATGCAGATCTCTCAAACAAATGTATTGGACACGAATGCGTTTTGGCGAAAAATCCGATGTTTTCCTCCGTTTTCAAAGTGCACAATTTTTATTGTCATTTTGGTCTGACAATCAGTGCCTTAACACGTGTAACATCACATACTCTGAGCTTGTAACGTTATTACATATATTTCTCTTTAAAATAACAAAAATATCCCTTTTGCGTTTCTTTCTTTGAAGAGTATATTTGAAATATTGTTTTATAAGTGTTGGTAGCAATAATGACTTGAAACTATATGTTTTTTTGTTGTTCAACATTATCAATCGAGAGTATAAAACTATTAAAACTTAAACGACATTTGGATACCAGACATCAAGAGTACTCGAGCAAGCTAAGAGATGGCCCGGCACGGCCAAGAGTGTTAAGGCGTTCGACTCGTAATCCGAGGATTGCGGGTTCGAATCCCGGTCGCACCAAACATGCTCGCATTTTCAGCCGTGAGAGCTTTACACTGTGACGGTCGATACCACTATTCGTTGGTAAAAGAGTAGCCCAAGAGTGTGCGATGGGTGGTGATGACTAGCTGCCTTCCCTCTAGTCTTACACTGCTAAATTAGGGACGGCTAGCGCAGATAGCCCTCGAGTAGCTTTGCGCGAAATTCAAAAATAAATAAAAACAAGCTAAGAGATTTTTTCATAAAAAATGAAAGTTTTTTTCCAAAGAAATAATTTCACACACTTTTGTTCCAGATCTTTCAATGAAAACTTGGTTATAGCCTAATATGAAATTTCAAAACTATCAGCTGAGACAGGTTATTTATATATTATTAATAAAACGTTAATACTTCCTCTAGTAAAAATAATTACACCTCGTGTTCATAGAAACAAGAAAATCAGTTGAATTTACTGTCCCTATCTGATAATACAGTGAATTGTAGGATTGTTGTACTGTCCCTATCTGATGATACAGTGAAGTGTAGGATTGTTCTACTGTTCCTATATGATGATACAGTGAATTGTTGGATTGTTGTACCGTCCCTATCTGATAATACAGTGAATTGTTGGATTGTTGTACTGTCCCTATATGATGATACAGTGAAGTGTAGAATTGTGGTACTGTCCCTATCTGATGATACAGTGAAGTGTAGGATTGTTGTACTGTCCCTATATGATGATACAGTGAAGTGTAGAATTGTTGTACTGTCCCTATCTGATGATACAGTGAAGTGTTGGATTGTTGTACCGTCCCGATCTGATGATACAGTGAATTGTTGGATTGTTGTACCGTCCCGATCTGATGATACAGTGAAGTGTAGGATTGTGGTACTGTCCCTATATGATGATACAGTTAAGTGTAGGATTGTTGTACCGTCCCGATCTGATGATACAGTGAAGTGTAAGATTGTTGTACTGTCCCTATATGATGATACAGTGAATTGTTGGATTGTTGTACCGTCCCGATCTGATGATACAGTGAATTGTTGGATTGTTGTACCGTCCCGATCTGATGATACAGTGATGTGTAGGACTGTTGTACTGTCCCTATCTGATGATACAGTAAAGTGTAGGATTGTTCTACTGTCCCTATCTGATGATACAGTGAAGTGTAGGATTGTTGTACTGTTCCTATATGATGATACAGTGAATTGTTGGATTGTTGTACCGTCCCTATCTGATAATACAGTGAATTGTTGGATTGTTGTACTGTCCCTATATGATGATACAGTGAAGTGTAGAATTGTGGTACTGTCCCTATCTGATGATACAGTGAAGTGTAGGATTGTTGTACTGTCCCTATATGATGATACAGTGAAGTGTAGAATTGTTGTACTGTCCCTATCTGATGATACAGTGAAGTGTTGGATTGTTGTACCGTCCCGATCTGATGATACAGTGAATTGTTGGATTGTTGTACCGTCCCGATCTGATGATACAGTGAAGTGTAGGATTGTGGTACTGTCCCTATATGATGATACAGTTAAGTGTAGGATTGTTGTACCGTCCCGATCTGATGATACAGTGAAGTGTAAGATTGTTGTACTGTCCCTATATGATGATACAGTGAATTGTTGGATTGTTGTACCGTCCCGATCTGATGATACAGTGAATTGTTGGATTGTTGTACCGTCCCGATCTGATGATACAGTGATGTGTAGGACTGTTGTACTGTCCCTATCTGATGATACAGTAAAGTGTAGGATTGTTCTACTGTCCCTATCTGATGATACAGTGAAGTGTAGGATTGTTGTACTGTTCCTATATGATGATACAGTGAATTGTTGGATTGTTGTACCGTCCCTATCTGATAATACAGTGAATTGTTGGATTGTTGTACTGTCCCTATATGATGATACAGTGAAGAGTAGAATTGTGGTACTGTCCCTATCTGATGATACAGTGAAGTGTAGGATTGTTGTACTGTCCCTATATGATGATACAGTGAAGTGTAGAATTGTTGTACTGTCCCTATCTGATGATACAGTGAAGTGTTGGATTGTTGTACCGTCCCAATCTGATGATACAGTGAATTGTTGGATTGTTGTACCGTCCCGATCTGATGATACAGTGAAGTGTAGGATTGTGGTACTGTCCCTATCTGATGATACAGTTAAGTGTAGGATTGTTGTACCGTCCCGATCTGATGATACAGTGAAGTGTAAGATTGTTGTACTGTCCCTATATGATGATACAGTGAATTGTTGGATTGTTGTACCGTCCCGATCTGATGATACAGTGAATTGTTGGATTGTTGTACCGTCCCGATCTGATGATACAGTGATGTGTAGGACTGTTGTACTGTCCCTATCTGATGATACAGTAAAGTGTAGGATTGTTCTACTGTCCCTATCTGATGATACAGTGAAGTGTAGGATTGTTGTACTGTCCCTATCTGATGATACAGTTAAGTGTAGGATTGTTCTACTGTCCCTATCTGATGATACAGTGAAGTGTAGGATTGTTCTACTGTCCCTATCTGATGATACAGTGAATTGTTGGATTGTTGTACCGTCCCTATCTGATAATACAGTGAAGTGTAGGATTGTTGTACCGTCCCTATATGATGATACAGTGAATTGTTGGATTGTTGTACCGTCCCGATCTGATGATACAGTGATGTGTAGGACTGTTGTACTGTCCCTATCTGATGAGATAGTAAAGTGTAGGATTGTTCTACTGTCCCTATCTGATGATACAGTGAAGTGTAGGATTGTTGTACTTCCCCATTTGATGATACTGTGAAGTGTAGAGTTGTTGTACTGTCCCTATCTGATGATACAGTGAAGTGTAGGATTGTTGTACTTCCCCATTTGATGATACTGTGAAGTGTAGGATTGTTGTACTGTCCCTATATGATGATACAGTGAAGTGTAGGATTGTTGTACTGTCCCTATCTGATGATACAGTGAAGTGTAGGATTGTTGTACTGTCCCTACCTGATGATACAGTGAAGTGTAGGATTGTTGTACTGTCCCTATATGATGATACAGTGAAGTGTAGGATTGTTGTACTGTCCCTATCTGATGATACAGTGAAGTGTCGGATTGTTGTACTGTCCCGATATGATGATACAGTGAAGTGTAGGATTGTTGTACTGTCCCTATCTGATGATACAGTGAAGTGTAGGATTGTTGTACTGTCCCTATCTGATGATACAGTGAAGTGTAGGATTGTTGTACTGTCCCTATCTGATAATACAGTGAAGTGCAGGATTGTTGTACTGTCCCGATATGATGATACAGTGAAGTGTAGGATTGTTGTACTGTCCCTATCTGATGATACAGTGAAGTGTAAGATTGTTGTACTGTCCCTACCTGATGATACAGTGAAGTGTAGGATTGTTGTACTGTCCCTATCTGATGATACAGTGAAGTGTAGGATTGTTGTACTGTCCCTATCTGATGATACAGTGAAGGTAGAATTGTGGTTATGGTAAAAAATATTGTAAAACTTTCGTACGCCGAGTTCACTGTAGTCAGTTTTTCCATTACAAGCGGTCAGAGCAGATAGTGTCAGTTTAATGTAATTTGTAAGATATGATTATAAGGATACACTTCACGAAGATTCATCGTTCCGTAAATAACTTCCAACAAAAACAACGGTTGACGAAGTTTTTAATTTCATTAATAATTTCATAATTCAGAGTGGTATTCAATGGAAGAGGAATGTGTTAAATTAAGTAACGACAGTGCTCGTTTAATGGCAGATTTCCATAAAGGTTTTCTACAAGATCCGAGCAGTTGCACGAGACTGTGAATGAGTGCATTGTAGTATTCTCAGAAAGGCGTTAGCTGTGAAGAAAATACCCTTACTTTTGAATTGAACTATACAATAATGTGTTACGTTCATAAACTATACAAAATCTAGGTCGTTTAATTCCACTATATTTACTGGTTTGTACAAAGATGAAGAAGTGGACACGAGCATCTCCTATTACACTGTGGAGTGACGGAATTGTCTAAAAAAGATTCATTGAAACAAGAATGATGTTATCTTGTTTTTGGACCAACATCCTCCATCAACAATGGATGCAATATTTGTTCTTAGAGACAGGTTTCATGATTTGCATTGGTTAATTAAAGTGGCCTATTAATGTGACTTTTTGGCTTCTTAAATCCGTTCAATTTAAATTTGCAAGGTACTAACATAAATATGTTTAAAGTCCATGAAAAGACAGAACAGCTAAAAAAAATTAACTCTTGGGTACATTGAGTTGGGAAGATAAATTACAAGTGTTTCTCCACTTTAACAGAGTTACAAAAATCAGGTGAAGAAGGTTCCAGGTGAGATTTCCTCATGAATCAAAGGGCAACTTTTGGGGCTGAAATAATACTTGAAGGAATATTTTCCTTCAATTGACAGCAGTAAGATGTGGATTATGAAAGTATTTACTGTTGACACGAAAATAAGGAATGATTACAACACATTGAATCAGAAACTGATTCTGTTATTGAACTGTCCTGTGACACCGCAGTGAAAGACCGATTTAGTTAAGTCTCGTTAATTAATTTATGGCTGAGCTGTCGTGCTGAGTATTCATATTTATCACAAAAGCAGTGAGATTTCTTATATCCTTTGTCACGACTTGCAAATGCAAATCAGGCTTCACAAAGTTGATTTTATTAAAAATCGAGAACAGGAACAGATCAGATGTCGAGTCAGATTTGAGGTTCAAACTGCCTTCTTTTCTTCCTGATTTTAATGTGTTGTATGATGGAAACAGCGTCATGAGGTAAGTTATTTCTTAAAGAACATCAATAATTATACAGTTAATGTAAAAATATTAAACAACCTGTATATTGTATAATCGATGATGTGTTGATAAAACCATTGCTTCCAGCTTCGTGTTAAGACTTAGCCATGTCTTAGCAGGTTATCTAATTAGGTATTTGAGGAGGCCGGACCTCATGAAAAAATACAAACATAAACTGGTACCTAGCTGGAAAAGTTTGGGTAACGCTGCTCTAAACCAATCATGAGAATCTGGAACCCACGAGTAACACACCTCTAGTATATAAACGGTTAACAGGCCGCATGACTTGTAGTTTCTGGATAATATTACGTTTTTGTGTAATTCGATATTATTTTGTCTTTTCAATGTTATATATTCGTCCATCTGGAAACACAAGGTTGAGTAAATGACTCACACATATTTTGTGTGAAATTTAACTTAATTTATGAAAGATCCGTTATTTGAACCAAAACAACTTTTATGAAGTTTAACTTTGCAAGACTGTTTAGTTGTTTAATGCATTAATTTTTCACTACAATTTCACAATTCACATCGAAGCAATACGTTTTTGTTCCTTTGATTTTGCCCACCACAGGTTTCGAAACCCGGTTTTTAGCCACTGGATAGATTGATAACAGGAAAGAAAAAATAGTAGAGCAATAAATAATCGTTTTTAAGATAACATAAAAACAGTCCACATAAAGAAAAACATAAACATTTACAAACATTTATTGTATAATTGTAATGTGATTAATGCACTCGACTCGTAATTCGAGAGTCGCGAGTTCGAAACCTCGACACACCAAACATGCTCGATCTTTCAGCCGTGGGGGTGTTATAATATTACAGTCAATTTCACTATTCGTTGGTAAAAGTGTAGCTCAAGAGTTGGCAGTGGAGGGTGATGACTAGCTGCCTTTCCTCTAGTCTTACACTGCTAAATTAGGGATGATTAGCGCAGATAGCCCTCTTGTAGCTTTGCGCGAAATTAAAAAACAAACGAAGTTATTACCTTAATTGGATCTCACTTAATTAGATTTGTGAATTAGAGGATTCTCAGTTCGCGTTCAGTTCTGGCAAACATGCACGCCCCACCATGGGTTTAAATTGTAATGGTCGAAGCCCACTGTTGGATTAGATAAGTAAAGCCTACTGTTGGATTAGATAAGTAAAGCCCACTGTTGGATTAGATAAGTGAAGCCCACTGTTGGATTAGATAAGTAAAGCCCACTGTTGGATTAGATAAGCGAAGCCCACTTGTTGGATTAGATAAGTGAAGCCCACTGTTGGATTAGATAAGTGAAGCCCACTGTTGGATTAGATAAGTAAAGCCCACTGTTGGATTAGATAGGTGAAGCCCACTGTTGGATTAGATAAGTGAAGCCCCTGTTGGATTAGATAAGTGAAGCCCACTGTTGGATTAGATAAGTGAAGCCCACTGTTGGATTAGATAAGTGAAGCCCACTGTTGGATTAGATAAGTAAAGCCCACTGTTGGATTAGATAAATGAAGCCCACTGGTGGATTAGATAAGTGAAGCCCCTGTTGGATTAGATAAGTGAAGCCCACTGTTGGATTAGATAAGTGAAGCCCATTTGTTGAATTAGATAAGTGTAGCCCACTTGTTAGGGTTGTTGCTGTTCTCTGTTTGTCTTTCTACTAGTCTGTCAACTAATAATTAAGGACGGTTAACCCATATACCAGTTGTGTAGCTACACATAAAGGTTTTAAAACAAGTTACCTGTCATATACTGATTGTTTTGATTCATCTTCAGTATAACTAATCAGATATCCAATGAAGGTCTTTGGGATCGCATTTCAACTTAGCGCTAATGCTTATCATGACGTTTTTAAATAGTTTAAAACAAGGCATCATTATTGTATATGACTTGGTGCTATTAGTATACATATCTTGGTACTGCTAATGTTTATCCATTGGTGCTATTATTATATATATTTTGTACCACTGTTGTGTATAACTTAGAACTATTATTGTGCATAACTTGTTACAGTTTTTGTGTAAAACGTGGAGCTATATTTATATATATATATGCCTTGTTACTAGTATTGTGTATAATTTGTTATTATTGTTGGGTATGACTTGGAGCTATCATTATATATATATATATATATATAGCTTGTTTCTATAATTGTGTATAACTTGCTACTATAGTTGTGTAAAACGTGGTGCTATCATTATATATACAGCTTGGTTCTATTATTGTGTATAACTTGGTGCTGTCTTTATATTTATAGCTTGGTTCTATTATTGTGCATAACTTGGTGCTGTCTTTATATTTATAGCTTGGTTCTATTATTGTGTATAACTTGGTGCTGTCATTATATTTATAGCTTGGTTCTATTATTGTGCATAACTTGGTGCTGTCTTTATATTTATAGCTTGGTTCTATTATTGTGCATAACTTGGTGCTGTCTTTATATTTATAGCTTGGTTCTATTATTGTGCATAACTTGGTGCTGTCTTTATATTTATAGCTTGGTTCTATTATTGTGTATAACTTGGTGCTGTCTTTATATTTATAACTTGGTTCTATTATTGTGTATAACTTGGTGCTCTCTTTATATATATAGCTTGGTACTATCATTATATATAGCTTGTTACTATCATTTTATATATAGCTTGATACTATTACGTGTAGAACTTGTTACTGTTGTTGTATATTACTTGGTACTATCATAATATATGTATAGCTTGGGTCTATTATTGTGTAGAACTTCTCACTCTTGTTGTGTATTACTTGATACTATCATTATATATATATTGGTATTATTATTGTGTTGAACTTTTTACTATCATTACATATATAGCTTGGTTCTATTTTTGTGTATAACTTGCTACTATAGTTGTGTAAAACGTGGTGCTACCATTATATATATATAGCTTGGATTTATTATTATGTATAACTTGTTATAATTGTTGGATATAACATGGTGCTATTATTAAATATATAGCTTGGATTTATTATTATGTATAACTTGTTATAATTGTTGGATATAACATGGTGCTATTATTAAATATACAGCTTGGATTTATTATTATGTATAACTTGTTATAATTGTTGGATATAACATGGTGCTATTATTAAATATATAGCTTCTTACTATTATTGTGTATATCTTGGTGCCATCATTATATTATTATACAGCTTGTTACTATACTTGTGTATAACTTGGTGCTATTATTATATACATATACATAGCTTGGTTGTATTATTGTGTATAACTTGCTACTATTATTGAGTGTAATGTGGTGCTATCATTATATATATAGCTTGTTACTATTGTTGAGTGTAATGTGGTGCTATCATTATATATATATAGCTTGTTACTATTGTTGAGTGTAATGTGGTGCTATCATTATATATATATATACCTTGTTACTATTGTTGAGTGTAATGTGGTGCTATCATTATATATATAGAGCTTGTTACTATTGTTGAGTGTAATGTGGTGCTGTCATTATATATATAGAGTTTGTTACTATTGTGAGTGTAATGTGGTGCTATCATTATATATATATAGCTTGTTACTATTGTTGAGTGTAATGTGGTGCTATCATTATATATATATATACCTTGTTACTATTGTTGAGTGTAATGTGGTGCTATCATTATATATATAGAGCTTGTTACTATTGTTGAGTGTAATGTGGTGCTGTCATTATATATATATAGCTTGTTACTATTGTTGAGTGTAATGTGGTGCTATCATTATATATATATAGCTTGTTACTATTGTTGAGTGTAATGTGGTGCTATCATTATATATATATATACCTTGTTACTATTGTTGAGTGTAATGTGGTGCTATCATTATATATATAGCTTGTTACTATTGTTGAGTGTAATGTGGTGCTATCATTATATATATTTAGCTTGTTACTATTGTTGAGTGTAATGTGGTGCTATCATTATATATATATACCTTGTTACTATTGTTGAGTGTAATGTGGTGCTATCATTATATATATAGCTTGTTACTATTGTTGAGTGTAATGTGGTGCTATCATTATATATATTTAGCTTGTTACTATTGTTGAGTGTAATGTGGTGCTATCATTATATATATAGCTTGTTACTATTGTTGAGTGTAATGTGGTGCTATCATTATATATATATAGCTTGTTACTATTGTTGAGTGTAATGTGGTGCTATCATTATATATATATACCTTGTTACTATTGTTGAGTGTAATTTGGTGCTATCATTATATATATATAGCTTGTTACTATTGTTGAGTGTAATGTGGTGCTATCATTATATATATAGCTTGTTACTATTGTTGAGTGTAATGTGGTGCTATCATTATATAGTATATATAGCTTGTTACTATTGTTGAGTGTAATGTGGTGCTATCATTATATATATATAGCTTGTTACTATTGTTGAGTGTAATGTGGTGCTATCATTATATATATATAGCTTGTCACTATTGTTGAGTGTAATGTGGTGCTATCATTATATATATATAGCTTGTTACTATTGTTGAGTGTAATGTGGTGCTATCATTATATATATATAGCTTGTCACTATTGTTGAGTGTAATGTGGTGCTATCATTATATATATATAGCTTGTTACTATTGTTGAGTGTAATGTGGTGCTATCATTATATAGTATATATAGCTTGTTACTATTGTTGAGTGTAATGTGGTGCTATCATTATATATATATAGCTTGTCACTATTGTTGAGTGTAATGTGGTGCTATCATTATATATATATAGCTTGTTACTATTGTTGAGTGTAATGTGGTGCTGTCATTATATATATAGAGCTTGTTACTATTGTTGAGTGTAATGTGGTGCTGTCATTATATATATACAGCTTGTCACTATTGTTGAGTGTAATGTGGTGCTGTCATTATATATATATAGCTTGTTACTATTGTTGAGTGTAATGTGGTGCTATCATTATATATATAGCTTGTCACTATTGTTGAGTGTAATGTGGTGCTGTCATTATATAAATATAGCTTGTTACTATTGTTGAGTGTAATGTGGTGCTATCATTATATAGTATATATAGCTTGTTACTATTGTTGAGTGTAATGTGGTGCTATCATTATATAAATATAGCTTGTTACTATTGTTGAGTGTAATGTGGTGCTGTCATTATATATATATAGCTTGTCACTATTGTTGAGTGTAATGTGGTGCTATCATTATATATATATAGCTTGTTACTATTGTTAAGTGTAATGTGGTGCTATCATTATATATATATAGCTTGTTACTATTGTTGAGTGTAATGTGGTGCTATCATTATATAAATATAGCTTGTTACTATTGTTGAGTGTAATGTGGTGCTGTCATTATATATATATAGCTTGTCACTATTGTTGAGTGTAATGTGGTGCTATCATTATATATATATAGCTTGTCACTATTGTTGAGTGTAATGTGGTGCTGTCATTATATAAATATAGCTTGTTACTATTGTTGAGTGTAATGTGGTGCTGTCATTATATATATATAGCTTGTCACTATTGTTGAGTGTAATGTGGTGCTATCATTATATATATATAGCTTGTTACTATTGTTGAGTGTAATGTGGTGCTATCATTATATATGTAGCTTGGTCCTGTTATTTTGTGTAATTTGCTTCTGTTGTGTATATCTTGGTACTATCATTTTATATATAGCTTGGTTCTATTATTGTGTATAACTTGTTATTATTGTTGTGTATAATTTTTAGCAATCATTATATACCTATCGGTTGTCACTATTAGTGTGTATAACTTGGTACTATTACGGTGAATAACTTGATGCTATTGTTATGTGTAATTTAACGATATTAGTATATATATCTAGGTTATATTATTACACACAGTTTCTGTTCAATGGAACTGTTGTACTGGTCGTTGTTGATACAGAATGTTAACTTACCCCGTTCCACGTAAAGACTGAAAATCTCCTTTTCAGAACAGACAAAGGCCAATAAATAATTGTGAACTACTACTTAAGTCCACGTTCGCTTTGATTACTCTTGTTGTCATGGCTCGTTAGACAAAGAACGAATATTAGCTAGGTACACATTTCGTACATAAAATATTCATGGGCCTCCTTTGTCCTCCAGCTTTCTCTCTCCTGATTCAAAATTCACTATAATTAATTAATCTGTGAATAAGATGTACATAGGTTTTAATTAAATTCTTCTCAAAAAACAAAACGGATTTTTCAACTTTCTTAAGATTCTGAAGAAGGTTCTATTAACTTCAGTAACGAATGTTACGTTTCGTGGCGTTGTATGAAATGAACTGAGGTACTAGAATTTAATTATGAATAATATTTTAAATAAATAAATGTTCTAAACAAACTTAAATTTTGTTAACAAATGAAGAAATAATAATTGGCAAGCTAAACGTGTAAAATTTATTACAGCCCTAAAAAATACTGGTGTTACAGTATATAACATGAAACCGTGTTGGTAAATACTGGTGTTACGGTATATGACGGGAAACAGTGTTGGAAAATACTGGTGTTACAGTATATGACGGAAAACAGTGTTGGAAAATACTGGTGTTACAGTATATGACGGAAATAATGTTGGAAACTATTGGGTTACAGTGTATACTGTTGGAAACCCTCTCAACACAACTGACAACAACACCCTATTTCTAACATACAAGATATATTACACGAGTGTCTTACAGTTACGACAGAAAGTGTTCGTACCTCTGCGTCCCGAGTGGTTTTTTGCTCATAACTTAAAAAGTATCACGATTAGGCTAATACGTATAATATATTATAAGTATTACACTAACACACATCTACATAAATGTTTATGTAAATTAAACGACAAATAAACTGTTTATAAACAAATAACCAAAAATAAGAGAAGCAGAAAGTGTTCCTACAGTTCAGAACGTGTGAAAAAACTGATATTCCCGTTAAAATTTTGTGAAGTTTGGCAAATAAACTACATTATACCATTCCAGAACTAGACACTGGGTTCATAATTATTGGAATTTAGCCAGCAAAAAATGTACTTCCGGCAATATAGTGCCGTCTCCGTCATTATCTGCTTGGTCATCATGGCGAACAGGAAACAATTGTCCAGTGATTTAAAACCGAATTATTGTAAAGTCTCGTGTGTCTCTTTCCGGTATTGCTACACAAATTATTGTGCCGAAATCTACTGTTCAAATCATAATTGCCAAGTTTAAGCTTACAGGATCAACTGCTAACTTTCCTCGTTCCGGACGCCCCACCAAAATTCCAGAGAGAACCAAGAGAAAGGTTCTCAGAGTAGTTAGTAGGAACCCTCGTTTAACACGTAATGACATACAGAAACTGGTAGGGAAACTGGGGTTGAAGTAAGCACCTCTACAGTTACGAACATGTTACCTTCTTCTGGGTTCAAAGCATGCCGTCCTAGTAAATTCCATATTTAGAAGCAGGATTGAGGTATGCAAGAAAGCATGTAGATAAACTCTTTACCTATTGGAAGAGTATTCTTTGGTCAGACGAGACTAAAATCGAGCTTTTCGGCCACAATGATGTTCGCAATATTTTCCGTAAGAAGAGGAAACGAAATCTTCCAAAGAACACCGTCCCTACAGTTAAACACGGAGGTGGCTCGATCATGCTATGGGGTTCCTTCAGCTCTTCTGGTGCAGGCATCCTTCAACACGTCAACGGAATCATGAAAAAAGAAGAGTATGTTGATATATTAGACACTTATATCAAGAATAATGCTCGGAACTTGCGGTTTGGGCGTCGTTGGATCTTCCAGTACGATAATGACCATAAGCACACATTAAAATATGTGCAATACTGGTTGCAGAGGAACCACA
Organism: Tachypleus tridentatus; assembly: GCF_004210375.1. NCBI lineage: Eukaryota > Metazoa > Arthropoda > Merostomata > Xiphosura > Limulidae > Tachypleus > Tachypleus tridentatus. The sequence goes on from NC_134831.1 coordinate 117,929,494, forward strand.
TAAGCGTTCTGGAGTGGCCATTGCAGTCTCAACCCAATTGAAAACGTTTGGCATGAGTTGAAGACCAGGGTTCATCAGCGTCATCCGAAAAACTTGCAAGAGTTGGAGGCCTTCTGTAAAGAAGAATGGAAGAAAATACCAGTCGAGTACTGTCAAACGATCATGGAGGGTTATAAGGAGAGATTGTGCCAAGTAATTCACCTGAAAGGCTACAAACTGACCATTAAATTAGACGCACGAACACTTTCTGTCCCTCCTGTGTTTGGTTATTTGTTTATAAACACTTTGTTTGTCGTTGAATTTACATAAAAGTTTATGTAGATGTGTGTTAGTGTGATATTTATAATATACTCTACTTTCATTATCCTAATCGTGATACTTTTTAAGTTATGAGGAAAAAACTACTCACGACGCAGGGGTACGAACACTTTCTATCGTTACCGTATGACAGAAACTATTTATTGTAATTTTAAGCCTAACTTCAAGTATATGTGAACGTTTCATCTTTTATTTCTTTTCATCATTTGACTGTTTGTTTTATAGTCAGGTCAAACTGGGCTAACAGCTGTGTCCACCGCGGAATATCGAGCCGTAATTTTAGCATTGTTAGCTGATTAAATTATCGCTGTCCTACCGGGGGTTCTTTTCTAGCTGAAATATATTCTATAGGTCTCGGTTTGTTCAGGGAACTTTATTCATAGTCTAAGTTAACGTTTAACCCCATTAAGTCAGGTACGATATTTGATCATTTTTTACGCTTTCTGTAATCGGTCAAATTACTCTCTCGTCAGTGTCTGTTGCTGATATTTGTAATACAATTACCATAAGTAATAAAGAATATTACTTCTAGTATTTCATGAAATACATCGTGTGCTGATATTTGTAATACAATTACCATAAGTAATGAAGAATATTACTTCTAGTATTTCATGAAATACAACGTGTGCTGATATTTGTAATACAATTACCATAAGTAATGAAGAATATTACTTCTAGTATTTCATGAAATACAACGTGTGCTGATATTTGTAATACAATTACCATAAGTAATGAAGAATATTACTTCTAGTATTTTATGAAATACATCGTGTGCTGATATTTGTAATACAATTACCATAAGTAATAAAGAATATTACTTCTAGTATTTCATGAAATACATCGTGTGCTGATATTTGTAATACAATTACCATAAGTAATGAAGAATATTACTTCTAGTATTTCATGAAATACAACGTGTGCTGATATTTGTAATACAATTACCATAAGTAATGAAGAATATTACTTCTAGTATTTCATGAAATACATCGTGATATTTTTCAAGCTGTCTTTTGTTTCTTTTTGCGATCGTTCTGCTTGTCTTGTTAGCCTCTTATTAAAAAGTAATTGTGACCTCTGCACCCCAAGTTTTCATCGAGAAGGCCCCAAAAAAAAAGCTTTAGAACACGGTGAAGGTCAGCAATGAAACATTACGTCAGTGGTACTACTACCTTGTAATCTGTTACAAGTTGTATGATTAAACGTTGATCAAACTTGTTACAGGACAAAAAGTCAGGGTCAAAGGACAAATTAAATTAAGAACAAAAATAAATTACACTCAGCTTTTCCTCTTATCTCATGTATAAACTAAAATAAATTATACTCAGCTTGTCTTCCTCTTATCTTACATATAAGCTAAAATAAATTATACTCAGCTTGTCTTCCTCTTATCTTACATATAAGCTAAAATAAATTATACTTGGCTTGTCTTCCTCTTATCTTACATATAAGCTAAAATAAATTATACTCAGCTTGTCTTCCTCTTATCTTACATATAAGCTAAAATAAATTATACTCAGCTTGTCTTCCTCTTATCTTACATATAAGCTAAAATAAATTATACTCGGCTTGTCTTCCTCTTATCTTACATATAAGCTAAAATAAATTATACTCAGCTTGTCTTCCTCTTATCTTACATATAAGCTAAAATAAATTATACTCAGCTTGTCTTCCTCTTATCTTACATATAAGCTAAAATAAATTATACTCGGCTTGTCTTCCTCTTATCTTACATATAAGCTAAAATAAATTATACTTGGCTTGTCTTCCTCCTTTATCTTACATATAAGCTAAAATAAAGTATACTCAGCTTGTCTTCCTCTTATCTTACATATAAGCTAAAATAAATTATACTCAGCTTGTCTTCCTCTTATCTTACATATAAGCTAAAATAAATTATACTCAGCTTGTCTTCCTCTTATCTTACATATAAGCTAAAATAAATTATACTCAGCTTGTCTTCCTCTTATCTTACATATAAGCTAAAATAAATTATACTCAGCTTGTCTTCCTCTTATCTTACATATAAGCTAAAATAAATTATACTCAGCTTGTCTTCCTCTTATCTTACATATAAGCTAAAATAAATTATACTCAGCTTGTCTTCCTCTTACCTTACATATAAGCTAAAATAATTTATACTCAGCTTGTCTTCCTCTTATCTTACATATAAGCTAAAATAAATTATACTTGGCTTGTCTTCCTCTTATCTTACATATAAGCTAAAATAAATTATACTCAGCTTGTCTTCCTCTTATCTTACATATAAGCTAAAATAAATTATACTCAGCTTGTCTTCCTCTTATCTTACATATAAGCTAAAATAATTTATACTCAGCTTGTCTTCCTCTTATCTTACATATAAGCTAAAATAAATTATACTTGGCTTGTCTTCCTCTTATCTTACATATAAGCTAAAATAAATTATACTCAGCTTGTCTTCCTCTTATCTTCCATATAAGCTAAAATAAATTATACTCAGCTTGTCTTCCTCTTATCTTACATATAAGCTAAAATAAATTATACTCAGCTTGTCTTCCTCTTATCTTACATATAAGCTAAAATAAATTATACTCAGCTTGTCTTCCTCTTATCTTACATATAAGCTAAAATAAATTATACTTGGCTTGTCTTCCTCTTATCTTACATATAAGCTAAAATAAATTATACTTGGCTTGTCTTCCTCTTATCTTACATATAAGCTAAAATAAATTATACTCAGCTTGTCTTCCTCTTATCTTACATATAAGCTAAAATAATTTATACTCAGCTTGTCTTCCTCTTACCTTACATATAAGCTAAAATAAATTATACTCAGCTTGTCTTCCTCTTATCTTACATATAAGCTAAAATAAATTATACTTGGCTTGTCTTCCTCTTATCTTACATATAAGCTAAAATAAATTATACTCAGCTTGTCTTCCTCTTATCTTACATATAAGCTAAAATAATTTATACTCAGCTTGTCTTCCTCTTACCTTACATATAAGCTAAAATAAATTATACTCAGCTTGTCTTCCTCTTATCTTACATATAAGCTAAAATAATTTATACTCAGCTTGTCTTCCTCTTATCTTACATATAAGCTAAAATAAAGTATACTCAGCTTGTCTTCCTCTTATCTTACATATAAGCTAAAATAAAGTATACTCAGCTTGTCTTCCTCTTATCTTACATATAAGCTAAAATAAATTATACTTGGCTTGTCTTCCTCTTATCTTACATATAAGCTAAAATAATTTATACTCAGCTTGTCTTCCTCTTATCTTACATATAAGCTAAAATAAAGTATACTCAGCTTGTCTTCCTCTTATCTTACATATAAGCTAAAATAATTTATACTCAGCTTGTCTTCCTCTTATCTTACATATAAGCTAAAATAAATTATACTTGGCTTGTCTTCCTCTTATCTTACATATAAACTAAAATAAATTATACTCAGCTTGTCTTCCTCTTATCTTACATATAAGCTAAAATAAATTATACTTGGCTTGTCTTCCTCTTATCTTACATATAAACTAAAATAAATTATACTCAGCTTGTCTTCCTCTTATCTTACATATAAGCTAAAATAAAGTATACTCAGCTTGTCTTCCTCTTATCTTACATATAAGCTAAAATAAATTATACTCAGCTTGTCTTCCTCTTATCTTACATATAAGCTAAAATAATTTATACTCAGCTTGTCTTCCTCTTATCTTACATATAAGCTAAAATAAATTATACTCAGCTTGTCTTCCTCTTATCTTACATATAAGCTAAAATAATTTATACTCAGCTTGTCTTCCTCTTATCTTACATATAAGCTAAAATAAAGTTATACTCAGCTTGTCTTCCTCTTATCTTACATATAAGCTAAAATAAATTATACTCAGCTTGTCTTCCTCTTATCTTACATATAAGCTAAAATAATTTATACTCAGCTTGTCTTCCTCTTATCTTACATATAAGCTAAAATAAATTATACTTGGCTTGTCTTCCTCTTATCTTACATATAAGCTAAAATAAATTATACTTGGCTTGTCTTCCTCTTATCTTACATATAAGCTAAAATAAATTATACTCAGCTTGTCTTCCTCTTATCTTACATATAAGCTAAAATAATTTATACTCAGCTTGTCTTCCTCTTATCTTACATATAAGCTAAAATAAATTATACTTGGCTTGTCTTCCTCTTATCTTACATATAAACTAAAATAAATTATACTCAGCTTGTCTTCCTCTTATCTTACATATAAGCTAAAATAAATTATACTTGGCTTGTCTTCCTCTTATCTTACATATAAACTAAAATAAATTATACTCAGCTTGTCTTCCTCTTATCTTACATATAAGCTAAAATAAAGTATACTCAGCTTGTCTTCCTCTTATCTTACATATAAGCTAAAATAAATTATACTCAGCTTGTCTTCCTCTTACCTTACATATAAGCTAAAATAAATTATACTCAGCTTGTCTTCCTCTTATCTTACATATAAGCTAAAATAAATTATACTTGGCTTGTCTTCCTCTTATCTTACATATAAGCTAAAATAAATTATACTTGGCTTGTCTTCCTCTTATCTTACATATAAGCTAAAATAATTTATACTCAGCTTGTCTTCCTCTTATCTTACATATAAGCTAAAATAAATTATACTCAGCTTGTCTTCCTCTTATCTTACATATAAGCTAAAATAAATTATACTTGGCTTGTCTTCCTCTTATCTTACATATAAGCTAAAATAAATTATACTCAGCTTGTCTTCCTCTTATCTTACATATAAGCTAAAATAAATTATACTTGGCTTGTCTTCCTCTTATCTTACATATAAGCTAAAATAAATTATACTTGGCTTGTCTTCCTCTTATCTTACATATAAGCTAAAATAAATTATACTCAGCTTGTCTTCCTCTTATCTTACATATAAGCTAAAATAAATTATACTCAGCTTGTCTTCCTCTTATCTTACATATAAGCTAAAATAAAGTATACTCAGCTTGTCTTCCTCTTATCTTACATATAAGCTAAAATAAATTATACTTGGCTTGTCTTCCTCTTATCTTACATATAAGCTAAAATAAATTATACTCAGCTTGTCTTCCTCTTATCTTACATATAAGCTAAAATAAATTATACTCAGCTTGTCTTCCTCTTATCTTACATATAAGCTAAAATAAATTATACTCAGCTTGTCTTCCTCTTATCTTACATATAAGCTAAAATAAATTATACTTGGCTTGTCTTCCTCTTATCTTACATATAAGCTAAAATAAATTATACTCAGCTTGTCTTCCTCTTATCTTACATATAAGCTAAAATAAATTATACTCAGCTTGTCTTCCTCTTATCTTACATATAAGCTAAAATAAAGTATACTCAGCTTGTCTTCCTCTTATCTTACATATAAGCTAAAATAAATTATACTTGGCTTGTCTTCCTCTTATCTTACATATAAGCTAAAATAAAGTATACTCAGCTTGTCTTCCTCTTATCTTACATATAAGCTAAAATAAATTATACTCAGCTTGTCTTCCTCTTATCTTACATATAAGCTAAAATAATTTATACTCAGCTTGTCTTCCTCTTATCTTACATATAAGCTAAAATAAATTATACTTGGCTTGTCTTCCTCTTATCTTACATATAAACTAAAATAAATTATACTCAGCTTGTCTTCCTCTTATCTTACATATAAGCTAAAATAAAGAATACTCAGCTTGTCTTCCTCTTATCTTACATATAAGCTAAAATAAATTATACTCAGCTTGTCTTCCTCTTATCTTACATATAAGCTAAAATAAATTATACTCAGCTTGTCTTCCTCTTATCTTACATATAAGCTAAAATAAAGTATACTCAGCTTGTCTTTCCTCTTATCTTACATATAAGCTAAAATAAATTATACTTGGCTTGTCTTCCTCTTATCTTACATATAAGCTAAAATAAATTATACTCAGCTTGTCTTCCTCTTATCTTACATATAAGCTAAAATAAATTATACTCAGCTTGTCTTCCTCTTATCTTACATATAAGCTAAAATAATTTATACTCAGCTTGTCTTCCTCTTATCTTACATATAAGCTAAAATAAATTATACTTGGCTTGTCTTCCTCTTATCTTACATATAAGCTAAAATAAATTATACTTGGCTTGTCTTCCTCTTATCTTACATATAAGCTAAAATAAATTATACTCAGCTTGTCTTCCTCTTATCTTACATATAAGCTAAAATAAATTATACTCAGCTTGTCTTCCTCTTATCTTACATATAAGCTAAAATAAATTATACTCAGCTTGTCTTCCTCTTATCTTACATATAAGCTAAAATAAATTATACTTGGCTTGTCTTCCTCTTATCTTACATATAAGCTAAAATAAATTATACTCAGCTTGTCTTCCTCTTATCTTACATATAAGCTAAAATAAATTATACTCAGCTTGTCTTCCTCTTATCTTACATATAAGCTAAAATAAATTATACTCAGCTTGTCTTCCTCTTATCTTACATATAAGCTAAAATAAATTATACTTGGCTTGTCTTCCTCTTATCTTACATATAAGCTAAAATAAATTATACTCAGCTTGTCTTCCTCTTACCTTACATATAAGCTAAAATGAATTATACTTGGCTTGTCTTCCTCTTATCTTACATATAAGCTAAAATAAAGTATGCTCAGCTTGTCTTCCTCTTATCTTACATATAAGCTAAAATAAAGTATACTCAGCTTGTCTTCCTCTTATCTTACATATAAGCTAAAATAAATTATACTTGGCTTGTCTTCCTCTTATCTTACATATAAGCTAAAATAAATTATACTTGGCTTGCCTTCCTCTTATCTTACATATAAGCTAAAATAAATTATACTCAGCTTGTCTTCCTCTTATCTTACATATAAGCTAAAATAAATTATACTCAGCTTGTCTTCCTCTTATCTTATATATAAGCTAAAATAAATTATACTCAGCTTGTCTTCCTCTTATCTTACATATAAGCTAAAATAAATTATACTTGGCTTGTCTTCCTCTTATCTTACATATAAGCTAAAATAAATTATACTTGGCTTGTCTTCCTCTTATCTTACATATAAGCTAAAATAAATTATACTCAGCTTGTCTTCCTCTTATCTTACATATAAGCTAAAATAAATTATACTCAGCTTGTCTTCCTCTTATCTTACATATAAGCTAAAATAAATTATACTTGGCTTGTCTTCCTCTTATCTTACATATAAGCTAAAATAAATTATACTCAGCTTGTCTTCCTCTTATCTTACATATAAGCTAAAATAAATTATACTTGGCTTGTCTTCCTCTTATCTTACATATAAGCTAAAATAAATTATACTTGGCTTGTCTTCCTCTTATCTTACATATAAGCTAAAATAAATTATACTTGGCGTGTCTTCCTCTTATCTTACATATAAGCTAAAATAAATTATACTTGGTCTTGTCTTCCTCTTATCTTACATATAAGCTAAAATAAATTATACTTGGCTTGTCTTCCTCTTATCTTACATATAAGCTAAAATAAATTATACTCAGCTTGTCTTCCTCTTATCTTACATATAAGCTAAAATAAATTATACTCAGCTTGTCTTCCTCTTATCTTACATATAAGCTAAAATAAATTATACTTGGCTTTGTCTTCCTCTTATCTTACATATAAGCTAAAATAAATTATACTCAGCTTGTCTTCCTCTTATCTTACATATAAGCTAAAATAAATTATACTCAGCTTGTCTTCCTCTTATCTTACATATAAGCTAAAATAAATTATACTTGGCTTGTCTTCCTCTTATCTTACATATAAGCTAAAATAAATTATACTCAGCTTGTCTTCCTCTTATCTTACATATAAGCTAAAATAAATTATACTTGGTTTGTCTTCCTCTTATCTTACATATAAGCTAAAATAAATTATACTCAGCTTGTCTTCCTCTTATCTTACATATAAGCTAAAATAAATTATACTTGGTTTGTCTTCCTCTTATCTTACATATAAGCTAAAATAAATTATACTTGGCTTGTCTTCCTCTTATCTTACATATAAGCTAAAATAAATTATACTCAGCTTGTCTTCCTCTTATCTTACATATAAGCTAAAATAAATTATACTCGGCTTGTCTTCCTCTTATCTTACATATAAGCTAAAATAAATTATACTTGGCTTGTCTTCCTCTTATCTTACATATAAGCTAAAATAAATTATACTTGGCTTGTCTTCCTCTTATCTTACATATAAGCTAAAATAAATTATACTTGGCTTGTCTTCCTCTTATCTTACATATAAGCTAAAATAAATTATACTCAGCTTGTCTTCCTCTTATCTTACATATAAGCTAAAATAAATTATGCCGCAACACATCACGGACCACACATTATCTGATTCACAATCAGTTTCTGCCCCCCACTGTTACAGCGGTAAGTCTACAAATTTACAACGCTAAAATCAGGGGTTCTATTCCCCTTGGTGGGCTCAGCAGATGGCCCGATGTAGCTTTGCTATAAAAAATCACACACAAACACAATCAGTTTCTGCTAACCAGTCGACCAAGCTGAGTCCAATAGGATTTCGCCGAATAAATTCAACTAACATTTTGGGATGAGTTTTAATTACTTTAGCTCTCCCAATGGTTCAGCAGTAGGTCTGTCGACTTATAAAGTTACGAAATCGGATTTTGATATTCTTGGTGGGCACAGCACTGATAGCCTATTGTGTAACATTCACATTATTTGATCTTTGTTTCCTTTAGTTTAAATTTTACACATTATGTCTAACTTCATAAAATAAACATTTTCTGTTTGGTTTCTCATATTCACAGGATCTCTATTACGTTTCATCCAATACATCTAATGAAATAAATTCTATAATTTATATAAACTCATATTTTCTGGAGAAATCAATCGTAGTTCCAGATATATAAACAATCAATCATAACCAGAGATATATATAAACAATCTGTCATAGCTCAAGATACATGAATAATCAGTCACAGCTCCAGATATATGAACAGCCAGTCACAGATCAGACACATGAACAGCCAGTCATAACTTCAGACACATGAACAGCCTGTCATAGCCCCAGACACATGAACAGCCAGTCATAGCTCCAGACACATGAACAGCCAGTCATAACTCCAGACGTATGAACAGTCAGTCATAACTCCAGACGTATGAACAGTCAGTCATAGCCCCAGACACATGAACAGCCAGTCATAGCCCCAGACACATGAACAGTCAGTCATGGCCCCAGACACATGAACAGTCAGTCATAACTTCAGACACATGAACAGCCAGTCATAACTCCAGACGTATGAACAGTCAGTCATAACTCCAGACGTATGAACAGTCAGTCATAGCCCCAAACACATGAACAGTCAGACATAGCCCCAGACACATGAAGAGTCAGTCATAGCCCCAGACACATGAACAGTCAGTCATAGCTCCAGACACATGAACAGTCAGTCATAGCCCCAGACACATGAACAGTCAGTCACAGCTCCAGACACATGAACAGCCAGTCATAGCTCCAGACACATGAACAGTCAGTCATAGCTCCAGACACATGAACAGTCAGTCATAGCTCCAGACACATGAACAGCCAGTCATAGCTCCAGACACATGAACAGCCAGTCATAGCTCCAGACAGATGAACAGTCAGTCATAACTCCAGACGTATGAACAGCCAGTCATAGCTCCAGACACATGAACCGCCAGTCATAGCTCCAGACGTATGAACAGCCAGTCATAGCTCCAAACACATGAGCAGTCAGTCATAGCCCCAGACACATGAACAGTCAGTCATAGCCCCAGACACATGAACAGTCAGTCATAGCCCCAGACACATGAACAGTCAGTCATAACTTTAGACGTATGAACAGCCAGTGATAGCCCCAGACGCATGAACAGTCAGTCATAGCCCCAGACACATAAACAGTCAGTCATAGCTCCAGACACATGAACAGTCAGTCATAACTCCAGACGTATGAACAATCATCGCTGCTACAAATTCTGGATCCAAAACAAAAGGTGGAAGTTTACTTTACTCTTTAGTTCAGCTGTGACAGAACGGATTCTCTCACATTTAAAAAGTTGTTATTAAAATACGGAATATCTGACGTGGCCTGCCAGTTAAGGATGCTCGGGTCTCAACCTGAAGGTGGCAGATTCGAATCCCGTGATCGAACACGCTAACTCTCTCTCATCTGTGGGGATTTTATAATGTGACCACAAAGAATTTTCAAACTAGGGACAGCTAGCGCCACCAAGTAGCTTTCAGCAGAATGTAACAAAGAAACAAAAGTACTGAAATGAAGTACACTTGTGAAAATGAAGCTGGTTCATACACACATATATATACAGACATCTTCTTTCTGTTTCAGTTGAGATCACCATAATTTATTCTTGCCAGATTCCATAATGCTTAGGCCTAGTAAATTCGTACAGTAAATTGGAGAATTCTGGTCTTTTACACAAGGCCTCATTTAGTATGGTTTCGTTTATTAGCCAACTCGTAAGCTACTCTTTTAACAGCGAATAGTTGGATTCACCGTCACGTTATAAAGCCCCTACAGCTGAAAAAGCGAGTATGTTTGGTACGACGGGGATGCGAACCCGTGACCCTCGGATTACGAGTCGCACGCCTTAACCCACCTAGCCATGCAAGGTCTCGAATAATTAAGGAAAACTAGAAGACTATTTTAATATAATTAATGAGTTTCCATGGTTCAGATTTGGAACTAAAACAAACAGAGAAAACAAGAGAGTAATCATATGTGTTGAAGTCGACGATTTTGTTTTGAAAGATAAACTATATATAAAAATATAGGAAATCCGTTTTTGTTGTATTTTAATTTAACGACATTGAATCTCATGTCTATCCTTTGAAAGCAAGTTTCACAGTGTTAATAACGATTCAATAAATAACTAACTAAATTTAACTAAATAAATAAACTAAATAAACTCTCGTGCGTAAGAACTAGTCACAAAAGTACAACAATGTTAAATACCTATTTGTTGACACGCTGGTATATTGTTCTAAGGCTTAATAACTCCGTTTGAAACTGTTAATTGTTCGATAGATCCTTGTTTATGGAGAAAAAAAAATGTAAAAATCCTGATTTACTAAAACAATGGCGACTAATATATGCTTCAACCGAATGTATTCCACGAATAAAACTTTGACCATTTATTCCGGGACCTAAACGTCCGAATGCAGATGAAAAAAGTTTAACACTAAAGGAGAAAAGTAGTATAATTATGAATTTCGAAATAACATCTAGAAGTAATTATTGCATCTGCTTGGTTTGAAAACAACGAACTATTTAAATAATTTGTTGTTTTTTTTAATCGAGTAGTTTCGAAAATTATCCGGATGACGTAAAACGGCCTCATGTAAAACTTTTGAAACTGCTTTATTGTTATTACAGCAAGTTGTAAAACCTTGAGATAACAAAGGCCTTCTTCTGGCCGATGGTCATATTACTATAAGATAACAAAGACTTTCTTATTGCTGACAATCGTTGTTTTATATAGAGCTAGGGGACTTCTATCACTAACAGTCGGGCCCAAATGTAGGGAAGTATCAGAATTTAAATAAAGTACGATTATGTCTTATGTTTTAAGTGTCAATAAATTGTAACTGTTCTTATATTGCCTTCCAAGTACACACCGAGGCCATGTGGTTCTAACACTTTAAATGTTAACACAAGTTATGTCAAATACCTACGAACTATGGGCCAGCTTGGCCAGGTGGTTAAGGCACTCGACTCGTGATCTGAGGGTCGCGGATTCAAATCCCTGTCACACCAAATAAACTCGCCCTTTCAACCGTGGGGGCGTTGTAACGTTACGGTCAATCACACTATTCGTTGGTAAAAGAGTAGTCCAAGAGTTGGCAGTGGATGGTGATGACTAGCTGCCTTCCCTCTAGTCTTACAGTGCTAAATTGGGGACGACTAGCCTATATAGCCCTAATGTAGCTTTGAACAAAATTCAAAACAAACCTACTAACTAACAACTTGCAAGACTTTTAACACATGTTTGGTTAGATAAAAAAACGAATCTAAACGCTCCTTTATAGAACAACAAACTCTCCAGAATAATTTCAACCCGTTCTCTCTCCTCCAGTGCAAAGTTGAATCAATTCCAATAATCGTACTTCGCTACAGATTATGAAATGTAAATAAAGTCAAGATATACATATATGTATTTTATTTGCCAAAAGTAACGTACAATGTACGTTCTAAAAATAAGGATCTTCATTCTAAAGAGGCTGTCAACACATATCGTGATGATTAAATCTATTTACATACGCACAGCAAAAGGCAAACGTAAGATATTCGGTTGTATACATAAAGCAAACTCTCCAGCCAGTGAACGGGTGAACTCTTGTGTTTGTAAATTTCATGGAACGTGGAATCTCTAACTGACAACGTTGAAACGTTTTTGATGTCAGTGGAGAGATGCTATGTAGAAATACCTCCTTTTAAAACCACTTTCTCTCTTTAGTCATCTTACACAGACACATTTGTAGACAGCGCTAAAACTTATTAAGCCAACAATTATTATATGTACGTCTACTTCAACCCTTCCTTTGCGGCTTGTGTAGATCTCTCTATCACTCCATACACGAAATTTTGCGATGTGCCATTCCAAATATTGCGCGTAAAATGCTCGCATCACGTGACGTCAACTGCAGCCTCCTACGCTAACATCATATAATGTTAATCGCAGGTAAAAGATAAAAACGCTTTACTTATTCAAGATGGCACAAAGCAACGAGGTTATCAGAGTTTCAGGATATTAAAACATTTGAAGTTTGCAGCTCATCAGATAACGTTTTTGTAGCAAAAAACGACAAAAGAGACAGTAAAAATAATTATATACCGTAAAGTAAAACAATTACTACAAAATATTATAATTATCACCGTTCTGTACAATTAAATAAAACGTGTATAATTTAATTACTAACTATAGTTTTAAAATTTTTGAATCACCGAAGTTATGGAATACAGGCAGATGAACGCGTTGCAGAAATCAAAGTATGGTCTTTTAGTGTTAAAACTAAGGTGAAAATTTATATTATATGACATTCTATCAATGCTGAAACGTGCGAATGATATGGGTGACGTCTCTACGACTCAAAAAATGGGCAGTCTTAATTTTAATATGACATGGAGACATCGTGCACCATCTTAACAGCGTACTTGACACACGGTGTTAATTTCTTTTAGCAGTGTAATATGAAGACATCGTGCGCCATCTTAACAGCATACTTGACACACGGTGTTAATTTCTTTTAGAAGTGTGATATGAAGACATCGTGCGCCATCTTAACAGCATACTTGACACACGGTGTTAATTTCTTTTAGAAGTGTGATATGAAGACATCGTGCACCATCTTAACAGCGTACTTGACACACGGTGTTAATTTCTTTTAGCAGTGTGATATGAAGACATCGTGCGCCATCTTAACAGCAAATTTCACACCCGGTGTTCAGTTCTTTTAGTATGGCATGAAAACATCGTGAAACATCTTAACGGCATATTTCACACATGGTGTTTTTTTTTTGCAGCATTTTTACACGTTGTTAAAAATACAATAGTTCAAAGGTAATGAATAAATACATCTTCAGAGTAGCGCTTTTCAAATTCCTTTCGTGATATTTCTTTCTGTAATTAATAAGTTGGATAAAACAACCAACAACAACAAACAAATGGTAAACCAACTTGTTGATAGGATATCAATGTATGCATTATAAATTTACTTATAATTATTTAAAAAATTAAAATTCATTAATTTTAAATTATCTATGGATTATAATCATATTATTAGTACCAAATAAGGACTTAGTAGTCTCGTAGAAACGCGAGAACATTACGTATACATTTTACTTTCTATCACACTATCCTGGCACGGCATGACTAGGTGGTTAAGGCACTCGACTCGTAATTCGAGGGTCACGGGTTCGAATCTGCGTCACACCAAATATGCTTTCCCTTTCAGCCGTGGGAGCGTTATAAAGTGATAGTCAATCCTACTATTCGTTGGTAAAAGAGCAGCTGAAGAATTGGCGGCGGGTGGTGATGACTAGCTGCCGTCCCTAATTTAGCAGTGTAAGACTAGAGGGAAGGCAGTTAGTCATCACCACCCGCCGCCAACACGTGTTAGTAGGAAACTCAAAAGGATATTTCAAAGTGAATCAACTCCTTCAGGGTATTAAACAAACATAGATGGAACTTATAGAAATGTTTGAAAAGCGAAAACGTTTTTTATACCATCACTGACAAAACGATATACAAAAAGTAAGATAAGGTCCAACGCACATAAACCACTTCTTAGGACTGAGAAATAAAAGATGACTTCACGAACCCAATATCTGCCAAAACACGTGCGAAAGTGTTTGAATTTTTCTGTGAAACACAAAACAAAAACGTTTACGGGACTTCAACAAGTATACAAAAGTACAGGATTTAGAATTTTCTTTTTTTACAGTCAAGGAGGAGATGGTTGTCGTATAAAAGTCGACTTTAGTTTTTCCTAAGATTCTATCATAATATTTTGTATAATAAACATTAACTAGCAACTCACACTTTGTTTAATGGCTAGGAGGTTAGGGTGTTGGATTCTTAATCTGTGGGTCGCTGGTTCGAATCCCACACACACAAAAAATGCTCGCCCTTTCAGCCGTGAGAGCGTTATAATGTTACGGTTAATCGTACTATTCTTCGGTAAAAGAGTACTCTAAGAGTTGGCGGTGATTGCTAACTGCTTTCTTTCTAGTCTTACCCTGCTAAATTACGGACGGCTAATGCAGGTAGTCCTCGTGTAGCTCTTGGCGAAATTCATAACAAAGAAATAAGCTAATTTTTTAAACTGATTAGGCCAAAACGTCTTTTTAAAATTTGATGAATTTAAACCACCAGAGAATTATTAATGTAAGAACGATAATATCGTGTCATATGATTCCTAATTAGTGAAATAATTACAGTTTATTACCTGATTAATGTGCGTTTAAATAATATTATTTTACAGTATTATAACAGAATTCTGTTAAGCTGTTTATCGCAACATTGCACGTTTGTTTGTTTGGAATTAATTTCAAAAGTACATAACGGGCTACCTTTGGTCTGCTAACCACGGGTATCGAAACTTGTTTTTTTAATATTTATGTCTGCAAATATACCTCTGTGCTAATTTGGGAGGCAAAGATTTCTATCATATCATTCTACTATATTATCACAAATTCATGCCACATTTTTTTATAACATTATCACACATTTATATCATATTGTTTTATAACATTATCACATTTATATCATATTGTTTCATGACATTGTCACACATTTATATCATATTGTTTTATAACATTATCACATTTATATCATATTGCTTTATGACATTATCACATTTATATCATATTGTTTCATAACATTATCACACATTTATATCATATTGTTTTATAACTTTATCACACATTTATATCATATTGTTTTATAACTTTATCACATATTTATATCATATTGTTTTATAACTTTATCACACAGTTATATCATATTGTTTTATAACTTTATCACACATTTATATCATATTATTTTATAACTTTATCACATATTTATATCATATTGTTTTATAACTTTATCACACAGTTATATCATAGTGTTTTATAACATTATCACACATTTATATCATATTATTTTATAACTTTATCACACATTTATATCATATTGTTTTATATCATTATCACACATTTATATGATATTGTTTTATAACATTATCACACACTTATATCATAGTGTTTTATAACATTATCACACATTTATATCATATTGTTTTATAACATTATCACATTTATATCATATTGCTTTATGACATTATCACATTTATATCATATTGTTTCATAACATTATCACACATTTATATCATATTGTTTTATAACTTTATCACACATTTATATCATATTGTTTTATATCATTATCACACATTTATATGATATTGTTTTATAACATTATCACACACTTATATCATAGTGTTTTATAACATTATCACACATTTATATCATATTGTTTTATATCATTATCACATATTTATATCATATTGTTTTATAACATTATCACATATTTATATCATATTATTTTATAACTTTATCACACATTTATATCATATTGTTTTATATCATTATCACACATTTATATGATATTGTTTTATAACATTATCACACACTTATATCATAGTGTTTTATAACATTATCACACATTTATATCATATTGTTTTATATCATTATCACACATTTATATGATATTGTTTTATAACTTTATCACACATTTATATCATATTGTTTTATATCATTATCACACATTTATATGATATTGTTTTATAACATTATCACACACTTATATCATAGTGTTTTATAACATTATCACACATTTATATCATAGTGTTTTATAACATTATCACACACTTATATCATAGTGTTTTATAACATTATTATCACACATTTATATCATATTGTTTTATAACTTTATCACACATTTATATCATATTGTTTTATAACTTTATCACACATTTATATCATATTGTTTTATAACTTTATCACACAGTTATATCATATTGTTTTATAACTTTATCACACTTATATCATAGTGTTTTATAACATTATTACTCATTTATATCATATTGTTTAATAGCATTATCGCTCATTTCTTTGTCATTATTTTACCGCACAATCGCACATTTATATCACAATGTTTTAACGCATTTTCACACATTTCTATCATATTGTTTTATAACATTATCACATTTATATCATATTGTTTAATAGCATTATCGCTCATTTCTTTGTCATTATTTTACCGCACAATCGCACATTTATATCACAATGTTTTAACGCACTTTCACACATTTCTATCATATTATTTTACTGCATAACAGCATGTTTCCATCATATTATTTTCTCTAATTATCACACATTTCTATCATTCTGTGTTTCACCGAATTATATCAAACTTTTATCATAATGCTCTACCCAGTTATTGGACATTTGTACCATATTGTTCTACCGAACTATCAGACGTTTCTACAATATTGTTGTACCGAACTATCGGGTTAATCCTATCATATTGTTGTTATCGCACATTTCGCAAATAACCGAGAAACTAATTTCATTGCTGGTCACAAGTTACTGGTACTTTCGTTTGATTAACCAAAATAACAAAACATACCATTATCTGCTCTGTGAAGGAAGTCTTGGATTTCATTTCTCGCTTGCCCTGTCTCACAAAGTCCGGGGATGAAAGCACCTTGGCAGTGGAGGGCGCAGGCACGCCACCGCTACTGTAGTTCATCTTCGAAGCTATCGCCTTTGAAGCAACAAGCAACTGATCTGGACCAACAACCAAAGTTTTCTGGTCGACAACTGGTCACACCACCTAGCAAACGCACACTTCAGCTTTTGTTAACCGATATTAAGTGTATGCGGAAAGCGTTTAACGACAGCGAATTCGAAACTTGTAACATCTGGCATCTATCTGTCTCAGGCACGTGTATGAATAAGCCCTAATGGTCATGCATACAGAGAGGGTTTAAATGTTTCTTGCCAAACAATTCTGGGCGTGTGCTGCTATACGCTTTGCACGTGATCCGCCCCTCCCGTGACGAAAGTGCTCAGAGCTTCTATAGGGAAATCGGTTTCCTGGCCTTTAGTTATATAGCATGGTCAAAGCAGGTTGAAACATAATGTACCCAGGCTTTACTTTCTTGTGAATGTCTATTGCAGTCGGGGCACTGATTTGCCCAGGATGTGCGTGAAAAATATAGATTGATTTTTAGACACACATATACACACAGCAGAAGAATATTTAAAAAGTAAATTAATAAGTTGAAACTGAAATGTACAAGACTTCATAACAGATAAGTTCATTTAAGTACAACGATAGGTAAAAGACGTGATACTTACATTTAACTACAACGATAGGTAAAAGACGTGATACTTACATTTAAGTACAACGATAGGTAAAAGACGTGATACTTACATTTAAGTACAACGATAGGTAAAAGACGTGATACTTACATTTAGAAAATAAAGACCAAATGTGCTTGGTGAAACTAAACAGAGAAAAACCTAGAAAATCTAAAGCCGCAATAAACCGATAAAACGCTATAGTGCTTTGAAAATAACAAATCATTCATCTGTCTAACTGAAACTTAATGATTGTAGAATACAGAGGAAATGGAGTTCGTAAGGCCTAAGTTAATTATTGTGTTTTTTACTAAAAGATACTAAGTAATATACTCCGTTGTAGTGTCACGTAAATGTTTTCATAAAACGTTTTGAGAGTTTGATGAAAAATTCAAAACAGTTCTTACCAAGAAAAAGACTTCATATGTTACACATAATTATCTAAAATAATAATTGTAGACAAAAATTTATCAGAAGATTGAGAAATTAAACGTACGAGTTTCGTTATATAGTTCCGTTATATAGTTTCGTTATATAGTTCCATTATATCGTTCCGTTATATAGTTCCATTATATAGTTGTTATATAGTTCCATTATATAGTTCCGTTACATTGTTCCACTATATAGTTTCCTTATGTAGTTCTGTTATATAATTCCGTTATATAGTTTCGTTATATAGTTCCATTATATAGTTTCGTTATATAGTTCCATTATATAGTTTCGTTATATAGTTCCATTATATAGTTTCGTTATATAGTTCCGTTATATAGTTCCATTATGTAGTTCTGTTATATAGTTCCACTATATAGTTCTTATATCGTTCCGTTATATACTTCCATTATATAATTCTGTTATATAGTTCCGTTATATAGTTCCATGTTATAGTTCCGTCATATAGTTGTTATGTAGTTTCATTATATAGTTCTGTTATATAGTTCCGTTATATAGTTCCATTATATAATTCCATTATATAGTTTCATTATATCGTTCCGTTATATAGTTTCGTTATATAGTTTCATTATATAATTCCGTTATATAGTTTCGTTATATAGTTGTTATATAGTTCCGTTACATAGTTCCATTATATAGTTTCCTTATATAGTTCTGTTATATAGTTGCATTATATAGTTCCGTCATATAGTTGTTATATAGTTCCATTATATAGTTATGTAGTTTCATTATATAATTCTGTTATATAGTTCCATTATATAGTTTCGTTATATAGTTCCATTATATAGTTTCGTTATATAGTTCCATTATATAGTTCCGTTATATAGTTCCATTATATAGTTCCGTTATATAGTTCCATTATATAGTTTCATTATATAGTTCTGTTATATAGTTCCGTTATATAGTTCCATTATATATTTCCGTTATATAGTTCCATTATATAGTTTCATTATATAGTTTCATTATATAGTTCCATTATATAGTTTCATTATATAGTTCCATTATATAGTTTTTTATATAGTTTTTATATAGTTTCATTATATAGTTCTGTTATATAGTCCCGTTATATAGTTCCATTATATAGTTCCATTATATAGTTCTATTATATAGTTGCGTTATATAGTTCCATTATATAATTCCATTATATAGTTCCGTTATATAGTTCCATTATATAGTTCCGTTATTTGCTCAGTACATTATCTTAAAGCCATTTTGGATGTGCAAATTTGCAACTTACGTGATAAACAAAACAGTTACAATAGTACGGATTGCATCAGAACTACATTTTAACGCTTCTTGGACTTTTGTAACTAATGTGATGCCACTGGAAACTGATCGCTTTTGGGAAGGATATGTAACGGCCTTTTCTAAAGAAAAATATTCATATACCTAAATCATAATGATCATTACAATTTCCAAGACGGGTGTATTCTTTGCACTTACTTTAAAAACAAAGGAATATGATTCAGCCTAGGGTACCCAAGACCATCCAGAAAAAGCTTTGCAACAAATCATATCCCAGCTGTAGAGAGCAAAGTGCAGCGTTTTGTAGCAGGTGAGGATCTATGAACACGAAGACACAATGACAGAAACGGTCCATGTATCTCAGGCAACAGTACATAACATAACCAAGAAGTACCTCCAACATGATACAAGTTTACCGAGAGAAACCTTTCTATCACACCTCTTGTTCAACCATCTCATACATAACGCAGCTGGAAAGTGAAAAGAATGTTCATGTTACAGGATGCAACTATTATGTCATCGCTTTGTTGAAAAAAATGCTAAAAATCATCATCTTTCTGTACTTGCTGGCTCATGAAAGCAAACAAGGAACGGCGTGCTTTAAGCGAGACAACCTTACAATGGAACAGTTTGCAAGAAAAACTATGATGCACGATTATTGTCAAAATTCAAAGTCATAAAATAGAATACGACCGTACATGGCAATATGGACTGAAACGACGTGGAGATGCTTCTAATTAGTTTTAATATAACCTAATAAAACCCTGTTTTTATTTAACATACCTGACCTCGGTGCTTTAACACTTACAAACTTGATGTTGAGTTGTGACATAAATCTGTCAACTACTACAACACTGAAGTACTTAGTTCATCTTTTTGTTTCACCTTTGTCATAAAATCGTTCACAGTTGTCCCAAACTTAATGTATGTATTTAGGGTAAGACGTTCTATTTTTCTAGAGTTGTTGGTTCATACTGAAGAAGTTCTATGAATACACATACACGTATTCTTTGAAGAAAACCCAAGTACATGAACGTTAGATGCAAGTTCAAAGTATTTTTGTGGAAAAAAGGGGCTGCCACGTTAACCCTACGTCTATTATTACATACCAGCTGTCACGTTAACCCTACTTCTATTATTACATAACACACGGTATGATATGAAGACATCGTGCGCCATCTTAGCAGCATATTTAACACACGGTGTTAATTTCTTTTAACAGTAAGATATGAAGACATCGTGCGCCATCTTTGCTGCATACTTGACACACGGTGTTAATTTCTTTCAGTAGTATGATATGAAGACATCGTGCGCCATCTTAACAGCATATTTGACACACGGTATTTAGTTCTTTTAGTATGGCACGAAGACATCGTGCACCATCTTAACAGCAAATTTCACACCCTGTGTTATTTACTTTAGTATGATAAGAATATATCGTGCGCCATGTTAACGGCATATTTCACACAAGGTGTTTATTTCTTTGAAGCATTTTTATACGTTGTTAAAAATACAATAGTTCAAAGTTAATGAATAAATACATCTTCAGAGTAGCACTTTTCAAATTCCTTTCGTGATATTTCTTTCTGTAATTTATAAGTTGGATAAAACAACCAACAACAACAAACAAATGGTAAACCAACTTGTTGATATGATATCAATGTATGCATTATAAATTTATTTATAATTATTTAAAAAATTAAAATTAATTAATTTTAAATTATCCAAGGATTATAATCATATTATTAATACCAAATAAGGACTTAATAGTCTCGTAGAAACGCGAGAACATTACGTATACATTTTACTTTCTATCACACTATCCTGGCACGGCATGACCAGGTGGTTAAGGCACTCGACTCGTAATTCGAGGGTCGCGGGTTCGAATCTCCGTAACACCAAACATGCTTTCCTTTCCAGCCGTGGGGGCGTTATAATGTGACAGTCAATCCCACTATTCGTTGGTAAAAGAGTAGCCCAAGAGTGACGGTGGTGATGACTGATTGCCTTCCCTCTAGTCTTACACTGCTAAATTGGGGACGGCTAGCGCAGATAGCCCTCGTGTAGCTTTGCGCGAAATTCAAAAACAAACAAACAATAACAACAATAGTTGTCCCAAACTTACTGTATGTATTTAGGGTAAGATGTTCTATTTTTCTGCTGTTGTTGGTTCATTATGAAGAAGTTCTATGAATACACATACACGTATTCTTTGAAGAAAACCCAAGTACATGAACATTAGATGCAAGTTCAAAGTATTTTTGTGGCATAAAGATAAAAAGGAGCTGTCACGTTAACCCTACTTCTATTATTACATACCAGCTGTCACGTTAACCCTACTTCTATTATTACATACTAGTTGCCATGTTAATCCTATGTTTGCAGTTACATACGAGTTCTCATGTTAACCCTACGTTAAATACCAGATTTCCGTACTCCTATCTTTACTTTTACATACCAGTTGTCACGAAATTTAAATATTTTATTATGTTTCATGAACTGTGATCGAATGAACAGTCACTGTGCATATTGTTGCAGGTCACACGTGAAAGGTCAGGAAATAAAATGGATTTGAAAACAAACTGAAACACACATACACACAACATTTTTCTTTTTTTTTTCGCCTTTTTAGCTGTGAGAGCGTTATAACATGACAGTCAATCCCACTATTATTCGGTAGAAGAGTACCCCAAGAGTTGACAGTGGGTGGTGATGACTACTGTCTTCCATCTAGTTTTACACTGCTAAATCATTGACGACTTGCACAGATAGCCCTCGTGTAGCTTTATGCAAAATTCATAATAAACAAATAAAGTATTCGTAAACTAAGAATATTAAAAACTGATGTTTCATATTACCATCAAAGTCAACGAGGTAGTTGGTTAATAAAGAATTCGATGATTAGCCCTAAACGGTTATGTATGTACTATAAACGGCATTTTACCAGAGAATGTTACGCACACTTAGAAATTGATGTTAATCTGCTGTAGCGTTTTAGGAAGGACATTCAACTTTAATGTTTATTTTTCTTAATAACTCCAGGAATTTTTCTTCTCGTATGATATTATATACGACATTCTCGAGCATGCCACGTCAGTGCTGTACACAATAGGCCTAGAGAAAATGATTATTTGTATTCCACTTTAACATTTAATGAACTTTAATGCATCATTGGCTTTTAATTGCCCAAGAATCCGGGACTGAAGAGCTTTGCTTTATTTGAATAGATTACCCACAAGAGTCACTTTCAACCTTATTAAGTTATGATTTGAACTTTCCAAATGTATCTCATGTGAAAAAATTAGGACTTGTCACGTGACGACAACATGTGCTGAAGAAATAAAAAACGTTATTGTTTTATTTCCGCATTATGTTTTGAAAACGTAGTTAAAAGATGAACAAAAAATCTTTTTGCCTTCTAGGTAAGGTCGATAATAAAATAACAAGTGAAACGAAGTCTGAATCTTTGTAGCTGGATGACACATGCTACGTGGTTATCGTTGGCTATTACATTACATATGATATTACATGTCAGTTCTTAAAATAGTATTTATTGGCGTTGTCAACAGTCGTATTTTTACTATTTTTGAGCTCTGTCGCGTTAGAACATTCGTCCTTTTGCGATTCATCAGATGAAAAACAGTTCACTTTAATACTCGATGAGAGAACGAACAAATTACAGGATTTCCAACTTAAGACCAGTTCACTTTATTAGCCAATCAGAGAACGAATAAAATATAGAATTTCCAAATAAAGACCATTTCACTTTATTAGCCAATCAAAGAACGAACAAAATATTGGATTTCCAGATGAAGACTAGTTCACTTTATTAATCAATCAGAAAACGAGCAAAATACAGGATAACCAAATAAAGACCAGTTCACTATATTAGCCAATCAGAGAACGAACAAAATTTACCATTTACATATAAAGACTAATTTACTTAATTAACCAATCAGAGAACGAATAAAATATAGCATTTTCAAATAAAGACCAATTCACTTTATTAGCCACACACGATGACAAAATGCAATATTACCAGAGAAAACCGGTTCACTTTATTACCAAATCAAAGAATGAACAAATTATAAGATTACTAGACGAAAACCAGTTTAATTAACTATACACTAAGAACGAACGTACTTCGTAACACCCGAGAAGAGCCTGTCTATTAAAAAAAAAGTTATTTATATGAAAATCGAACGATCATCAGACACAGGTTTAGAAAACAAAAATTAGTATCCACTGAATTTACTAAAACAAAAAGTGAAGAAGACGTGATAAAATAATGAAGAAGAAAGCAAGAAATAACTTAATAAATGTATTCGATATAATAGAAGGAATGCCACCTGGACTGCGCTCTGATGAACGTTCTACGATGGGACTCCACAACTGTAAGGGCGGTAGTTGTGCCCTTACATGTAACTTTGATCGATACTAGGCGCCTCTAGCGTGTAAGTGAACAACTACAATAAACAAACATCAAATTCGTTTATCAATTAATTAAGTAACCGCAAAAACCAAGACAGATTACTTTGTAATCAGTCCAAACATTATACCTTTTGGACAAATTATGAAGTTCTTCCAGTCTTTGTTAGATGGCTAATAATTAAATCGTCTTTGATTCAATGTAAATTGCTTTTCGACCTTCTTATTAGTAGATTATTACAGGGCTGTCTCAACGATTATCTTCTTTATTCGTTTATAATGAATTAAAAGTTTATTTTTTTTATTAAAGTTGACCTGTTGATTGTAAGTAATCTGCGCTGTGCTCACCGTGGGTATCGAACCGTAACTTCAACATTATCTGAACAGAGTGAAAACACTAATCTAACCCTAACAAAAGTTAAAACGAGAGATCCAGTGAAATAAACTTTTACAAGATTAATTAGTGTTAGCGTTATAATTAGGCAAGGGCTCAATTATTCGACGAAATATAAACCTAAGGGTAGTGTTTATTTTCTTTTGTTTGCTGTCCATAAATAGATGAATATATAACCTGATGGATGGAAGAACAGACGTAAATAGACGTGCAAAGAGTAAACAAA
Organism: Tachypleus tridentatus; assembly: GCF_004210375.1. NCBI lineage: Eukaryota > Metazoa > Arthropoda > Merostomata > Xiphosura > Limulidae > Tachypleus > Tachypleus tridentatus. The sequence continues at coordinate 117,954,495 of NC_134831.1, forward strand.
AGTGAACAATATATGCGCGAGTGTATTCAGAATTTTTTGTTACGCCTATAACCACTAGGAAAACAAGAATGTGCTGCTGGAAACAAACAAACTAAACGATCAAGTAATACACGATACTGGAACGTGTTTTGAACTATTTGGGCTGTTTTGTAATATATATTCAGATCTCGTTTTTCCTTTTACATGTCTTCTCCGACAATATTCCAAAGAACTATCTTTCAGCTGAAATCTTTCACGTTCGATTTCTTCCGGAAACTATTCCGGAGAGACGAAATATCGCTTCATCCGCTTGTATGTGCTGATGAAGATCTCCACATTTTAAAAACTTTAAATTTATTGTACAACACGAGTCGTACGTTAATTCGTAAATGTAAACACGAGCCATTTGAAATTACCACAAACGTCAGCTTTTTTAAAAAGCAAAACAAAACAAAAAACAATTATTATGTGTTCAAGATAAACTCGTTAAGATATGCACGAATGTAGGTGATTACTGGATAAACTGTTTCCGGGAAATAAAAGCGCTGATAAAAATAACAATTTCTGGAGCACAAAGACACACAATGGGCTATTCATGCTGTGCATATCGTGGATATCGAAACCCAATTTTTAGTATTATGAGGTAGATGGGATGAAAACAGAAAAGTGATAATAATAGGCCCATAAGCAAAAACATTGTTTGTAAATAAACACAAAACTACACAATGGGCGAGCTTTTCTAAAGTTGCAAGACACGCTGCTGTGCCACTGGAGAAGGGGGTAAAACAAAAATAATCATTCTCGCATAACAACGTTTTGAAAGTTAGTCTCAGGTTGGTAAAACGTAGTTAGCTTTAAAACACCAAACATCACAATAACAACAGAAATTGTTCAAGCGCTTAACTTTATTAACACGTTTTACTGTTTCTCTTACAAAACTTTTGACGTAAGGGAACAGAGTTGTCCATTTAAACAGAGGAACGTTTTTCAACAGTACTCGTTTTACTGTTTCTCTTACAAAACTGTTCTCTTAAGGGAACAGAGTTGTTCATTTAAACATAGGAACGTTTCTCAACAGTACACGTTTTACTGTTTCTCTTACAAAACTGTTCTCTTAAGGGAACAGAGTTGTTCATTTAAACATAGGAACGTTTCTCAACAGTACACGTTTTACTGTTTCTCTTACAAAACTGTTCTCTTAAGGGAACAGAGTTGTCCATTTAAACATAGGAACGTTTCTTAACAGTACTCGTTTTACCGTTTCTCTTACAAAACTGTTCTCTTAAGGGAACAGAGTTGTCCATTTAAACAGAGGAACGTTTCTCAACAGTACACGTTTTACCGTTTCTCTTACAAAACTGTTCTCTTAAAGGAACAGAGTTGTCCATTTAAACAGAGGAACGTTTCTCAACAGTACACGTTTTACCGTTTCTCTTACAAAACTGTTCTCTTAAGGGAACAGAGTTGTCCATTTAAACATAGGAACGTTTCTCAACAGTTCACGTTTTACCGTTTCTCTTGGAAAACTTTTCACGTAAGGGAAGAGAGTTGTCCATTTTAATCTACAAATCTTGTTATTCTTAATGCAGAGCGTAAATCTTGACTTCGTGCTAATTAACATGACTTCACGGTCTGATTAAACATACATAAATTCAGTACTTACTTTAATAGTTCAGGCAATTACTTATTAGGGTCATGATTTACAAAATATATATATGTATGTATGTATTACAAGTTAGCGGTTTTGCATGGCCAGATGGTTAGGGTGACTCGTAGTCTGAGCATCGTGGATTCGAATCCCTGTCACACCAAACGCACACGCCCTTCCAGAAGGATGGCTGGCAGATAGCTCTCGTGAAGCTTTTCGCAAAATGCAAGCAAACAAATTGATGGTGAGGTCAGCTCTTCACCGGTTGAGTTACAACATCAGTTTTTATACAAATTGTTCATAGAAGATTACGTTTTATGTCATCGAACTCCTCGGATTGCTAAAAATACTTTCTCCGAGACTTGTGATGATTTTAATCATTTCATTTGTTGAAACACTGCAAACAACAAACCTGACTGTTGGAAATGTTTATTATCTAAAGATCTGAGTGTTGTTGGGGAAAAGAAAACATGTTGAGTAAAGTGTGTTAACTTTATAACTTGGAAACACTTCCAACGACGGAACTGAAATTTCTTGATCTTCAACTATCACCAGTTTCAAAAAAGCGTAATTAAAACTACGTTATACGAGTGATTAACTACACATACGTAGATAGATACATACTATCGGTTTCATCTGGCAAGATATGGTAGCTCTATTTGTCGTTAAACGCAAACCTACACAAGGACTATCTAAACTATGTCAACCAAGTACAGTGGAGCGCCGTTAAGCCGCGGTATTTCGGGGGTCAACCTGCTTAACCGCGGCTTAAACCTTTGTGACTGAAAAGCCGAAGTCGCCAACAGCTCCGCCGAGGATCCTCATCCGGGCCATTGCGTGATCATTATAATATTAATGTATAGACTATTCAAGTACAATAGACAAGTGCCGTTTTAACACAAACGACCACCATTGTGGTCGCATTGCGATGGTTCGCTTTTCCCCTTTTTAATAAATAAAATATACAACACAATTTTGATTAAGATTTATTAATAATATAAAGATTACAATAAAAATAAACCTTTTTATTGTAAAATTTCGTCTTCCCGTGTTACATGCGGGCCGCCATTTTAAATCTCGTTGTAGCGATATTGCGCAGTTGGATAAATTATTAAATTTTTAATACCGAATTTATTAACTGGCAGTTAAACAATAAAAAAACAAAAAAATACATTTCAAACCATTTTATTTCACATTTTTAAAAACATAACAAATACCAACAAAAAATGTTAGTTTCATGCTGAATTATGAGAGTGTGAGAAACTTTAAAAAGCCAGGTAATAGATTTAATACATCAAAAATTTTGGGACAAGACTTACTACAACGGCTTAAGCGATTTCGCGGTTTACTGGTCCGCGGCTTAATGGCGCTCCACTGTATATCGAAACTTGATTTACAGTGTTAAAAGCCTCTAGATGCACCACTGAGCCAAGTGGGGGGGAGTGGTCTAATTGTTACAACATTCAATAATTCCAAAGGTCATATTAGAAAGACTTAAATAGGGTACTTTGTTCTACCCAATTATTGTCGCTTGAGTATAACAATTTTGGTATACAAAAGACGCGGTATAGTTCATAACATTCATACCGTGAAAGGTCCAGACTTTATAACATGAATGAACTGAAAGTAAAGGTGGGGGGTTTAAACAGACAAATGAATACGAGTGGCGAACTCTGATAACACACAGTTTTGGATCCACATTTGTGTGACATATAATGGTGTATTGTTAAGAAAGTAATAAGAACTTAGTGATAAAATTTACGAATTCGCCTCGAAATGTCTTATGGCCTGTGTTTATGTAGTTAAGCACAAGTCTATACACTGGGCTATGTATTTGTACTCTGCCAACTACTGGTATAGAAACCTGGTTTCTAGCGGTGTAAGGCCGCAGACATGCCGCTCTGTCACTAGGGGGCATTTGTGGTTTGTGTTTCAGATTAAACAGTATTCTCCGATAGGGTGAGTGGTAAGTTTACAGACTCGTTTGATTCTCTAAATATAATAACATCTGAAAATAGATAAGATGGAAGGTTCTGGTTTTATATTCTAGGTTTTCAATATCAGTAATTTGAATTTCTATTTTAGAAGACTATAGATTTTGCTTTCAGACATTTGAGATTCCCGTTGTGTACAAAGCGCAAATAATTTTTATAGCTTTGCAGTAAAAAGTAAAAAGATGAAATTGAGCACATCTTCGATTTCCAATTATTATTTGCCAACTAAGGCTCCATTGTATAAAAACAAAATAATAAGAAATAATGAAAAATAGAGCAGTTCTTGATTGTTTTTTTGATATGAAAATCTATTTTATCAATATTGAACATTTTCCAAAATAATCTTAAGTCTGCCAGTGGCCCACAGGCCATATATGGCCCTGCAACCGAATTTTTCCAGCCCTCCTAGTCATTATTAATCATGTTGTTGTCGACGAGTTTTTAGCGCAAAGCTTCACAGTTGGCTATCTTCGCTCTGTCTACCACTAGGAATTAAACTATGGATTTTTTGTTTGTTTTAAATTTCACGCTAGCCGTCCCTAATTTAGCAATGTAAGACTAGAGAGAAGGCAGCAAATCATCACCATCCACCGTCAACTCTTGGGTTATTCTTTTACCAACGAATAGTGGCACTGATGGTCACGTTATAACGTCCCCACGTCTGAAAGGGCGAGCATGTTTAGTGTGATGGGGATTCGAATCCGCGACCTTCAGGTTGCGAGTCAAGAGCCTCAAACACCTGGCCATAACAGGCCCCCGAGTTTTGAAAGTTTATCGTTGGATTAAAGGCAAATTTACAGACTTATGACGCTAAAATCCGGGATTCGATTCCTTTCTATGTATAGACTATTGTGGAACTTTGGGCTAAAATAAACAAAAAGTGTGTACATGGAGAAAGATCAATAATATATCTTTCTTTTGAAAACAAAGTTAGGGTATTGGCGAACAAAGTCACTTTTGTTCTGAGTCTGGCATGGCCAGATTGTTACAGGGCTTGACTCACAATCTGAGGGTCGCAGGCTCAAATCACCGTCACACCAAACATGCTCGCTCTTTCAGTCGTGGAGGTGATATTATATCACGCTCAATCTCACCATTCGTTGGTAGAAGAGTAATCGAAGAGTTGATGGTGAAAGGTGATGACTAGCTGCCTTCCCTCTCGTCTTACACTACTACATTAGGGACTGTTAGCGCAGATAGGCCTGGTGTAACTTTGCGCGAAATTCGGAACAAACAAACAGTTTTTCTGAACCAACAGTAGTACGAAGTTGCACTTCTCCTTTCTACGTTTTCATGGCTTAATAACAAACCAAATAACTAAAATCGAAATTCCACATGGGGCTCTCTTGAGGGTTCCATCCTTCTGTAATGTTGGTTTATCGAATACTGACGTTAGGCCTACATTAAGTACTTAATTCATTTAATTTTTATTACGGTTGTTAATATTTTTACAGGTCCTATTAACATTATTTATATTCACTGTTTGTAATTTCGATGTTTAATTTTTAATTGCAAAATGTTAAATAAGCAAGCTATGATAAATTAACTTAATTTAAAACAAATTCGCGATTTTATTTAAGCCTTTTTAGCTGCATACATGTTAAATCATTTTTCAGGATACTAGTCTTCATTTATCTCAGGAACTAAGATATTCTGAAAATGAAATGTCAATACTTGATATATGCCAAATATATGTTACTTACTGCTTTTAGGCTTAAGAATGTCTCAAAATATAAACAAGTTCACACTCCATTAATTCCAAACTAAGTCATAAGACTTTAAATATAATTTAAAACGGCACTTGCACAATATATATAAATATTCAGTTAAAAGAAGTGAAAAGTTAAAGTTTAAACAAATAGTTTACTAAAATAGGAAGCAGACCTAAATTAATTCTACACGTTACAACCGTCTTTCGTTACTGTCTTTCAGCGTGAGAATTGAAATTAGGTAGTGATTTATATATTACATAATTATTTATATTCTTTGGCGCCATCTAGACTTAAAACACCTACAATTCAACAACAAATGTCGAGTACTATGTTTCTTATAAACCTAAACCAATTTCTTTTTCATTGTTTGCTTTTTCAATCTCTATTATTTCTCTAATATATTTGTATAATACGCACTGTATTTCTTTATTATTTATTTATTTATAGTAAATGTTTTATTCGTGTGATCTCTGAACAATGGGCATTATATTTACAAGGTTGTTCTGTTTTTTTTGTATTAAGACAAAATTAGTCGAAATAAAATAACACTATATTTTCACGTAACTATTTAAGAGTAGAGTCTGGTATAATAACTTGAAATATATAGTATGAATATAGATTTAAAATCATATCAAGAAAAGAATAATAACTCAACGTTTCGACTGTCATTTTTCGAAGTCTCAGAAATTTTAGAATTACATCTTTATTTAAATTTATATATTGCCATTTACTGGTTTGTTTTAAAACTATAACAAAGCACGGAAATTCTTGAACTCACTTCTTAAATTAAAGAAAAGTTTTACAAGCGCTTTTCAGCAAAAATCCAATAGATATTCAATTTTTATTTACATTATCCTGAATCACATATTTAAATCCTCGGTTGGTCTGTGGACTAAAATAGTGCTAAAATCTATATTCAACACCCGCGGTTACTAAAACCAAATATCTTATTGCGTAGCTTTGGGCTTTACAAATAACAAACGAGAAAACACAAACACAGGATGCTCTAACTACACTGAACCAAAGAGATACTGCAGTTTGCAAAAAAGAATCACCATAAAAATGATAGAAAATTAAGTTTCACTGAAGATATTCTGTAAGAAGAATCTTTCAAAAACACGCTCCTTAACAAAACAAGAAAAGTGCATAATATGCCGTAAACAAGGATTACACTTCTTTATACTTAGGGTTTGAAAGGAGAGTTAAATGTTTTTTTTATGCATATGAGTGTTTCTTTTCGAGCCCTGGTCTTCACTTAGACATGTTTTAATCAACTAAGGAAAAAAATGTCTTTGAAAACAATCGAGTGCTGTTTATCAAATTCTCTATAAAGATTTAATTATATATATATATAGGGGGACCAGACAACAAGTAACGATTAGTATGGAGATTTAATTATATATATATGTAGGGGGACCAGACTACAAGTAACGATTAGTATAGAGATTTAATTATAAATATATATATGTAGGGGGACTAGACTACAAGTAACGATTAGTATAGAGATTTAATTATAAATATATATATGTAGGGGACCATACTACAAGTAACGATTAGTATAGAGATTTAATTATAGATGTATAGATAGGGGAACTAGACGACAAGTGAGGATTAGTATAGAGATTTAATTATAAATATATATATGTAGGGGGACTAGACTACAAGTAACGATTAGTATAAAGATTTAATTATAAATATATATATGTAGGGGGACTAGACTACAAGTAACGATTAGTATAGAGATTTAATTATAGATATATATATAGGGGGACTAGACTACAAGTAACGATTAGTATAAAGATTTAATTATAAATATATATATGTAGGGGGACTAGACTACAAGTAACGATTAGTATAAAGATTTAATTATAAATATATATATGTAGGGGGACTAGACTACAAGTAACGATTAGTATAAAGATTTAATTATAAATATATATATATAGGGAACTAGACTACAAGTAAGGATTAGTAAAAAGATTTAATTATAAATATATATAGGGGGACTAGACTACAAGTAAGGATTAGTAAAAAGATTTAATTATAAATATATATAGGGAAACTGGACTACAAGTAACGATTAGTATGGAGATTTAATTATAGATATATATAGGGGAACTAGACAACAAGTAACGATTAGTATGGAGATTTAATTATAAATATATATGTAGGGGGACTAGACTACAAGTAAAGATTAGTATGGAGATTTAATTATAAATATATATATAGGGGAACTAGACTACAAGTAACGATTAGTATGGAGATTTAATTATAAATATATATATATAGGGGAACTAGACTACAAGTAACGATTAGTATAAAGATTTAATTATAGATATATCTAAAGGAACTAGACGACAAGTGAGGATTAGTATAAAGATTTAATTATAGATATATATAGGGGAACTAGACTACAAGTAAGGATTAGTATAAAGATTTAATTATAGATATATATAGGGGAACTAGACTACAAGTGAGGATTAGTATAAAGATTTAATTATAGATATATATAAAGGAACTAGACTACAAGTAAGGATTAGTATAAATATTTAATTATAGATATATATAGGGGAACTAGACGACTAGTGAGGATTAGTATAAAGATTTCATTATAGATATATGTAGGGGAACTAGACTACAAGTAAAGATTAGTATAAAGATTTAATTATAGATATATATATAGGGGAACTAGACTACAAGTGAGGATTAGTATAAAGATTTAATTATAGATATATATAGGGAAACTAGACTACAAGTGAGGATTAGTATAAAGATTTCAGTATAGATATATCTAGGGGAACTAGACAACAAGTGAGGATTAGTATAAAGATTTAATTATAGATGTATATAGAAGAACTAAACTACAAGTAAGGATTAGTATAAAGATTTAATTATAGATGTATATAGGGAACTAGACTACAAGTGAGGATTAGTATAAAGATTTAATTATAGATATATATATAGGGGAACTAGACTACAAGTGAGGATTAGTATAAAGATTTAATTATAGATATATATATAGGGGAACTAGACTACAAGTGAGGATTAGTATAAAGATTTAATTATAGATGTATATAGGGGAACTAGACTACAAGTAAGGATTAGTATAAAGATTTAATTATAGATATATATAGGGGAACTAGACTACAAGTGAGGATTAGTATAAAGATTTAATTATAGATATATATAGGGGAACTAGACTACAAGTAAGGATTAGTATAAAGATTTAATTATAGATATATATATAGGGAACTAGACGACAAGTGAGGATTAGTATAAAGATTTAATTATAGATATATATAGGGAAACTAGACTACAAGTGAGGATTAGTATAAAGATTTCAGTATAGATATATCTAGGGGAACTAGACGACAAGTGAGGATTAGTATAAAGATTTAATTATAGATATATATATAGGGAACTAGACTACAAGTGAGGATTAGTATAAAGATTTAATTATAGATATATATAGGGGACTAGACGACAAGTGAGGATTAGTATAAAGATTTAATTATAGATATATATAGGGGAACTAGACTACAAGTAAGGATTAGTATAAAGATTTAATTATAGATATATATAGGGGAACTAGACTACAAGTAAGGATTAGTATAAAGATTTAATTATAGATATATATATAGGGGAACTAGACTACAAGTGAGGATTAGTATAAAGATTTAATTATAGATATATATAGGGAAACTAGACTACAAGTGAGGATTAGTATAAAGATTTAATATAGATATATATAGAAAGGAACTAGACGACAAGTGAGGATTAGTATAAAGATTTAATTATAGATATATATAGGGGAACTAGACTACAAGTAAGGATTAGTATAAAGATTTAATTATAGATATATATATAGGGAACTAGACTACAAGTAAGGATTAGTATAAAGATTTAATTATAGATATATATATAGGGAAACTAGACTACAAGTGAGGATTAGTATAAAGATTTAATTATAGATATATATAGGGGAACTAGACTACAAGTGAGGATTAGTATAAAGATTTAATTATAGATATATATAGGGGAACTAGACTACAAGTGAGGATTAGTATAAAGATTTAATTATAGATATATATAGGGAAACTAGACTACAAGTGAGGATTAGTATAAAAATTTAATTATAGATATATATAGGGGAACTAGACGACAAGTGAGGATTAGTATAAAGATTTAATTATAGATATATATAGGGGAACTAGACTACAAGTGAGGATTAGTATAAAGATTTAATTATAGATATATATATAGGGGAACTAGACGACAAGTGAGGATTAGTATAAAGATTTAATTATAGATATATATAGGGAAACTAGACTACAAGTGAGGATTAGTATAAAGATTTCATTATAGATATATATAGGGGAACTAGACTACAAGTGAGGATTAGTATAAAGATTTAATTATAGATATATATAGGGGAACTAGACTACAAGTGAGGATTAGTATAAAGATTTAATTATAGATATATATAGGGAAACTAGACTACAAGTGAGGATTAGTATAAAGATTTAATTATAGATATATATATAGGGGAACTAGACTACAAGTAAGGATTAGTATAAATATTTAATTATAGATATATATATAGGGGAACTAGACGACCAGTGAGGATTAGTATAAAGATTTCATTATAGATATATGTAGGGGAACTAGACTACAAGTAAAGATTAGTATAAAGATTTAATTATAGATATATATATATAGGGAACTAGACGACAAGTGAGGATTAGTATAAAGATTTAATTATAGATATATATAGGGAACTAGACTACAAGTGAGGATTAGTATAAAGATTTAATTATAGATATATATAGGGGAACTAGACTACAAGTGAGGATTAGTATAAAGATTTAATTATAGATATATATAGGGGAACTAGACTACAAGTAAGGATTAGTATAAAGATTTAATTATAGATATATATAGGGGAACTAGACGACAAGTGAGGATTAGTATAAAGATTTAATTATAGATATATATAGGGAACTAGACTACAAGTGAGGATTAGTATAAAGATTTAATTATAGATATATATAGGGGAACTAGACTACAAGTGAGGATTAGTATAAAGATTTAATTATAGATATATATAGGGGAACTAGACTACAAGTAAGGATTAGTATAAAGATTTAATTATAGATATATATATATATAGGAACTAGACTACAAGTGAGGATTAGTATAAAGATTTAATTATAGATATATATAGGGGAACTAGACTACAAGTGAGGATTAGTATAAAGATTTAATTATAGATATATATAGGGGAACTAGACTACAAGTGAGGATTAGTATAAAGATTTAATTATAGATATATATAGGGGAACTAGACTACAAGTGAGGATTAGTATAAAGATTTAATTATAGATATATATAGGGGAACTAGACTACAAGTGAGGATTAGTATAAAGATTTAATTATAGATATATATATAGGGGAACTAGACTACAAGTGAGGATTAGTATAAAGATTTAATTATAGATATATATAGGGGAACTAGACTACAAGTGAGGATTAGTATAAAGATTTAATTATAGATATATATAGGGAACTAGACGACAAGTGAGGATTAGTATAAAGATTTAATTATAGATGTATATAAGGGAACTAGACTACAAGTGAGGATTAGTATAAATATTTAATTATACATATATATAGGGAACTAGACTACAAGTGAGGATTAGTATAAAGATTTAATTATAGATATATATAGGGGAACTAGACTACAAGTGAGGATTAGTATAAAGATTTAATTATAGATATATATAGGGGAACTAGACTACAAGTGAGGATTAGTATAAAGATTTAATTATAGATATATATATAGGGAACTAGACTACAAGTGAGGATTAGTATAAAGATTTAATTATAGATATATATAGGGGAACTAGACTACAAGTGAGGATTAGTATAAAGATTTAATTATAGATATATATATAGGAACTAGACTACAAGTGAGGATTAGTATAAAGATTTAATTATAGATATATATATAGGAACTAGACTACAAGTGAGGATTAGTATAAAGATTTAATTATAGATATATATAGGGGAACTAGACGACAAGTGAGGATTAGTATAAAGATTTAATTATAGATATATATAGGGAACTAGACTACAAGTAAGGATTAGTATAAAGATTTAATTATAGATATATATAGGGGAACTAGACTACAAGTGAGGATTAGTATAAAGATTTAATTATAGATATATATAGGGGGAACTAGACTACAAGTGAGGATTAGTATAAAGATTTAATTATAGATATATATATAGGGAACTAGACTACAAGTGAGGATTAGTATAAAGATTTAATTATAGATATATATAGGGGAACTAGAATACAAGTGAGGATTAGTATAAAGATTTAATTATAGATATATATAGGGGAACTAGACGACAAGTGAGGATTAGTATAAAGATTTAATTATAGATATATATAAGGGAACTAGACTACAAGTGAGGATTAGTATAAAGATTTAATTATAGATATATCTAGGGGAACTAGACGACAAGTGAGGATTAGTATAAAGATTTAATTATAGATATATATAGGGAACTAGACTACAAGTAAGGATTAGTATAAAGATTTAATTATAGATATATATAGGGGAACTAGACTACAAGTGAGGATTAGTATAAAGATTTAATTATAGATATATATAGGGGAACTAGACTACAAGTAAGGATTAGTATAAAGATTTAATTATAGATATATATATAGGGAACTAGACTACAAGTGAGGATTAGTATAAAGATTTAATTATAGATATATATAGGGGAACTAGACTACAAGTGAGGATTAGTATAAAGATTTAATTATAGATATATATATAGGGGAACTAGACTACAAGTGAGGATTAGTATAAAGATTTAATTATAGATATATATAGGGAAACTAGACTACAAGTGAGGATTAGTATAAAGATTTATTATAGATATATATATAGAGGAACTAGACTACAAGTGAGGATTAGTATAAAGAGTTAATTATACATATATATAGGAGAACTAGACTACAAGTGAGGATTAGTATAAAGATTTAATTATAGATATATATATAGGGGAACTAGACTACAAGTAAGGATTAGTATAAAGATTTAATTATAGATATATATATAGGGGAACTAGACTACAAGTGAGGATTAGTATAAAGATTTAATTATAGATATATATAGGGGAACTAGACTACAAGTGAGGATTAGTATAAAGATTTAATTATAGATATATATATAGGGAACTAGACTACAAGTGAGGATTAGTATAAAGATTTAATTATAGATATATATAGGGAACTAGACTACAAGTGAGGATTAGTATAAAGATTTAATTATAGATATATATAGGGGAACTAGACTACAAGTGAGGATTAGTATAAAGATTTAATTATAGATATATATAGGGAACTAGACTACAAGTGAGGATTAGTATAAAGATTTAATTATAGATATATATAGGGGAACTAGACTACAAGTGAGGATTAGTATAAAGATTTAATTATAGATATATATAGGGAACTAGACTACAAGTGAGGATTAGTATAAAGATTTAATTATAGATATATATAGGGGAACTAGACTACAAGTGAGGATTAGTATAAAGATTTAATTATAGATATATATAGGGGAACTAGACAACAAGTGAGGATTAGTATAAAGATTTAATTATAGATATATATAGGGGAACTAGACTACAAGTAAGGATTAGTATAAAGATTTAATTATAGATATATATAGGGGAACTAGACTACAAGTGAGGATTAGTATAAAGATTTAATTATAGATATATATAGGGAACTAGACTACAAGTAAGGATTAGTATAAAGATTTAATTATAGATATATATAGGGAACTAGACTACAAGTGAGGATTAGTATAAAGATTTAATTATAGATATATATAGGGGAACTAGACTACAAGTGAGGATTAGTATAAAGATTTAATTATAGATATATATAGGGAAACTAGACTACAAGTGAGGATTAGTATAAAGATTTAATTATAGATATATATAGGGAACTAGACTACAAGTGAGGATTAGTATAAAGATTTAATTATAGATATATATAGGGGAACTAGACTACAAGTGAGGATTAGTATAAAGATTTAATTATAGATATATATAGGGAACTAGACTACAAGTGAGGATTAGTATAAAGATTTAATTATAGATATATATAGGGGAACTAGACTACAAGTGAGGATTAGTATAAAGATTTAATTATAGATATATATAGGGAACTAGACTACAAGTGAGGATTAGTATAAAGATTTAATTATAGATATATATAGGGGAACTAGACTACAAGTGAGGATTAGTATAAAGATTTAATTATAGATATATATAGGGGAACTAGACTACAAGTGAGGATTAGTATAAAGATTTAATTATAGATATATATAGGGGAACTAGACTACAAGTGAGGATTAGTATAAAGATTTAATTATAGATATATATAGGGAACTAGACTACAAGTGAGGATTAGTATAAAGATTTAATTATAGATATATATAGGGAACTAGACTACAAGTGAGGATTAGTATAAAGATTTAATTATAGATATATATAGGGAACTAGACTACAAGTGAGGATTAGTATAAAGATTTAATTATAGATATATATAGGGGAACTAGACTACAAGTGAGGATTAGTATAAAGATTTAATTATAGATATATATAGGGGAACTAGACTACAAGTGAGGATTAGTATAAAGATTTAATTATAGATATATATAGGGAACTAGACTACAAGTGAGGATTAGTATAAAGATTTAATTATAGATATATATAGGGGAACTAGACTACAAGTAAGGATTAGTATAAAGATTTAATTATAGATATATATATAGGGAACTAGACTACAAGTGAGGATTAGTATAAAGATTTAATTATAGATATATATAGGGGAACTAGACTACAAGTAAGGATTAGTATAAAGATTTAATTATAGATATATATAGGGGAACTAGACTACAAGTGAGGATTAGTATAAAGATTTAATTATAGATATATATAGGGAACTAGACAACAAGTGAGGATTAGTATAAAGATTTAATTATAGATATATATAGGGAACTAGACAACAAGTGAGGATTAGTATAAAGATTTAATTATAGATATATATAGGGGAACTAGACTACAAGTGAGGATTAGTATAAAGATTTAATTATAGATATATATAGGGGAACTAGACTACAAGTGAGGATTAGTATAAAGATTTAATTATAGATATATATAGGGGAACTAGACTACAAGTGAGGATTAGTATAAAGATTTAATTATAGATATATATAGGGAAACTAGACTACAAGTGAGGATTAGTATAAAGATTTAATTATAGATATATATAGGGGAACTAGACTACAAGTGAGGATTAGTATAAAGATTTAATTATAGATATATATAGGGAACTAGACTACAAGTGAGGATTAGTATAAAGATTTAATTATAGATATATATAGGGAACTAGACTACAAGTGAGGATTAGTATAAAGATTTAATTATAGATATATATAGGGGAACTAGACTACAAGTGAGGATTAGTATAAAGATTTAATTATAGATATATATAGGGGAACTAGACTACAAGTGAGGATTAGTATAAAGATTTAATTATAGATATATATAGGGGAACTAGACTACAAGTGAGGATTAGTATAAAGATTTAATTATAGATATATATAGGGGAACTAGACTACAAGTGAGGATTAGTATAAAGATTTAATTATAGATATATATAGGGGAACTAGACTACAAGTGAGGATTAGTATAAAGATTTAATTATAGATATATATAGGGGAACTAGACTACAAGTGAGGATTAGTATAAAGATTTAATTATAGATATATATAGGAACTAGACTACAAGTGAGGATTAGTATAAAGATTTAATTATAGATATATATAGGGAACTAGACTACAAGTGAGGATTAGTATAAAGATTTAATTATAGATATATATAGGGAACTAGACTACAAGTGAGGATTAGTATAAAGATTTAATTATAGATATATATAGGGAACTAGACTACAAGTGAGGATTAGTATAAAGATTTAATTATAGATATATATAGGGGAACTAGACTACAAGTGAGGATTAGTATAAAGATTTAATTATAGATATATATAGGGGAACTAGACTACAAGTGAGGATTAGTATAAAGATTTAATTATAGATATATATAGGGGAACTAGACTACAAGTAAGGATTAGTATAAAGATTTAATTATAGATATATATAGGGGAACTAGACTACAAGTGAGGATTAGTATAAAGATTTAATTATAGATATATATAGGGGAACTAGACTACAAGTGAGGATTAGTATAAAGATTTAATTATAGATATATATAGGGAACTAGACTACAAGTGAGGATTAGTATAAAGATTTAATTATAGATATATATAGGGGAACTAGACTACAAGTGAGGATTAGTATAAAGATTTAATTATAGATATATATAGGGGAACTAGACTACAAGTGAGGATTAGTATAAAGATTTAATTATAGATATATATAGGGAACTAGACTACAAGTGAGGATTAGTATAAAGATTTAATTATAGATATATATAGGGAACTAGACTACAAGTGAGGATTAGTATAAAGATTTAATTATAGATATATATAGGGGAACTAGACTACAAGTGAGGATTAGTATAAAGATTTAATTATAGATATATATAGGGAACTAGACTACAAGTGAGGATTAGTATAAAGATTTAATTATAGATATATATAGGGAACTAGACTACAAGTAAGGATTAGTATAAAGATTTAATTATAGATATATATAGGGGAACTAGACTACAAGTGAGGATTAGTATAAAGATTTAATTATAGATATATATAGGGAACTAGACTACAAGTGAGGATTAGTATAAAGATTTAATTATAGATATATATAGGAACTAGACTACAAGTAAGGATTAGTATAAAGATTTAATTATAGATATATATAGGGAACTAGACTACAAGTGAGGATTAGTATAAAGATTTAATTATAGATATATATAGGGAACTAGACTACAAGTGAGGATTAGTATAAAGATTTAATTATAGATATATATAGGGAACTAGACTACAAGTGAGGATTAGTATAAAGATTTAATTATAGATATATATAGGGGAACTAGACTACAAGTGAGGATTAGTATAAAGATTTAATTATAGATATATATAGGGGAACTAGACTACAAGTGAGGATTAGTATAAAGATTTAATTATAGATATATATAGGGGAACTAGACTACAAGTGAGGATTAGTATAAAGATTTAATTATAGATATATATAGGGGAACTAGACTACAAGTGAGGATTAGTATAAAGATTTAATTATAGATATATATAGGGGAACTAGACTACAAGTGAGGATTAGTATAAAGATTTAATTATAGATATATATAGGGGAACTAGACTACAAGTGAGGATTAGTATAAAGATTTAATTATAGATATATATAGGGGAACTAGACTACAAGTGAGGATTAGTATAAAGATTTAATAATAGATATATATAGGGGAACTAGACAACAAGTGAGGATTAGTATAAAGATTTAATTATAGATATATATAGGGGAACTAGACTACAAGTGAGGATTAGTATAAAGATTTAATTATAGATATATATAGGGAACTAGACTACAAGTGAGGATTAGTATAAAGATTTAATTATAGATATATATAGGGGAACTAGACTACAAGTGAGGATTAGTATAAAGATTTAATTATAGATATATATAGGGGAACTAGACTACAAGTGAGGATTAGTATAAAGATTTAATTATAGATATATATAGGGGAACTAGACTACAAGTGAGGATTAGTATAAAGATTTAATTATAGATATATATAGGGAACTAGACTACAAGTGAGGATTAGTATAAAGATTTAATTATAGATATATATAGGGGAACTAGACTACAAGTGAGGATTAGTATAAAGATTTAATTATAGATATATATAGGGAACTAGACTACAAGTGAGGATTAGTATAAAGATTTAATTATAGATATATATAGGGGAACTAGACTACAAGTGAGGATTAGTATAAAGATTTAATTATAGATATATATAGGGGAACTAGACTACAAGTGAGGATTAGTATAAAGATTTAATTATAGATATATATAGGGAACTAGACTACAAGTGAGGATTAGTATAAAGATTTAATTATAGATATATATAGGGAACTAGACTACAAGTGAGGATTAGTATAAAGATTTAATTATAGATATATATAGGGGAACTAGACTACAAGTGAGGATTAGTATAAAGATTTAATTATAGATATATATAGGGGAACTAGACTACAAGTGAGGATTAGTATAAAGATTTAATTATAGATATATATAGGGGAACTAGACTACAAGTGAGGATTAGTATAAAGATTTAATTATAGATATATATAGGGAACTAGACTACAAGTGAGGATTAGTATAAAGATTTAATTATAGATATATATAGGGGAACTAGACTACAAGTGAGGATTAGTATAAAGATTTAATTATAGATATATATAGGGGAACTAGACTACAAGTGAGGATTAGTATAAAGATTTAATTATAGATATATATAGGGGAACTAGACTACAAGTGAGGATTAGTATAAAGATTTAATTATAGATATATATAGGGGAACTAGACTACAAGTGAGGATTAGTATAAAGATTTAATTATAGATATATATAGGGGAACTAGACTACAAGTGAGGATTAGTATAAAGATTTAATTATAGATATATATAGGGGAACTAGACTACAAGTGAGGATTAGTATAAAGATTTAATTATAGATATATATAGGGAACTAGACTACAAGTGAGGATTAGTATAAAGATTTAATTATAGATATATATAGGGGAACTAGACTACAAGTGAGGATTAGTATAAAGATTTAATTATAGATATATATAGGGAACTAGACTACAAGTGAGGATTAGTATAAAGATTTAATTATAGATATATATAGGGGAACTAGACTACAAGTGAGGATTAGTATAAAGATTTAATTATAGATATATATAGGGGAACTAGACTACAAGTGAGGATTAGTATAAAGATTTAATTATAGATATATATAGGGGAACTAGACTACAAGTGAGGATTAGTATAAAGATTTAATTATAGATATATATAGGGGAACTAGACTACAAGTGAGGATTAGTATAAAGATTTAATTATAGATATATATAGGGAACTAGACTACAAGTGAGGATTAGTATAAAGATTTAATTATAGATATATATAGGGAACTAGACTACAAGTGAGGATTAGTATAAAGATTTAATTATAGATATATATAGGGAACTAGACTACAAGTGAGGATTAGTATAAAGATTTAATTATAGATATATATAGGGAACTAGACTACAAGTGAGGATTAGTATAAAGATTTAATTATAGATATATATAGGGGAACTAGACTACAAGTGAGGATTAGTATAAAGATTTAATTATAGATATATATAGGGAACTAGACTACAAGTGAGGATTAGTATAAAGATTTAATTATAGATATATATAGGGGAACTAGACTACAAGTGAGGATTAGTATAAAGATTTAATTATAGATATATATAGGGAACTAGACTACAAGTGAGGATTAGTATAAAGATTTAATTATAGATATATATAGGGGAACTAGACTACAAGTGAGGATTAGTATAAAGATTTAATTATAGATATATATAGGGGAACTAGACTACAAGTGAGGATTAGTATAAAGATTTAATTATAGATATATATATATATAGAACTAGACTACAAGTGAGGATTAGTATAAAGATTTAATTATAGATATATATAGGGAACTAGACTACAAGTGAGGATTAGTATAAAGATTTAATTATAGATATATATAGGGAACTAGACTACAAGTGAGGATTAGTATAAAGATTTAATTATAGATATATATAGGGGAACTAGACTACAAGTGAGGATTAGTATAAAGATTTAATTATAGATATATATAGGGGAACTAGACTACAAGTGAGGATTAGTATAAAGATTTAATTATAGATATATATAGGGGAACTAGACTACAAGTGAGGATTAGTATAAAGATTTAATTATAGATATATATAGGGGAACTAGACTACAAGTGAGGATTAGTATAAAGATTTAATTATAGATATATATAGGGAACTAGACTACAAGTGAGGATTAGTATAAAGATTTAATTATAGATATATATAGGGAACTAGACTACAAGTGAGGATTAGTATAAAGATTTAATTATAGATATATATAGGGAACTAGACTACAAGTGAGGATTAGTATAAAGATTTAATTATAGATATATATAGGGAACTAGACTACAAGTGAGGATTAGTATAAAGATTTAATTATAGATATATATAGGGAACTAGACTACAAGTGAGGATTAGTATAAAGATTTAATTATAGATATATATAGGGGAACTAGACTACAAGTGAGGATTAGTATAAAGATTTAATTATAGATATATATAGGGGAACTAGACTACAAGTGAGGATTAGTATAAAGATTTAATTATAGATATATATAGGGAACTAGACTACAAGTGAGGATTAGTATAAAGATTTAATTATAGATATATATAGGGGAACTAGACTACAAGTGAGGATTAGTATAAAGATTTAATTATAGATATATATAGGGGAACTAGACTACAAGTGAGGATTAGTATAAAGATTTAATTATAGATATATATAGGGAACTAGACTACAAGTGAGGATTAGTATAAAGATTTAATTATAGATATATATAGGGGAACTAGACTACAAGTGAGGATTAGTATAAAGATTTAATTATAGATATATATAGGGGAACTAGACTACAAGTGAGGATTAGTATAAAGATTTAATTATAGATATATATATAGGGAACTAGACTACAAGTGAGGATTAGTATAAAGATTTAATTATAGATATATATAGGGGAACTAGACTACAAGTGAGGATTAGTATAAAGATTTAATTATAGATATATATAGGGAACTAGACTACAAGTGAGGATTAGTATAAAGATTTAATTATAGATATATATAGGGGAACTAGACTACAAGTGAGGATTAGTATAAAGATTTAATTATAGATATATATAGGGGAACTAGACTACAAGTGAGGATTAGTATAAAGATTTAATTATAGATATATATAGGGGAACTAGACTACAAGTGAGGATTAGTATAAAGATTTAATTATAGATATATATAGGGAACTAGACTACAAGTGAGGATTAGTATAAAGATTTAATTATAGATATATATAGGGAACTAGACTACAAGTGAGGATTAGTATAAAGATTTAATTATAGATATATATAGGGGAACTAGACTACAAGTGAGGATTAGTATAAAGATTTAATTATAGATATATATAGGGGAACTAGACTACAAGTGAGGATTAGTATAAAGATTTAATTATAGATATATATAGGGGAACTAGACTACAAGTGAGGATTAGTATAAAGATTTAATTATAGATATATATAGGGAACTAGACTACAAGTGAGGATTAGTATAAAGATTTAATTATAGATATATATAGGGGAACTAGACTACAAGTGAGGATTAGTATAAAGATTTAATTATAGATATATATAGGGGAACTAGACTACAAGTGAGGATTAGTATAAAGATTTAATTATAGATATATATAGGGGAACTAGACTACAAGTGAGGATTAGTATAAAGATTTAATTATAGATATATATAGGGGAACTAGACTACAAGTGAGGATTAGTATAAAGATTTAATTATAGATATATATAGGGGAACTAGACTACAAGTGAGGATTAGTATAAAGATTTAATTATAGATATATATAGGGGAACTAGACTACAAGTGAGGATTAGTATAAAGATTTAATTATAGATATATATAGGGGAACTAGACTACAAGTGAGGATTAGTATAAAGATTTAATTATAGATATATATAGGGAACTAGACTACAAGTGAGGATTAGTATAAAGATTTAATTATAGATATATATAGGGGAACTAGACTACAAGTGAGGATTAGTATAAAGATTTAATTATAGATATATATAGGGAACTAGACTACAAGTGAGGATTAGTATAAAGATTTAATTATAGATATATATAGGGGAACTAGACTACAAGTGAGGATTAGTATAAAGATTTAATTATAGATATATATAGGGGAACTAGACTACAAGTGAGGATTAGTATAAAGATTTAATTATAGATATATATAGGGAACTAGACTACAAGTGAGGATTAGTATAAAGATTTAATTATAGATATATATAGGGAACTAGACTACAAGTGAGGATTAGTATAAAGATTTAATTATAGATATATATATAGGGGAACTAGACTACAAGTGAGGATTAGTATAAAGATTTAATTATAGATATATATAGGGGAACTAGACTACAAGTGAGGATTAGTATAAAGATTTAATTATAGATATATATAGGGGAACTAGACTACAAGTGAGGATTAGTATAAAGATTTAATTATAGATATATATAGGGGAACTAGACTACAAGTGAGGATTAGTATAAAGATTTAATTATAGATATATATAGGGGAACTAGACTACAAGTGAGGATTAGTATAAAGATTTAATTATAGATATATATAGGGGAACTAGACTACAAGTGAGGATTAGTATAAAGATTTAATTATAGATATATATAGGGGAACTAGACTACAAGTGAGGATTAGTATAAAGATTTAATTATAGATATATATAGGGGAACTAGACTACAAGTGAGGATTAGTATAAAGATTTAATTATAGATATATATAGGGAACTAGACTACAAGTGAGGATTAGTATAAAGATTTAATTATAGATATATATATAGGGGAACTAGACTACAAGTGAGGATTAGTATAAAGATTTAATTATAGATATATATAGGGGAACTAGACTACAAGTGAGGATTAGTATAAAGATTTAATTATAGATATATATAGGGGAACTAGACTACAAGTGAGGATTAGTATAAAGATTTAATTATAGATATATATAGGGGAACTAGACTACAAGTGAGGATTAGTATAAAGATTTAATTATAGATATATATAGGGGAACTAGACTACAAGTGAGGATTAGTATAAAGATTTAATTATAGATATATATAGGGAACTAGACTACAAGTGAGGATTAGTATAAAGATTTAATTATAGATATATATAGGGAACTAGACTACAAGTGAGGATTAGTATAAAGATTTAATTATAGATATATATAGGGGAACTAAACTACAAGTAAGGATTAGTATAAAGATTTAATTATAGATGTATATAGGGAACTAGACTACAAGTGAGGATTAATATAAAGACTTAATTATAGATATATATATAGGGGAACTAGATTACAAGTGAGGATTAGTATAAAGATTTAATTATAGATATATATAGGGGAACTAGACTACAAGTGAGGATTAGTATAAAGATTTAATTATAGATATATATAGGGAACTAGACTACAAGTGAGGATTAGTATAAAGATTTAATTATAGATATATATAGGGAACTAGACTACAAGTGAGGATTAGTATAAAGATTTAATTATAGATATATATAGGGAACTAGACTACAAGTGAGGATTAGTATAAAGATTTAATTATAGATGTATATATGGGAACTAGACTACAAGTGAGGATTAGTATAAAGATTTAATTATAGATATATATAGGGGAACTAGACTACAAGTAAGGATTAGTATAAAGATTTAATTATAGATATATATAGGGGAACTAGACTACAAGTGAGGATTAGTATAAAGATTTAATTATAGATGTATATAGGGAACTAAATTACAAGTGAGGATTAGTATAAAGATTTAATTATAGATATATATAGGGGAACTAGACTACAAGTGAGGATTAGTATAAAGATTTAATTATAGATATATATAGGGGAACTAGACTACAAGTGAGGATTAGTATAAAGATTTAATTATAGATATATATAGGGAACTAGACTACAAGTGAGGATTAGTATAAAGATTTAATTATAGATATATATAGGGAACTAGACTACAAGTGAGGATTAGTATAAAGATTTAATTATAGATATATATAGGGGAACTAGACTACAAGTGAGGATTAGTATAAAGATTTAATTATAGATATATATAGGGGAACTAGACTACAAGTGAGGATTAGTATAAAGATTTAATTATAGATATATATAGGGGAACTAGACTACAAGTGAGGATTAGTATAAAGATTTAATTATAGATATATATAGGGAACTAGACTACAAGTGAGGATTAGTATAAAGATTTAATTATAGATATATATAGGGGAACTAGACTACAAGTGAGGATTAGTATAAAGATTTATTATAGATATATATATAAAGGAACTAGACTACAAGTGAGGATTAGTATAAAGAGTTAATTATACATATATATAGGGGAACTAGACTACAAGTGAGGATTAGTATAAAGATTTAATTATAGATATATATAGGGAACTAGACTACAAGTGAGGATTAGTATAAAGATTTAATTATAGATATATATAGGGGAACTAGACGACAAGTGAGGATTAGTATAAAGATTTAATTATAGATATATATAGGGGAACTAGACTACAAGTGAGGATTAGTATAAAGATTTAATTATAGATATATATAGGGGAACTAGACTACAAGTGAGGATTAGTATAAAGATTTAATTATAGATATATATAGGGGAACTAGACTACAAGTGAGGATTAGTATAAAGATTTAATTATAGATATATATAGGGGAACTAGACTACAAGTGAGGATTAGTATAAAGATTTAATTATAGATATATATAGGGAACTAGACTACAAGTGAGGATTAGTATAAAGATTTAATTATAGATATATATAGGGGAACTAGACTACAAGTGAGGATTAGTATAAAGATTTAATTATAGATATATATAGGGGAACTAGACTACAAGTGAGGATTAGTATAAAGATTTAATTATAGATATATATAGGGGAACTAGACTACAAGTGAGGATTAGTATAAAGATTTAATTATAGATATATATAGGGGAACTAGACTACAAGTGAGGATTAGTATAAAGATTTAATTATAGATATATATAGGGGAACTAGACTACAAGTGAGGATTAGTATAAAGATTTAATTATAGATATATATAGGGAACTAGACTACAAGTGAGGATTAGTATAAAGATTTAATTATAGATATATATAGGGGAACTAGACTACAAGTGAGGATTAGTATAAAGATTTAATTATAGATATATATAGGGAACTAGACTACAAGTGAGGATTAGTATAAAGATTTAATTATAGATATATATAGGGGAACTAGACTACAAGTGAGGATTAGTATAAAGATTTAATTATAGATATATATAGGGAACTAGACTACAAGTGAGGATTAGTATAAAGATTTAATTATAGATATATATAGGGGAACTAGACTACAAGTGAGGATTAGTATAAAGATTTAATTATAGATATATATAGGGGAACTAGACTACAAGTGAGGATTAGTATAAAGATTTAATTATAGATATATATAGGGGAACTAGACTACAAGTGAGGATTAGTATAAAGATTTAATTATAGATATATATAGGGGAACTAGACTACAAGTGAGGATTAGTATAAAGATTTAATTATAGATATATATAGGGGAACTAGACTACAAGTGAGGATTAGTATAAAGATTTAATTATAGATATATATAGGGGAACTAGACTACAAGTGAGGATTAGTATAAAGATTTAATTATAGATATATATAGGGAACTAGACTACAAGTGAGGATTAGTATAAAGATTTAATTATAGATATATATAGGGAACTAGACTACAAGTGAGGATTAGTATAAAGATTTAATTATAGATATATATAGGGGAACTAGACTACAAGTGAGGATTAGTATAAAGATTTAATTATAGATATATATAGGGGAACTAGACTACAAGTGAGGATTAGTATAAAGATTTAATTATAGATATATATAGGGAACTAGACTACAAGTGAGGATTAGTATAAAGATTTAATTATAGATATATATAGGGGAACTAGACTACAAGTGAGGATTAGTATAAAGATTTAATTATAGATATATATAGGGGAACTAGACTACAAGTGAGGATTAGTATAAAGATTTAATTATATATATATATAGGGAACTAGACTACAAGTGAGGATTAGTATAAAGATTTAATTATAGATATATATAGGGAACTAGACTACAAGTGAGGATTAGTATAAAGATTTAATTATAGATATATATAGGGGAACTAGACTACAAGTGAGGATTAGTATAAAGATTTAATTATAGATATATATAGGGAACTAGACTACAAGTGAGGATTAGTATAAAGATTTAATTATAGATATATATAGGGGAACTAGACTACAAGTGAGGATTAGTATAAAGATTTAATTATAGATATATATAGGGGAACTAGACTACAAGTGAGGATTAGTATAAAGATTTAATTATAGATATATATAGGGAACTAGACTACAAGTGAGGATTAGTATAAAGATTTAATTATAGATATATATAGGGAACTAGACTACAAGTGAGGATTAGTATAAAGATTTAATTATAGATATATATAGGGAACTAGACTACAAGTGAGGATTAGTATAAAGATTTAATTATAGATATATATAGGGGAACTAGACTACAAGTGAGGATTAGTATAAAGATTTAATTATAGATATATATAGGGGAACTAGACTACAAGTGAGGATTAGTATAAAGATTTAATTATAGATATATATAGGGGAACTAGACTACAAGTGAGGATTAGTATAAAGATTTAATTATAGATATATATAGGGGAACTAGACTACAAGTGAGGATTAGTATAAAGATTTAATTATAGATATATATAGGGAACTAGACTACAAGTGAGGATTAGTATAAAGATTTAATTATAGATATATATAGGGAACTAGACTACAAGTGAGGATTAGTATAAAGATTTAATTATAGATATATATAGGGGAACTAGACTACAAGTGAGGATTAGTATAAAGATTTAATTATAGATATATATAGGGGAACTAGACTACAAGTGAGGATTAGTATAAAGATTTAATTATAGATATATATAGGGGAACTAGACTACAAGTGAGGATTAGTATAAAGATTTAATTATAGATATATATAGGGAACTAGACTACAAGTGAGGATTAGTATAAAGATTTAATTATAGATATATATAGGGGAACTAGACTACAAGTGAGGATTAGTATAAAGATTTAATTATAGATATATATAGGGAACTAGACTACAAGTGAGGATTAGTATAAAGATTTAATTATAGATATATATAGGGAACTAGACTACAAGTGAGGATTAGTATAAAGATTTAATTATAGATATATATAGGGGAACTAGACTACAAGTGAGGATTAGTATAAAGATTTAATTATAGATATATATAGGGGAACTAGACTACAAGTGAGGATTAGTATAAAGATTTAATTATAGATATATATAGGGAACTAGACTACAAGTGAGGATTAGTATAAAGATTTAATTATAGATATATATAGGGGAACTAGACTACAAGTGAGGATTAGTATAAAGATTTAATTATAGATATATATAGGGGAACTAGACTACAAGTGAGGATTAGTATAAAGATTTAATTATAGATATATATAGGGGAACTAGACTACAAGTGAGGATTAGTATAAAGATTTAATTATAGATATATATAGGGGAACTAGACTACAAGTGAGGATTAGTATAAAGATTTAATTATAGATATATATAGGGAACTAGACTACAAGTGAGGATTAGTATAAAGATTTAATTATAGATATATATAGGGAACTAGACTACAAGTGAGGATTAGTATAAAGATTTAATTATAGATATATATAGGGGAACTAGACTACAAGTGAGGATTAGTATAAAGATTTAATTATAGATATATATATAGGGGAACTAGACTACAAGTGAGGATTAGTATAAAGATTTAATTATAGATATATATAGGGGAACTAGACTACAAGTGAGGATTAGTATAAAGATTTAATTATAGATATATATAGGGAACTAGACTACAAGTGAGGATTAGTATAAAGATTTAATTATAGATATATATAGGGAACTAGACTACAAGTGAGGATTAGTATAAAGATTTAATTATAGATATATATAGGGGAACTAGACTACAAGTGAGGATTAGTATAAAGATTTAATTATAGATATATATAGGGGAACTAGACTACAAGTGAGGATTAGTATAAAGATTTAATTATAGATATATATAGGGGAACTAGACTACAAGTGAGGATTAGTATAAAGATTTAATTATAGATATATATAGGGGAACTAGACTACAAGTGAGGATTAGTATAAAGATTTAATTATAGATATATATAGGGGAACTAGACTACAAGTGAGGATTAGTATAAAGATTTAATTATAGATATATATATAGGGAACTAGACTACAAGTGAGGATTAGTATAAAGATTTAATTATAGATATATATAGGGAACTAGACTACAAGTGAGGATTAGTATAAAGATTTAATTATAGATATATATATAGGGAACTAGACTACAAGTGAGGATTAGTATAAAGATTTAATTATAGATATATATAGGGAACTAGACTACAAGTGAGGATTAGTATAAAGATTTAATTATAGATATATATAGGGGAACTAGACTACAAGTGAGGATTAGTATAAAGATTTAATTATAGATATATATAGGGAACTAGACTACAAGTGAGGATTAGTATAAAGATTTAATTATAGATATATATAGGGAACTAGACTACAAGTGAGGATTAGTATAAAGATTTAATTATAGATATATATAGGGGAACTAGACTACAAGTGAGGATTAGTATAAAGATTTAATTATAGATATATATAGGGGAACTAGACTACAAGTGAGGATTAGTATAAAGATTTAATTATAGATATATATAGGGGAACTAGACTACAAGTGAGGATTAGTATAAAGATTTAATTATAGATATATATAGGGGAACTAGACTACAAGTGAGGATTAGTATAAAGATTTAATTATAGATATATATAGGGAACTAGACTACAAGTGAGGATTAGTATAAAGATTTAATTATAGATATATATAGGGGAACTAGACTACAAGTGAGGATTAGTATAAAGATTTAATTATAGATATATATAGGGGAACTAGACTACAAGTGAGGATTAGTATAAAGATTTAATTATAGATATATATAGGGGAACTAGACTACAAGTGAGGATTAGTATAAAGATTTAATTATAGATATATATAGGGGAACTAGACTACAAGTGAGGATTAGTATAAAGATTTAATTATAGATATATATAGGGAACTAGACTACAAGTGAGGATTAGTATAAAGATTTAATTATAGATATATATAGGGGAACTAGACTACAAGTGAGGATTAGTATAAAGATTTAATTATAGATATATATAGGGAACTAGACTACAAGTGAGGATTAGTATAAAGATTTAATTATAGATATATATAGGGGAACTAGACTACAAGTGAGGATTAGTATAAAGATTTAATTATAGATATATATAGGGGAACTAGACTACAAGTGAGGATTAGTATAAAGATTTAATTATAGATATATATAGGGGAACTAGACTACAAGTGAGGATTAGTATAAAGATTTAATTATAGATATATATAGGGGAACTAGACTACAAGTGAGGATTAGTATAAAGATTTAATTATAGATATATATAGGGGAACTAGACTACAAGTGAGGATTAGTATAAAGATTTAATTATAGATATATATAGGACTACAAGTGAACTAGACTACAAGTATATATAGAGGATTAGTATAAAGATTTAATTATAGATATATATAGGGAACTAGACTACAAGTGAGGATTAGTATAAAGATTTAATTATAGATATATATAGGGGAACTATACAACAAGTAAGGATTAGTATAAAGATTTAATTATAGATATATATAGGGAAACTAGACTACAAGTGAGGATTAGTATAAAGATTTAATTATAGATATATCTAGGGGAACTAGACTACAAGTGAGGATTAGTATAAAGATTTAATTATAGATATATATAGGGGAACTAGACTACAAGTGAGGATTAGTATAAAGATTTAATTATAGATATATATAGGGGAACTAGACTACAAGTGAGGATTAGTATAAAGATTTAATTATAGATATATATAGGGGAACTAGACTACAAGTGAGGATTAGTATAAAGATTTAATTATAGATATATATAGGGGAACTAGACTACAAGTGAGGATTAGTATAAAGATTTAATTATAGATATATATAGGGAACTAGACTACAAGTGAGGATTAGTATAAAGATTTAATTATAGATATATATAGGGGAACTAGACTACAAGTGAGGATTAGTATAAAGATTTAATTATAGATATATATAGGGAACTAGACTACAAGTGAGGATTAGTATAAAGATTTAATTATAGATATATATAGGGGAACTAGACTACAAGTGAGGATTAGTATAAAGATTTAATTATAGATATATATAGGGAACTAGACTACAAGTGAGGATTAGTATAAAGATTTAATTATAGATATATATAGGGGAACTAGACTACAAGTGAGGATTAGTATAAAGATTTAATTATAGATATATATAGGGGAACTAGACTACAAGTGAGGATTAGTATAAAGATTTAATTATAGATATATATAGGGGAACTAGACTACAAGTGAGGATTAGTATAAAGATTTAATTATAGATATATATAGGGGAACTAGACTACAAGTGAGGATTAGTATAAAGATTTAATTATAGATATATATATAGGAACTAGACTACAAGTGAGGATTAGTATAAAGATTTAATTATAGATATATATAGGGGAACTAGACTACAAGTGAGGATTAGTATAAAGATTTAATTATAGATATATATAGGGGAACTAGACTACAAGTGAGGATTAGTATAAAGATTTAATTATAGATATATATAGGGGAACTAGACTACAAGTGAGGATTAGTATAAAGATTTAATTATAGATATATATAGGGGAACTAGACTACAAGTGAGGATTAGTATAAAGATTTAATTATAGATATATATAGGGAACTAGACTACAAGTGAGGATTAGTATAAAGATTTAATTATAGATATATATAGGGAACTAGACTACAAGTGAGGATTAGTATAAAGATTTAATTATAGATATATATAGGGGAACTAGACTACAAGTGAGGATTAGTATAAAGATTTAATTATAGATATATATAGGGGAACTAGACTACAAGTGAGGATTAGTATAAAGATTTAATTATAGATATATATAGGGAACTAGACTACAAGTGAGGATTAGTATAAAGATTTAATTATAGATATATATAGGGGAACTAGACTACAAGTGAGGATTAGTATAAAGATTTAATTATAGATATATATAGGGAACTAGACTACAAGTGAGGATTAGTATAAAGATTTAATTATAGATATATATAGGGAACTAGACTACAAGTGAGGATTAGTATAAAGATTTAATTATAGATATATATAGGGGAACTAGACTACAAGTGAGGATTAGTATAAAGATTTAATTATAGATATATATAGGGGAACTAGACTACAAGTGAGGATTAGTATAAAGATTTAATTATAGATATATATAGGGGAACTAGACTACAAGTGAGGATTAGTATAAAGATTTAATTATAGATGTATATAGGGGAACTAGACTACAAGTGAGGATTAGTATAAAGATTTAATTATAGATATATATAGGGAACTAGACTACAAGTGAGGATTAGTATAAAGATTTAATTATAGATATATATAGGGGAACTAGACTACAAGTGAGGATTAGTATAAAGATTTAATTATAGATATATATAGGGGAACTAGACTACAAGTGAGGATTAGTATAAAGATTTAATTATAGATATATATAGGGGAACTAGACTACAAGTGAGGATTAGTATAAAGATTTAATTATAGATATATATAGGGGAACTAGACTACAAGTGAGGATTAGTATAAAGATTTAATTATAGATATATATAGGGGAACTAGACTACAAGTGAGGATTAGTATAAAGATTTAATTATAGATATATATATAGGGGAACTAGACTACAAGTGAGGATTAGTATAAAGATTTAATTATAGATATATATAGGGGAACTAGACTACAAGTGAGGATTAGTATAAAGATTTAATTATAGATATATATAGGGGAACTAGACTACAAGTGAGGATTAGTATAAAGATTTAATTATAGATATATATAGGGGAACTAGACTACAAGTGAAGGATTAGTATAAAGATTTAATTATAGATATATATAGGGGAACTAGACTACAAGTGAGGATTAGTATAAAGATTTAATTATAGATATATATAGGGAACTAGACTACAAGTAAGGATTAGTATAAAGATTTAATTATAGATATATATAGGGGAACTAGACGACAAGTGAGGATTAGTATAAAGATTTAATTATAGATGTATATAGGGAACTAGACTACAAGTGAGGATTAGTATAAAGATTTAATTATAGATATATATAGGGGAACTAGACTACAAGTGAGGATTAGTATAAAGATTTAATTATAGATATATATAGGGGAACTAGACTACAAGTGAGGATTAGTATAAAGATTTAATTATAGATATATATAGGGGAACTAGACTACAAGTGAGGATTAGTATAAAGATTTAATTATAGATATATATAGGGGAACTAGACTACAAGTGAGGATTAGTATAAAGATTTAATTATAGATATATATAGGGGAACTAGACTACAAGTGAGGATTAGTATAAAGATTTAATTATAGATATATATAGGGAACTAGACTACAAGTGAGGATTAGTATAAAGATTTAATTATAGATATATATAGGGAACTAGACTACAAGTGAGGATTAGTATAAAGATTTAATTATAGATATATATAGGGAACTAGACTACAAGTGAGGATTAGTATAAAGATTTAATTATAGATATATATAGGGGAACTAGACTACAAGTGAGGATTAGTATAAAGATTTAATTATAGATATATATAGGGGAACTAGACTACAAGTGAGGATTAGTATAAAGATTTAATTATAGATATATATAGGGAACTAGACTACAAGTGAGGATTAGTATAAAGATTTAATTATAGATATATATAGGGAACTAGACTACAAGTGAGGATTAGTATAAAGATTTAATTATAGATATATATAGGGAACTAGACTACAAGTGAGGATTAGTATAAAGATTTAATTATAGATATATATAGGGGAACTAGACTACAAGTGAGGATTAGTATAAAGATTTAATTATAGATATATATAGGGAACTAGACTACAAGTGAGGATTAGTATAAAGATTTAATTATAGATATATATAGGGGAACTAGACTACAAGTGAGGATTAGTATAAAGATTT
This sequence comes from Tachypleus tridentatus, assembly GCF_004210375.1. Taxonomy (NCBI): domain Eukaryota; kingdom Metazoa; phylum Arthropoda; class Merostomata; order Xiphosura; family Limulidae; genus Tachypleus; species Tachypleus tridentatus. The sequence continues at coordinate 117,987,186 of NC_134831.1, forward strand.
AATTATAGATATATATAGGGGAACTAGACTACAAGTGAGGATTAGTATAAAGATTTAATTATAGATATATATAGGGGAACTAGACTACAAGTGAGGATTAGTATAAAGATTTAATTATAGATATATATAGGGGAACTAGACTACAAGTGAGGATTAGTATAAAGATTTAATTATAGATATATATAGGGGAACTAGACTACAAGTGAGGATTAGTATAAAGATTTAATTATAGATATATATAGGGGAACTAGACTACAAGTGAGGATTAGTATAAAGATTTAATTATAGATATATATAGGGGAACTAGACTACAAGTGAGGATTAGTATAAAGATTTAATTATAGATATATATAGGGAACTAGACTACAAGTGAGGATTAGTATAAAGATTTAATTATAGATATATATAGGGAACTAGACTACAAGTGAGGATTAGTATAAAGATTTAATTATAGATATATATAGGGAACTAGACTACAAGTGAGGATTAGTATAAAGATTTAATTATAGATATATATAGGGAACTAGACTACAAGTGAGGATTAGTATAAAGATTTAATTATAGATATATATAGGGGAACTAGACTACAAGTGAGGATTAGTATAAAGATTTAATTATAGATATATATAGGGGAACTAGACTACAAGTGAGGATTAGTATAAAGATTTAATTATAGATATATATAGGGGAACTAGACTACAAGTGAGGATTAGTATAAAGATTTAATTATAGATATATATAGGGAACTAGACTACAAGTGAGGATTAGTATAAAGATTTAATTATAGATATATATAGGGAACTAGACTACAAGTGAGGATTAGTATAAAGATTTAATTATAGATATATATAGGGAACTAGACTACAAGTGAGGATTAGTATAAAGATTTAATTATAGATATATATAGGGGAACTAGACTACAAGTGAGGATTAGTATAAAGATTTAATTATAGATATATATAGGGGAACTAAACTACAAGTAAGGATTAGTATAAAGATTTAATTATAGATGTATATAGGGGAACTAGACTACAAGTGAGGATTAGTATAAAGATTTAATTATAGATATATATATATAGGGGAACTAGACTACAAGTGAGGATTAGTATAAAGATTTAATTATAGATATATATAGGGGAACTAGACTACAAGTAAGGATTAGTATAAAGATTTAATTATAGATATATATAGGGGAACTGGACTACAAGTGAGGATTAGTATAAAGATTTAATTATAGATATATATAGGGAACTAGACTACAAGTGAGGATTAGTATAAAGATTTAATTATAGATATATATAGGGGAACTAGACTACAAGTGAGGATTAGTATAAAGATTTAATTATAGATGTATATAGGGGAACTAAACTACAAGTAAGGATTAGTATAAAGATTTAATTATAGATGTATATAGGGAACTAGACTACAAGTGAGGATTAGTATAAAGATTTAATTATAGATATATATAGGGGAACTAGACTACAAGTGAGGATTAGTATAAAGATTTAATTATAGATATATATAGGGGAACTAGACTACAAGTGAGGATTAGTATAAAGATTTAATTATAGATATATATAGGGAACTAGACTACAAGTGAGGATTAGTATAAAGATTTAATTATAGATATATATAGGGAACTAGACTACAAGTGAGGATTAGTATAAAGATTTAATTATAGATATATATAGGGAACTAGACTACAAGTGAGGATTAGTATAAAGATTTAATTATAGATATATATAGGGGAACTAGACTACAAGTGAGGATTAGTATAAAGATTTAATTATAGATATATATAGGGGAACTAGACTACAAGTGAGGATTAGTATAAAGATTTAATTATAGATATATATAGGGAACTAGACTACAAGTGAGGATTAGTATAAAGATTTAATTATAGATATATATAGGGAACTAGACTACAAGTGAGGATTAGTATAAAGATTTAATTATAGATATATATAGGGGAACTAGACTACAAGTGAGGATTAGTATAAAGATTTAATTATAGATATATATAGGGGAACTAGACTACAAGTGAGGATTAGTATAAAGATTTAATTATAGATATATATAGGGGAACTAGACTACAAGTGAGGATTAGTATAAAGATTTAATTATAGATATATATAGGGAACTAGACTACAAGTGAGGATTAGTATAAAGATTTAATTATAGATATATATAGGGGAACTAGACTACAAGTGAGGATTAGTATAAAGATTTAATTATAGATATATATAGGGGAACTAGACTACAAGTGAGGATTAGTATAAAGATTTAATTATAGATATATATAGGGGAACTAGACTACAAGTGAGGATTAGTATAAAGATTTAATTATAGATATATATATAGACTACAAGTGGGATTAGTATAAAGATTTAATTATAGATATATATAGGGGAACTAGACTACAAGTGAGGATTAGTATAAAGATTTAATTATAGATATATATAGGGAACTAGACTACAAGTGAGGATTAGTATAAAGATTTAATTATAGATATATATAGGGGAACTAGACTACAAGTGAGGATTAGTATAAAGATTTAATTATAGATATATATAGGGAACTAGACTACAAGTGAGGATTAGTATAAAGATTTAATTATAGATATATATAGGGGAACTAGACTACAAGTGAGGATTAGTATAAAGATTTAATTATAGATATATATAGGGAACTAGACTACAAGTGAGGATTAGTATAAAGATTTAATTATAGATATATATAGGGGAACTAGACTACAAGTGAGGATTAGTATAAAGATTTAATTATAGATATATATAGGGGAACTAGACTACAAGTGAGGATTAGTATAAAGATTTAATTATAGATATATATAGGGGAACTAGACTACAAGTGAGGATTAGTATAAAGATTTAATTATAGATATATATAGGGGAACTAGACTACAAGTGAGGATTAGTATAAAGATTTAATTATAGATATATATAGGGAACTAGACTACAAGTAAGGATTAGTATAAAGATTTAATTATAGATATATATAGGGGAACTAGACTACAAGTGAGGATTAGTATAAAGATTTAATTATAGATATATATAGGGAACTAGACTACAAGTGAGGATTAGTATAAAGATTTAATTATAGATATATATAGGGAACTAGACTACAAGTGAGGATTAGTATAAAGATTTAATTATAGATATATATAGGGGAACTAGACTACAAGTGAGGATTAGTATAAAGATTTAATTATAGATATATATAGGGGAACTAGACTACAAGTGAGGATTAGTATAAAGATTTAATTATAGATATATATAGGGGAACTAGACTACAAGTGAGGATTAGTATAAAGATTTAATTATAGATATATATAGGGAACTAGACTACAAGTGAGGATTAGTATAAAGATTTAATTATAGATATATATAGGGAACTAGACTACAAGTGAGGATTAGTATAAAGATTTAATTATAGATATATATAGGGAACTAGACTACAAGTGAGGATTAGTATAAAGATTTAATTATAGATATATATAGGGGAACTAGACTACAAGTGAGGATTAGTATAAAGATTTAATTATAGATATATATAGGGAACTAGACTACAAGTGAGGATTAGTATAAAGATTTAATTATAGATATATATAGGGAACTAGACTACAAGTGAGGATTAGTATAAAGATTTAATTATAGATATATATAGGGAACTAGACTACAAGTGAGGATTAGTATAAAGATTTAATTATAGATATATATAGGGAACTAGACTACAAGTGAGGATTAGTATAAAGATTTAATTATAGATATATATAGGGAACTAGACTACAAGTGAGGATTAGTATAAAGATTTAATTATAGATATATATAGGGGAACTAGACTACAAGTGAGGATTAGTATAAAGATTTAATTATAGATATATATAGGGGAACTAGACTACAAGTGAGGATTAGTATAAAGATTTAATTATAGATATATATAGGGAACTAGACTACAAGTGAGGATTAGTATAAAGATTTAATTATAGATATATATAGGGAACTAGACTACAAGTGAGGATTAGTATAAAGATTTAATTATAGATATATATAGGGGAACTAGACTACAAGTGAGGATTAGTATAAAGATTTAATTATAGATATATATATAGGGAACTAGACTACAAGTGAGGATTAGTATAAAGATTTAATTATAGATATATATAGGGGAACTAGACTACAAGTGAGGATTAGTATAAAGATTTAATTATAGATATATATAGGGAACTAGACTACAAGTGAGGATTAGTATAAAGATTTAATTATAGATATATATAGGGAACTAGACTACAAGTGAGGATTAGTATAAAGATTTAATTATAGATATATATAGGGGAACTAGACTACAAGTGAGGATTAGTATAAAGATTTAATTATAGATATATATAGGGGAACTAGACTACAAGTGAGGATTAGTATAAAGATTTAATTATAGATATATATAGGGGAACTAGACTACAAGTGAGGATTAGTATAAAGATTTAATTATAGATATATATAGGGAACTAGACTACAAGTGAGGATTAGTATAAAGATTTAATTATAGATATATATAGGGGAACTAGACTACAAGTGAGGATTAGTATAAAGATTTAATTATAGATATATATAGGAAACTAGACTACAAGTGAGGATTAGTATAAAGATTTAATTATAGATATATATAGGGGAACTAGACTACAAGTGAGGATTAGTATAAAGATTTAATTATAGATATATATATATATAGGGAACTAGACTACAAGTAAGGATTAGTATAAAGATTTAATTATAGATATATATATAGGGGAACTAGACTACAAGTGAGGATTAGTATAAAGATTTAATTATAGATATATATAGGGAACTAGACTACAAGTAAGGATTAGTATAAAGATTTAATTATAGATATATATAGGGGAACTAGACTACAAGTGAGGATTAGTATAAAGATTTAATTATAGATATATATAGGGAACTAGACTACAAGTGAGGATTAGTATAAAGATTTAATTATAGATATATATAGGGAACTAGACTACAAGTGAGGATTAGTATAAAGATTTAATTATAGATATATATAGGGAACTAGACTACAAGTGAGGATTAGTATAAAGATTTAATTATAGATATATATAGGGAACTAGACTACAAGTGAGGATTAGTATAAAGATTTAATTATAGATATATATAGGGGAACTAGACTACAAGTGAGGATTAGTATAAAGATTTAATTATAGATATATATAGGGGAACTAGACTACAAGTGAGGATTAGTATAAAGATTTAATTATAGATATATATAGGGGAACTAGACTACAAGTGAGGATTAGTATAAAGATTTAATTATAGATATATATAGGGGAACTAGACTACAAGTGAGGATTAGTATAAAGATTTAATTATAGATATATATAGGGGAACTAGACTACAAGTGAGGATTAGTATAAAGATTTAATTATAGATATATATAGGGAACTAGACTACAAGTGAGGATTAGTATAAAGATTTAATTATAGATATATATAGGGAACTAGACTACAAGTGAGGATTAGTATAAAGATTTAATTATAGATATATATAGGGGAACTAGACTACAAGTGAGGATTAGTATAAAGATTTAATTATAGATATATATAGGGGAACTAGACTACAAGTGAGGATTAGTATAAAGATTTAATTATAGATATATATAGGGAACTAGACTACAAGTGAGGATTAGTATAAAGATTTAATTATAGATATATATAGGGAACTAGACTACAAGTAAGGATTAGTATAAAGATTTAATTATAGATATATATAGGGAACTAGACTACAAGTGAGGATTAGTATAAAGATTTAATTATAGATATATATAGAACTAGACTACAAGTGAGGATTAGTATAAAGATTTAATTATAGATATATATAGGGGAACTAGACTACAAGTGAGGATTAGTATAAAGATTTAATTATAGATATATATAGGGGAACTAGACTACAAGTGAGGATTAGTATAAAGATTTAATATAGATATATATAGGGGAACTAGACTACAAGTGAGGATTAGTATAAAGATTTAATTATAGATATATATAGGGAACTAGACTACAAGTGAGGATTAGTATAAAGATTTAATTATAGATATATATAGGGGAACTAGACTACAAGTAAGGATTAGTATAAAGATTTAATTATAGATATATATAGGGAACTAGACTACAAGTGAGGATTAGTATAAAGATTTAATTATAGATATATATAGGGAACTAGACTACAAGTGAGGATTAGTATAAAGATTTAATTATAGATATATATAGGGGAACTAGACTACAAGTGAGGATTAGTATAAAGATTTAATTATAGATATATATAGGGGAACTAGACTACAAGTGAGGATTAGTATAAAGATTTAATTATAGATATATATAGGGAACTAGACTACAAGTGAGGATTAGTATAAAGATTTAATTATAGATATATATAGGGAACTAGACTACAAGTGAGGATTAGTATAAAGATTTAATTATAGATATATATAGGGAACTAGACTACAAGTGAGGATTAGTATAAAGATTTAATTATAGATATATATAGGGGAACTAGACTACAAGTGAGGATTAGTATAAAGATTTAATTATAGATATATATAGGGAACTAGACTACAAGTGAGGATTAGTATAAAGATTTAATTATAGATATATATAGGGGAACTAGACTACAAGTGAGGATTAGTATAAAGATTTAATTATAGATATATATAGGGAACTAGACTACAAGTGAGGATTAGTATAAAGATTTAATTATAGATATATATAGGGGAACTAGACTACAAGTGAGGATTAGTATAAAGATTTAATTATAGATATATATAGGGAACTAGACTACAAGTGAGGATTAGTATAAAGATTTAATTATAGATATATATAGGGAACTAGACTACAAGTGAGGATTAGTATAAAGATTTAATTATAGATATATATAGGGGAACTAGACTACAAGTGAGGATTAGTATAAAGATTTAATTATAGATATATATATGGAACTAGACTACAAGTGAGGATTAGTATAAAGATTTAATTATAGATATATATAGGGAACTAGACTACAAGTGAGGATTAGTATAAAGATTTAATTATAGATATATATAGGGAACTAGACTACAAGTGAGGATTAGTATAAAGATTTAATTATAGATATATATAGGGAACTAGACTACAAGTGAGGATTAGTATAAAGATTTAATTATAGATATATATAGGGAACTAGACTACAAGTAAGGATTAGTATAAAGATTTAATTATAGATATATATAGGGGAACTAGACTACAAGTGAGGATTAGTATAAAGATTTAATTATAGATATATATAGGGGAACTAGACTACAAGTGAGGATTAGTATAAAGATTTAATTATAGATATATATAGGGGAACTAGACTACAAGTGAGGATTAGTATAAAGATTTAATTATAGATATATATAGGGGAACTAGACTACAAGTGAGGATTAGTATAAAGATTTAATTATAGATATATATAGGGAACTAGACTACAAGTGAGGATTAGTATAAAGATTTAATTATAGATATATATAGGGGAACTAGACTACAAGTGAGGATTAGTATAAAGATTTAATTATAGATATATATAGGGGAACTAGACTACAAGTGAGGATTAGTATAAAGATTTAATTATAGATATATATAGGGAACTAGACTACAAGTGAGGATTAGTATAAAGATTTAATTATAGATGTATATAGGGGAACTAAACTACAAGTAAGGATTAGTATAAAGATTTAATTATAGATGTATATAGGGAACTAGACTACAAGTGAGGATTAGTATAAAGATTTAATTATAGATATATATAGGGGAACTAGACTACAAGTGAGGATTAGTATAAAGATTTAATTATAGATATATATAGGGGAACTAGACTACAAGTGAGGATTAGTATAAAGATTTAATTATAGATATATATAGGGGAACTAGACTACAAGTAAGGATTAGTATAAAGATTTAATTATAGATATATATAGGGGAACTAGACTACAAGTGAGGATTAGTATAAAGATTTAATTATAGATATATATAGGAACTAGACTACAAGTGAGGATTAGTATAAAGATTTAATTATAGATATATATAGGGGAACTACACAACAAGTAAGGATTAGTATAAAGATTTAATTATAGATATATATAGGGAACTAGACTACAAGTGAGGATTAGTATAAAGATTTAATTATAGATATATATATAGGGGAACTAGACTACAAGTGAGGATTAGTATAAAGATTTAATTATAGATATATATAGGGGAACTAGACTACAAGTAAGGATTAGTATAAAGATTTAATTATAGATATATATATAGGGGAACTAGACGACAAGTGAGGATTAGTATAAAGATTTAATTATAGATATATATAGGGGAACTAGACTACAAGTGAGGATTAGTATAAAGATTTAATTATAGATATATATAAGGGAACTAGACTACAAGTGAGGATTAGTATAAATATTTAATTATACATATATATAGGGAACTAGACTACAAGTGAGGATTAGTATGAAGATATAATTATAGATGTATATAGGGGAACTAAACTGCAAGTAAGGATTAGTAAAAAGATTTTATTATAGGTATATATAGGGGAACTAGACTACAAGTGAGGATTAGTAAAAAGATTTAATTATAGATATATATAGGGGAACTAGACTACAAGTGTGGATTAGTATAAAGATTTAATTATAGATATATATGGGAACTAGACACAAGAGAGGATTAGTATAAAGATTTAATTATAGATATATATAGGGAACTAGACAAGTGAGGATTAGTATAAAGATTTAATTATAGATATATATAGGGAACTAGACTACAAGTGAGGATTAGTATAAAGATTTAATTATAGATATATATAGAACTAGACTACAAGTAAGGATTAGTATAAAGAGTTAATTATAGATATATATAGGGGAACTGGACTACAAATGAGGATTAGTATAAAGAGTTAATTATAGATATATATATAGGGGAACTAGACTACAAGTAAGGATTAGTATAAAGATTTAATTATAGATATATATAGGGGAACTAGACTACAAGTGAGGATTAGTATAAAGATTTAATCGTAGATATATATAGGGGAACTATACAACAAGAGAGGATTAGTATAAAGATTTAATTATAGATATATATAGGGAACTAGACAACAAGTAAGGATTAGTATAAAGATTTAATTATAGATATATATAGGGGAACTAGACTACAAGTGAGGATTAGTATAAAGATTTAATTATAGATATATATAGGGGAACTAGACCACAAGTGAGGATTAGTATAAAGATTTAATTATAGATATATAGGGGAACTAGACTACAAGTGAGGATTAGTATAAAGATTTAATTATAGATATATATAGGGGAACTAGACTACAAGTAAGGATTAGTATAAAGATTTAATTATAGATATATATAGGGGAACTGGACTAACCAGACTACATAGATTTCAGGATTATATATATAAAGATTTAATTATAGATATATATAGGGGAACTAGACTACAAGTGAGGATTAGTATAAAGATTTAATTATAGATATATATAGGGAACTAGACGACAAGTGAGGATTAGTATAAAGATTTAATTATAGATATATATAGGGGAACTAGACGACAAGTGAGGATTAGTATAAAGATTTAATTATAGATATATATAGGGTAACTAGACTACAAGTGAGGATTAGTATAAAGATTTAATTATAGATATATATAGGGGAACTAGACTACAAGTGAAGGATTAGTATAAAGATTTAATTATAGATGTATATAGGGGAACTAGACTACAAGTGAGGATTAGTATAAAGATTTAATTATAGATATATATATAGGGGAACTAGACTACAAGTAAGGATTAGTATAAAGATTTAATTATAGATATATATATAGGGGAACTAGACTACAAGTGAGGATTAGTATAAAGATTTAATTATAGATATATATAGGGGAACTAGACTACAAGTGAGGATTAGTATAAAGATTTAATTATAGATATATATAGGGAACTAGACTACAAGTGGAGGATTAGTATAAAGATTTAATTATAGATATATATAGGGGAACCAGACCACAAGTGAGGATTAGTATAAAGATTTAATTATAGATATATATAGGGGAACTAGACCACAAGTGAGGATTAGTATAAAGATTTAATTATAGATATATATAGGGAACTAGACTACAAGTGAGGATTAGTAAAAAAGATTTAATTATAGATATATATAGGGGAACCAGACTACAAGTGAGGATTAGTATAAAGATTTAATTATAGATATATATAGGGGAACTAGACTACAAGTAAAGGATTAGTATAAAGATTTAATATATATATATATAGGGAACTAGACCACAAGTGAGGATTAGTATAAAAGATTTAATTATAGATATATATAGGGGAACCTAGACCACAAATGAGGATTAAGTATAAAAGATTTAATTGGCAGATATATAAGGCTAGGGGAACCAGACCACAAGAGAGGATTAGCATAAAGATTTAATCGGTAGACATATTAAGTGAACCACACTACAAGTAAGGATTAGTA